>NW_011494896.1:5453449-5462558 GCF_000754665.1 Bison bison bison | reverse complement strand
ATTTGTGTGAAGCACCTGACTTTAATAAAAGTCAGGACTGCTGTCCCCACGTGACTTTTGTATAACATCTTAGTGTATAAAAACAGACTCTGGAAAATAAAGAATTGGGATCAGTTTCTCGAAATACTGGTCTCCCCATGTCGCTCTCTCTCTCACTCTGGTTGAGTCTCCATCTGGAGCGCGGAACCCACCATGCTTACTAATTATGCCTGGGCTTCTAAGATCCGACCGGGGAGGCCTCAGTGTCTCCTCTCCTTCGGGAGAACGGAAGGACGCCTGCGGCCTACGTAAGTGGTGCAAACTTCTTGTCTTGAAGTTTTATTGGTCTCCCACGTAAACCAAGCTACTCAGCCTCTTTTCTCCACTGAATTTTCCTACTGAGCTATCCTTATTCTATTACTCTTTATATCTTTAATTAATATCTAATTGAAGCTATTGTATCCTGATCCTCGCCTATGCCGTCTCTCCTTCGAATACCCTGGATCAGCCGGGGCTGGTCCCCGGCAAGTCCTTCCAATGAACACCCAGGACTGATTTCCTTTAGGATGGACTGGTTGGATCTCCTGGCTGTCCAAGGGGCTCTGAAGAGTCTTCTCTAGCACCATGGTTCAAAAGCATCAATTCTTCAGCGCTCAGTCTTCTTAGGCCTGTATCAATAGCCATAAGCCAGGAGCGTGGAGAGTGCTGTGCTACTAAAGCTGACATTGTTGTAAATTAGAAGGAATTTTCTCAGATTTGGAAAAGATAATGGGGGGCTTCCCTGGTGGCCCAGTGGTTAAGAATCCAGTTTCCAGTGAAGGGACATAGGTTCGATCCCTGGTCGGGGAACTAAGATACCATACACTACTGAACAACGAAGCCCGTGAACAACAACTACTGAGCCCATGCGCTCGCGAGCCCGTGCTCTGCTATTAGAGAGAAGCCCCTCACACTGCAACTAACTATAGAAGCTCCCATGAGCCACAACAAAGACCCAGCACAGCCTAAATAAAAATGTTTTAAATTAAAAAAAGAAAAGATAATAGATATAACAATGGATTAGGTTTTCAAATCAGGAAAAGCTTGAAAGGATCCAATCCAACTGGTTGCTTGATCCAGCATATTTAACCTCCTTGACACCGAACTGACAACCTCACCAGCAAGGATCCCTCCAGAAAGAGAAACAGGGATCGCTATGCAAGCAAGGCCTGGGCTCCGCTGCCCGTTGAATGTGGGCCCTGCAGACAGGGAGGTGAGACTAAGTCTGCTTTCCTCACGGACGGGCTCAGTTTCTGCAGGAGTGTGACATTTTGGGGCTTTTCAAACAACAGGGCCCCTCGAGACAAACTTGACTATTCATCTCCTCCATGTGTGTCTAGCAAAGCCTCTGTCCGCTGTCACAAGGCTGGGGGAAAGCGGCGGGGCTGGGCTGATGAAGACGTAAGGTGCCACTGTGAACATGGCCAACCTCATTCAGATACTGCCTACATCAAGGCAAAAAGTCACATTGCATTCTTTGCCTTAGAAGTTTCTGGAAACGAACTCGTGGACAAGATGCACTGTGACTACTCCACTACAATATTAATTTCCAAAGAACTAATCTGACCATGCCATTCCCAGCCTTCAAACTCCTCGGAGATCCTGGCCGCCCACACAAGCTCACTGTGAGAGGAAGAACCGGGCCTGGTGAAGGAGGTAAACGTAGGAGCCAGACTGCCCGAGTCTGAGTCCTGTCTCTGCCCCGAAGAGTCGGGCGACTGTGGGCAAGTTCCCTTTCCTCTCGGTGCCCACATTTCTTTATTTGTAAATAGGGATAATAACAGCACCTATTTCATGGGGTTATTTTACAGATGAAAAGATTTAATACAACAAAGCACGAAGAAGAGAGCCTGGCACCCAGTAAATCTCAGGTGCTTATACATGGAACTCTGCGTAATGCTATGTGGCAGCCTCAAAGGGAGGGGAATTTGGGGGGGAATGGATACGTGTATGTGTATGTCTGAGTCCCTTCATTGTCAGCCCGAAACTGTCACAACAGTGTTAATTGGCTCTACCCCAATACAAAATAAAAAGTTAAAAAAAAATTTTTTTAAGTACTTATAAATCTTATTAAGTCATTGTTGGAAAGTTCAAACTCCCTAGCAGGGCACACAGAGCCACCCATAACCCAGTCCCCGCTCATCTCTTTGGCTTCGTTTCTCATGACCTTTGAGTTACCACCACCACCACGATGATCACACAGCCATGCCAAGCTCCCAGAGAGTGGCCCCTGAGGCAGGTTCATCTCTCCATGGCTCTACTCACAAGGAGAGGCCATTCTCTCCTTGTTGCTGTGAGCAATCACACAGCTCTGGACCCCTCCACCCGCCCCTGTGGGAATTAGCCCCTCTCTCCTTTATACTTCCACCGTGTACCATGAGACTCCCTTCATAGACACTCCATTATCCTCACTGGTTCAGGGATCCTGCTTCCCCTACTGGACCTTAAGGACAGAGGCGCCTATGAATTTCTGTCTGTACCCCCACTGCCTGGCACTCAGGAGATCCTGAGTAAATAGTTGTTAAATAAATGCAAAAGAAATACTGATCAGAACATGCAAAAGCTAGGAATAGTTTTCAGAGAACCACACCACCAGGATGAGGAAACCAAACCCCAAAACACTTTGATCCTGAAGAGAGTTAATTGGCAAAGATCATATTACCAAAGAGAAGAAAGAAAATGATAATTTCCCAGGGGAAAGCCAAACCTTATTATAATGCAGTGTCTCTATGTGTGTTGGAGGAGGGGGAGGAGAAGTGACATTAATAAACAATGGTTCTAAACTAACTGATGTTGACTAATCACTGAACAGCAGGTTTTAAATGTTTTCTTTAGGGGAAAAAAAAAAGCTGATTGGGAAGTATTTTTTTACCTTGTTCAGAGTACAGGTTATTTCAATATAAAATACTACACGGGACCCAGACTGCAAGAACAGAGATGTAATTTTTGCTGAATGTCTATAGTGAGCCAGCTACTTTAAAAATAACATCATTTCTATTTACTAAGCAGAAGGTGCTAGACACAGAACCATTCACTTTAGATGCATGATCAGATTTGATAATGCAAGTCCTCAACAACTCTGAGAACTAAGTATTCCCCTCTGCATTCTATAGATGAGAAAAACATATTCATCATTCCATACATTTTTAGTGAGCATATTCTCTGTGTAAGTCACTGACCCAGGAGCCCAGGCTACAGTGATGAACAGGCAGACAAAATTCTCCACACCCTTCACATCCTAGCTGAACAGAAAAGAGAGCAAGGAATGAATGGGGAAAGGAACATATACATAGATAAACAAGAAAAATATCACATAGTGGCAACTGCCAGTAGAGAACAAAAATAAAAGGAAAGGACAGAGTGTATACAGACAGCAATTTTATTTGGCTGCAGCATGTGATATATGGGATCTTCATTCACTGACCAGATATTGAAATTGTGCCCCCTGCATTGAAATCGCAGAGTCTTAACCACTGGACCACAAAGGAAATCCCCAGACAGCAATTTTAGAGTGAGTTGTCAAAGAAGGCCTCTCTGGGCTCGCTCTATTTAAAATAAGATTAGAATAAGAAAAAGTCAAGCACATGAAGATAGGAAGAACAGGGACTTCCCTGGTGGTCCAGTGGTTAAGAATTTGCCTTCCAATGCAGGGTATACATATTCAGTCCCTGGTTGGGGTCCTAGGATCCTACATGTCATGGGGCAACTAAGCCCACATGCCCTAATGAAGACCCAGTTTAGCAAAAAAAAAAAAAAAAACTGGAAGAGCATTTTGGGCTGAAGGAATAAGTAGTACAAAGAGGCCTAAAAAGCAAGAATGGACTTGGCATGTTCAAGGAGCCAAAATAGAACAATGAGGCTGGGTGCATGGTCAAGGAGTAAAGGCTAAGAAACAGACCACAGGGCAGGTCACACACAGCTCAGTCAGTCACCGCCAGGAGTCAGGATTTCATTCTGAGTGCAATGGGAGGCCACCTGGAGGGGGAGGGATGGTTGGGAATGTGACATAAACCACTTAACCTTTTCCAAAGATTTCTCTGGTCCTTGTACTGTAGGGTCTTGTGGCAGAGATACAGGGCTTCAAGCGGGCTACTTGAAGCAGGGCTACTAGTTAGGAGATTACTGCAGGAAGCCTAGGTTAAGAGATGATGTGGCTTGGACTGCTGCTGCTGCTGCTGCTAAGGCGCTTCAGTCTAGGGTGTTAATAATGAAGATGGAAACTCCAGTACTTTGGCCACCTCATGCGAAGAGTTGACTCACTGGAAAACACTGATGCTGGGAGGGATTGGGGGCAGGAGGAGAAGGGGACGACAGAGGATGAGATGGCTAGATGGCATCACCAACTCGATGAACATGACTTTGAGTAAACTCCTGGAGTTGGTGATGGACAGGGAGGCCTGGAGTGCTGCAATTCATGGGGTCGCAAAGAGTTGGACACGACTGAGCGACTGAACTGAACTGAAACTGAATGAAGATGGCAGGAAGGTGATAAGATTTGGGAATGTTTTTGAAGATAGAGCTGCTGCTGCTGCTGCTAAGTCACTTCAGTCTTGTCCGACTCTGTGCGACCCCACAGATGGCAGCCCACCAGGCTCGCCAGTCCCTGAGATTCTCCAGGCAAGAACACTGAAGTGGGTTGCCATTTCCTTCTCCAATGCATGAAAGTGAAAAGTGAAAGTGAAGTCGCTCAGTCGTGTCCGACTCTTAGCGACCCCATGGACTGCAGCCTACCAGGCTCCTCCATCCATGGGATTTTCCAGGCAAGGGTACATTTCCAGGCAATGTATTTGAAGATAGAGCTAGAAGACTGAAATTGCTTAAGGATTGGATGATTATGGTAGAAGAAGAAAGAAATCAAAAGTAAGACCTAGGGCTGCGGGCCGGGCAGAGTTGGGAGCGTGCTACCAGCTGCCCAGTGCCCGCTGCCTGCAGCCCGGGAGGGTGGAACGCCCGGCGGCCCCACCCCAGCACGCCCCGCGGGGCCCGGGCAAGGCAGCCTCGGAGGCGCCCGCCAGCCCCCAGCGCGCCCAGCTTCTGCGCATCCGGAGTCGGAGCACCGGACCTTCCCTGCCTCCCAGCCCTGCCTCCTTCTGCAGAGCAGAGCTCAATAGAGCTTGGTGGGTTTTGCCTTTTACTCTGGGAGGAGAGGAGCAGACGATGCAGAGTAAAGAATGAATGTCAAAGGAAAAGTGATTCTGTCAATGCTGGTTGTCTCAGC
Source organism: Bison bison bison (assembly GCF_000754665.1). NCBI lineage: Eukaryota > Metazoa > Chordata > Mammalia > Artiodactyla > Bovidae > Bison > Bison bison. The sequence goes on along the minus strand of NW_011494896.1, from coordinate 5,457,322 downwards.
TGTCAATGTTGTGTATGGGGAATACAGCCACAGCCCAGAAGGCTCTCTGTTCTGGATAAACCTGTCAAAAAACCCCGAAGTTGGTGGCAGCAGCATTCAGAAGGGTTGGTGGTTTCCGAGATGGCTTAACAATGGTTACCACGAAGAAGAGGAAGATACAGAAGAAAAGGAACAGAGAAAGGAAGACGAAAGAAAGCTTCATCTCTCGGACTGATTGAACCCACTTAGATGCCCTGAGGTTGTGACCATGACGGAATGGAAGGCGCCTGTAGTGTGGGAAGGCACTTACAACAGAGCCATCTGGGATGATTATTAATGCCAAATAGAAAATTACCATCAGCCTGACGGTTTTTGCTGTCGGAAGTTACATTGAGCATTACTTGGAGGAGTTCTTAACATCTGCTAATAAGCACTTCATGGTTGGCCACAGAGTCATATTTTACATCATGGTGGATGATGTCTCCAGGATGCTTTTGATAGACCTGGGTCCTCTGCGCTCCATCAAAGTGTTTGAGATCAAGCCTGAGAGGAGTTGGCCGGGCATTCTCACGATGCGCGTGAAGACCATTGGGGAGCACGTTGTAGCCCACATCTGGCATGAGGCTGACTTCCTCTTCTCCATGGAGGTGGACCACGTCTTCCACGACGAGTTTGGGGTGGAGACTCTGGGCGAGTCGGTGAGCAAAGCTTCAGGCCTGGTGGTACAAGGCAGATCCCCATAAGTTCACCTACGAGAGGTGGAAGGAGTCTGCAGCATACATTCGCTTCCGCAGAGGGGATTTTTATTACCCCGAGGCCATTTCAGGGGGAGCACCCACTCAGGTCCTGAACATCACCCAGGAGTGCTTCAAGGGAGTCCACAAGGACAAGAAAAATGACGTAGAAACCCAAAGGCGTGATGAAAGCCATCTAAACAAGTATTTCCTTCTCAAGAAACTCACTAAAATCTTATCTCCGGCATACTGCTGGGATTATCATATAGGCCTGCCTTCCGATATTAAGCTTGTCAAGCTATCTTGGCAGACAAAAGACTATCATGTGGTTAGAAATAACTTTGACTTTGTGCCAGTACATTTCTGAATTTGAGAGAGTATTATTCTGGCTACTTCCTCAGAAAAGTAACACTTAATTTTAACTTAAAAAAAATATTAACAAAAGACCAACACAGCAAGTACATATTATTTCTCCTTGTAACTTTGAGCCTTATAATATGAGAGAATGAACCTGTGGTAATCAGATGTAAATTCCCAGTTATTTCTTATCTATTCTTGGTTGGGGAGGCAGGGAAGAGGATACACTCAATGCAGGGAGAGGATACACCATCAGTTGAACCAAAAAAAAAAAAAAATTGCCATAGACAGAGAAAAAGCCAGAAACACTCTATGTGTGCCAGCTGACGTACTGGAGAGAAGTATGCGAAGGGAAGTGTTTGGCAACAAGATACGATTGTGACGGGCTGTCCTCTTGATTTCAGTGTCTTCCTATCTCTGCTGGGTCTGAAGCTACACAGAGTTGCTTTTGCAGCAGGAGAACTCTTAGTAGGCCCCAGTCTACCTTGGTGATCCTCAAATGGTTTAGTCAACGTCCTTTCCTTATCAGGACGTTGTTTGGCTTCTGTGCCAAGACTAGTCAAGATTCCCAGTGGATGTGGTAGAGATGTTGGGAGTCACAGGCAATCTGAATGAGCCAGTGGGTGCTCTGCATGAAGTGAGAACAAAGCCTCAAAGTAAGTCGGCGATGAGTTGTTCTAAGTTGGCATGAAATAAGCAAAGAGAGGGTAGAAAGACAGGGAGCTGATCACTGTCAGTGCCTCCTCTAAGGGGCACAGGGCATGCGGTTGGCATATAAATATGGCATGGATCCAGGCGCTGAATGGGAGGCAGTGTGGGTGGTCTCCAGTCTCCTAAACCATTATGACAGCCAGAGCAGTGTTGTCTTAGAAGAGGCTTCTTGTTTTGGCCAAATCATATTCAGTATGCCAGACTCTGGAACTTGAGTCTTCAGATCCTAGGCCAGAAGTGGATGGTGTCACAGCAGACCAAGACCTGCAGGGGACTGAGGAGGCCTGCAAGGGGTTACATTTCCTGGACCTGGACTTCATGACAGTCAGTCATCAGTGAGTTTTGCTACCACGGCTCCAACCCTCAGTCCATCAAGCCCCAAGTTGGAGGGCTAACATCAAGGAACCTCTCATTTCCCCTTGCACTACTGACGTATAACAACCAGACGTGTTTAATAAAATGGGTAATTGATTTTATATCAAAAGTAGAGGGGATGGCAATGGGAGATCCAGTCCTTGTAACTGAAGATCTTATCATTCAGTTCCTTTCTCTAAAAGAAGCTATGAAATCTTATATATTCTTTAAAGCTAAGCAAGTCGATGTAAAGGAGGTTAGGAGGCAACATTTACATATGCAGGCACGTTTATATTTTGCTTGTGTTCCAGTTTACGATATTGCTTTCCATTTTCAAGCAGTTGACTTGAAGAGCCACTGCACTGGCTTGATGCTCAGCACTGTCAGCTTCTTTGATAAAATGAAACCTACATTTTCTCTGCTGTTTCACTGTGCCTCCTACTCTTCGGTTCTTGCCAAAATTTTTCACAACCCAGTAAAACAAAAGAAAACCAACAAAAATCATGAAGCAGTGGGCTTGTAAAAAAAAAAAAAAAAAAGGCAATCAAAGGTCGGTTAGGACTCTTGTCTCTCTATAATTCAAGTTTTTTGGGATCCATTCTGGAGTAGGGAAAGTTCATAATTTAAGTCTGAAAGCAAAGAAATGACATACCTTCAAAGATCAGAGAAAAGGAATGATGTTTCCTTTTGAAGGGATCTTTAAGTTCACTTAAATTGAAAATACAAATGGACAAACTCAAAAATCTTATTAATAATGTTAAAAAATTAAAATTCCTGATTTACAATTAAATAAATTATTTTCTCAATTAAAAAAAAAGTAAGGCCTAGATAATTGGCATGAGTACCTAGAAGGAATACTAGCAGCACTTACTGAGATGGGGAAGACTGAAAGAACAGGTTTAGACTACATCCAGAGTTCTCTTTTGGTCACATTAAATTTGCAACATTGCCTAGACATCTCTCTGGATAGGAATCTAGAGTTCCAGAGAAAGTCTGAGGATGAAGCTACAGATTTGAGGGTCATTAACCAATGGATGTTATGGCAAGCCATCAGATTAAAACAGGACATCTACAGAGGGTGAATAAATAGAGAAGAGGCCATTTCAGAACATGAGGCACATTATCATTTAGAGGTTGAAGACAGACAGAGATTTTCTTTTCAAGAGTTTGGTTTTTAAAAGTGTTTACTTATCTGGCTGCACTGGGTCTCAGCTGTGGCACGTGGGATCTTAGATCTCTGTAGAGGCATGGGAACTCTTAATTGCAGCACTTGGGGTCTAGTTCCCTGACCAGGGATCAAACCCAGAGCTCCTGCACTGGGAGCAGAGTCCTAGCCCCTGGACCACAGGGAAGTCCCGAGAGAAGGAGACTTGAAGGGAGTCAAGGGTGGTATGAAGAGACCCAGGAAAGCAGAGTGTCAAAGGGAGATCAGCCTCATCACATGCTGCTGAGAGAATAAGACCAAAACAAAGCCGTGGCCCTCAGCTTGGCAACATGAAGGTCACTGGATGACACAGACAAGAATAGTCCCTGTGGAATGATGAGAAAAGATCGGAGTGAGGGTAAGTAGTCAAAGCCAAATCAAGAGACATCTTTTAAGTTTTACTGAGAAAGGGAATGCAGAAACTAGAAGATAGCTCAAGAGGGGAATACGATCAACAGAGTTTTAAATTAATGAATTTACCTTGTAACATTTGAGAAACAAAATTAGAAAACATTTTTAATTTTGGGGGGGGGG
>NW_011494896.1:5438379-5453349 GCF_000754665.1 Bison bison bison | reverse complement strand
TATTCATTTCAGTTCAGTTGCTCAGTCGTGTCCGACTCTTTGCGACCCCATGAATCACAGCACGCCAGGCCTCCCTGTCCATCACCAACTCCCAGAGTTTACTCAAACTCATGTCCATTGAGTCAGTGATGCCATCCAGCCATCTCATCCTCTGTTGTCCCCTTAGAGCGTATTTATTTGCTACTGAAAATTATCCAGTGATGGGTAAATTTCACAATGGCGGAAAGAAGTGGCATAATTATAAGATCAGAGATCCATAAGACTTGGTCTTAAGACAGTTCATAATGTGCTCAAGGTAAAAGAATTGGTAGGAAGGGAGCTGGAATACTTTCCTGGGTCTGTTTGACTCATATATACATCCTTTTTTCCCCACACCATCAACAGTAATATAATAGAGTAGCATTTGCAAAAGATTCCAACTCCAGGCTTTGAATAGCATAAGAACAGTTAGAAGGAATCTTAACTTGGGAGAATTAACACAAACACATACCCCGTTCTACGTAAGCAAGCTCTGTTCATCATACAGAATCCTATGATTGCATTTTCACTCAAATGTCATTTATGTGTGTACATCTGGCTACGGTCCTACCAGCTGTAGAATCTTCATTGTTGTCCTTTTATGTACAGAGTGGCTTTGAGGAGGGGATGGGGACATTGACATACATCACTGTGCAGAGTAAGGGGGAACAGGGCAGGAAATAAACTCTCTAGTGACTGCAATCAGGCAGTTAAACATATTTTAAGAATGTCAGTTGTGTATTTATATTTAGCAAAAGTGAAGATGGAAATCAAGTTATATGATCGTTTTTTCTCTCCTCTTTACACAGCGATCTTTGGAAGGGAGTGGCTATGGCTGTGCCAGGAAGTGAGTGGCCTCTTGTCATCTGTTTCCCATGCCCACTCCTGCTCTACCACGTGGATGCACAATCTCACCCCCTCAGCCCCATCGTTCTCTCACCTGGTTTCACATTATCTGTTCTAGTTTACTTCTTTCTTCAGGGCAACACAGATGCCATCTCTCCCATGATGTCTTCCCTGATTCCTCCTTCTCTGAACCTTTATAGCACTAGGTACTAGTACCATGTAACTTTAGCTCTTGATCACATTAAGCCTTTTTTTTTTTTTGATCAGAAAAAAGGTTTATTACAAGGGCCAACCAAGGAGAACAGATGGGCTTATGCTCAAAAAAAAAGTCATACATATATATGTATGAGACATTACTTTGCCAACAAAGGTCCATCTAGTCAAAGCTGTGGTTTTTCCAGTAGTCATATATGGATGTGAGAGTTGGACTATAAAGAAAGCTGAACACTGAAGAACTGATGCTCTTCAACTATGTTGTTGGAGAAGACTCTTGAGAGTCCCTAGGACAGCAAGGAGATCCAAGCAGTCCACCCTAAAGGAAATCAGTCCTGAATATTCATTTGAAGGACTGATGCTAAAGCTGAAACTCCAATACTTTGGCCACCTGATGCGGAGAACTGACTCACTAGAAAAGACTCCAATGCTAGGAAAGATTGAAGGCAGGAGGAGAAGGGGACAACAGAGGATGAGATGGTTGGATGGCATCACTGGCTCAATGTACATGAGTTTGAGCAAGCTCCAGGAGTTGATGATGGACAGGGAGGCCTGGCATGCTGCGGTCCATGGGGTCACAAAAAGTCAGACATGACTGAGCAACCGAACTGAATTGACTGGGTCACTTTGCTGTGCCCCTGCAATTATCACAACATTATTAATCCACTATACTCCAACATAAAATAAAAAGTTTAAATAAAAAAATAAAATAACAAATAAAAAATAGGAAAAATGAATAAAGAATGTCACTTTACATTGATAAATTTTCACTATCTTCATCCATCATTAGACTATCTTTAAATGTATTAAAGCTAAAACTTTAAATGTATTAGAAGCTAAAACTTCTGGAAAATAAGAACTTTTATTGGAAGTAAATGGGTTTTATTATAAAGCATATTTTATCTCCTAACTTTGTCCAGTGTTTCTTTACTCTGAAAATAAATACATAGGGAGAAAAAAAGAACAACCTTTTTTTATCATATTAAGTCTTAAAACTATTGTCTGATTCCAATATCAGAGTGAGAGTACTTTTCAGTAGGAAATTCAGTGTGATGATTGTCCATTGTTACTTTGAGAGGCAGCTTAGTCATGGAAAGATCCAGATGGATTTGAGTTGTAATTGTAGCTCTGCTTCACCTCTGATAAGCAGAGTGAGCTTGGGCAAGTCTCTTTCTGAGCCTGGCTTCCCTCACAGACAATGGGAATGATACTACCTACCACCATGTATCCACAACGGGCTTGCCCTTCTGCTAAAAACCCTGTAGCGGCTTCCCATGGTTTTTAAAAATCAAATCCAAAACTCTTCAACCTGTCTACAACTTCCTCAGCCTCACTTCTCACCTACCTCACATGCCATACTCCAGTGGCAATGAATTTCTTGGGATATTCCTCACCCCCAAGCTTTTGCTTTTTCGGTCCCTGCTGTCCTCACACTCTCAGCCCCCCTGGCTCCAGCCTCACTCCTGGAAGCCTTTCTGGATTTGTCAGCTCCCACCCCTTCCCCACATACACACACTGGGTTCTCGCTTGTGACCCTGACTGCAGCTTGATCACTGTAGTCACCCCACTGCTTATAATTATTTATTTACAGGACCACCTATTCCATAAAACAAGGGTTCGTTGGGGGAAAGGCCTGGGCTTTATTCATCTCTGTATCCTCAGCACAAACACTGATGTCGGCTTCACCTTGCTGATGCCATTTCTTCATCGAGCAAATGGGAAGAATATCACCTATTTGAAAGGTCAGGATTAAGTTTAAATATTCAATGGTTAGGGGACTTCCCTGGTGATTCAGGGTTTAAGAATCCACCTTCCAAGGCAGAGGACATGGGTTCGATTCCTGGTCAGGGAACTAAGATCCCTCCTGCCCAGGAGAAACTAAGCCACACCATAGCTGAAGAGTCTGCATGCGTCAAAGATCACGCATAACACAATAGCCCGCGTGCCACAACTAAGCCTGATGCAGCCAAAGAAAGAAAGAAATGTTTTAAAAAAAACAAAAGAGAAACAAACAACAACAAAAACCAGAGTCTACCACAGGGTGTCAGACACAGAGCTGGCCTTCGGTACATTTGATTTATATTCTCAGTATGTCCAGATTTTGCTCTTTTTCTGTCCTCTGTGTCCAGGCTCTTACACTGGTCCCGTGTCTTCCCTGAGTCCTCTCTCTGATCCCTATCCCTGAACAGTGAGGGTCCCAAGCCCGGGACCTCTCTTGGGCTCCCACTCCAGCCAGTGCCTTTTGAAGCCTAAGGCTGACTCAGCTAAGGCACCAATAGAGTACTGCAAGTATCTCCTGAGTACCTCTGTGCAAGACAAGGATGTCCCAGATGTAGTGAAACTGATACAATATGGACAAGGAGGTTGTCAGTAGACAGGGCTTCACTTGTAGCTCAGTCGGTAAAGAATCTGCCTGCAATGCAGGAGTCCCGGATTCTATTCCTGGGTCGGGAAGATCCCCTGGAGAAGGGAATGGCAACCCATTCCAGTATTCTTGCCTGGAGAATCCCATAGACAGAGGAGCCTGGAAGGGTACAGTCCATGGGGTCACAACACGACTTAAGAGTCAGACACGACTTGGCGACTAAACCACCACCACCACATTGGGTAGGGAAGAGGTAGGGAGACAACGAGACAAAGGAAAGTCAGGCAATTCACGAAAGAAAAGTTTACATATCTCCAGGGGCAGTTTAGATGAAGTGGCACATCCGGGGGACCTCAAAGGATGAACTCAAGCTGAGGGGCTATTTCCAGAATTACTCATGTTCCACAAAACATTACTGAAGTCCTCTTGCTTCTCAGATGAAACGTAAAATAAACTCAGGAAACGTTGCTACTACACACCCCTCTTGGAGTCACAAGGCACAGCAGCGAGATGCTGACAGGTCTTGAAGGGACCCTATTTAACTTTGTTTAATCTAGCATCCCACATTTGTTTGGCCACTAGTTCTTGATTTCCTTCCCCCGCCCTGTGAGGATATTTATAGCTTCTTGAGGATCACACTTCAAGAAACACAAAATCAGGGACTTCCCTGGTGGTGCAGTAGCTAAGAATCTGAGCTCCCAAGGCAGGGGGCATAGGTTCTATCCCTGGTCAGGGAACTAGATCCCTCAAGCTGCAACTAAGGGTTTACATGCCGTAACTAAAGACCCTGGATGTTGCAACGAGGATGGAAGATCCCATATGCCGGAACTAAGGCCTGGCACAGCCAAATGTGTATATATATACATATATAACAAAACAACACGTTAAACCCTTTCAAAGTTATATATTTGCATTTTTAACAGGACCTCTCAAATAATATCTTAATGTCAGATTTTTTTTTTTAATAACATAATCATCAATTTAAAAAATCCTCCTGGCATCACGTCCAAAGGAAAACACAATGGAAGACCCTGTAGAGCTGAGAGAACAGCTGTCAAGACAGGATGAACTGCCTCCCTTCCCTAGTTGGAGCGGGGCGTTGGAGGGGGTGGAGACTACAAGCCTTTCTCTCAAGGGAGGGAAACTCAGCATCTGTGAGTGAGTCCCTTCCTTCTTTGGTAGGATGTTTATGCCCTTACAGCAGCCCTCCCACCCTCTCTGACCTGCTGACTGGCTAAAAAAACACCAGACTTGAAAGCAAAGGGAGCAACGTTGCATAACAACAAGCCGACAACATGTTCTGCTCCTTAATATTTAGCAAACAGTCACGCCTGTAAGAGGCAAGAAGGAAAGGGTCATTGTCCACTTCCTATCCCCACCCTGGAAGCACGGTGCTCCATGAGCCAGTCTGGAGGTTAACACATGTTTACTGGGAACCAGACACTGCTCATGGTACAGAGGAAAACAAGATCTAGTTCCTAGTCTCAGGTCCTACTTCCCCAGCCAGCAAGGAAGATGAAAACAAATAGCAATGCAGCACTCGGAGCTCAGGCAAACAACGCCAGGAAAAGAGGTGAGGACAAAAACGCCTGCAAGGCATAACGCAGGGACTCCGTATCTTTGCCTGGGCTTAGGGCTTCCTGGTGGCTCAGACGGTAAAGCGTCTGCCCGCAATGCGGGAGAGCCAGGTTCGATCCCTGGGTCGGGAAGATCCTCTGGAGAAGAAATGGCAACCCACTCCAGTCTTCTTGCCTGGAAAATCTCATGGATGGAGCCTGGGAGGCTACAGTCCATGGGGTCGCAAAGAGTCAGACACCTCTGAGCGACTTCACTTCACTTCAAGGTTTGAACAGAGGCGTGTTAAAATAAGGACATTCCTCTTAGTTCTTGAAGATTGGAAAGGGGTTTTCCAGGCAAATAGATCAATCATCTATAAATAAATAAAAGGGTTCCAGTTTGAGTAGAAGAGGGTTGGACAGAGCAAAAATAAATAAATGAATAATAAAGGGAAAAAAAATGAAAAAGCAGTTGATCTTTCTGACAGGCTGGCATAGTGAACAGATGCCTCTACTTTCACCAACGCCTGCTTTTTTCTTAATAACAAAATCATTCAGGAGACTTGTCTGGTGGCCCAGTGGTTAAGAATCCACCTTCCATTGCAGGGGATTTGGTTTTGATACCTGGTCAGGAAATGAAGATCCCATACGCTGTGGGGCAACTAAGCTACAACTAGAGAAGCCCCCATGTGCCACAACTAGAGGAAGCGTGAGCACAGCAGTGAAGACCTATCACAGCCAAAAGGAGTTCAGGACAGGGAACGTGGAGAGAAGATGATGACATCAAATTTGGGAAGCTTGGGATACAATAAGTAAGTAGTAACAGACTTAGCAGACTCAAGAAATCTGAATCTTAAATCAGATGCAAGGAAAGCTGAGAATTCGACTGATTTAAACCACAGAATCCTTACCGGGCCCAAGACTAGCCATACTGGGTGCTCCTGAAAAGAAAGTATTTAGTCGCTCAGTCGTGTCTGACCCTGCGACCCCATGGACTAACGCCTGTCAGGCTCCTCTGTCCATGGAATTCTCCAGGCAAGAATACTGGAATGGGTTGCCATGCCCTTCTCCAGGGGACCTAGAGCAGGGGAACAGGATGCTAAAGTAAGGACCATAGGGAAAGCAGTTTGAAAAGAGGTTAGAGCCCTTGACAACCCCCTTACTGACAGAATTCAGGATGCTTTGTCTCCTCTTTCTCTCCAAGAAAAAGAACTGCAAAAGGCAAAATGGCTGTCTGAGGAGGCCTTACAAATAGCTGAAAAAAGAAGAGAAGTGAAAGACAAAGGAGAAAAGGAAAGATATACCCATTTGAATGCAGAGTTCCAAAGAACTGCACGGAGAGATAAGAAGGCCTTCCTCAGTGATCAATGCAAAGAAATAGAGGAAAACAATAAAATGAGAAAGACTAGAGCTCTCTTCAAGAAAATCAGAGATACCAAGGGAACATTTCATGCAAAGATGGGCACAATAAAGGACAGAAATGGTATGGACCTAATAGAAGCAGAGGATATTAAGATGAGGTGGCAAGAATACACAGATCTATACAAAAAAGATCTTCATGACCCAGATAATCACGATGGTGTGATCACTCACCTAGAGCCAGACTTCCTGGAATGCAAAGTCAAGTGGGCTTTAGGAAGCATCACTACGAACAAAGCTAGTGGAGGTGATGGAATTCCAGTTGAGCTATTTCAAATCCCAAAAGATGATGCTGTGAAAGTGCTGCCCTCAATATGCCAGCAAATTTGGAAAACTCAGCAGTGGCCACAGGACCGGAAAAGGTCAGTTTTCATTCCAATCCAAAAGAAAGGCAATGCCAAAGAATGCTCAAACTACAGCACAATTACACTCATCTCACGTGCTATGTAAAGTAATGCTCAAAATTCTCCAAGCCAGGCTTCAACAGTATGTGAACCGTGAAATTCCAGATGTTCAAGCTGGATTTAGAAAAGGCAGAGGAACCAGAGATCAAATTGCCAACATCCATGGATCATAGAAAAAGCAGAAGAATTCCGGAAAAACATCTACTTCTGCTTTACTGACTATGCCAAAGCCTTTGACTGTGTGGATCACAACAAACTGTGGAAAATTCTGAAAGAGATGGGAATACCAGACCATCTGACTTGCCTCCTGCGAAACCTGTATGCAGGTCAAGAAGCAACAGTTAGAACTGGACATGGAACAACAGACTGGTTCCAAATTGGGAAAGGAGTACATCAAGGCTGTATATTGTCACTCTGCTTATTTAACTTATATGCATAGCATATCATGAGAAATGCCAGGCTGGATGAAGCACAAGCTGGAATCAAGATTGCTGGGAGAAATATCAATAACCTCAGATATGCAGATGACACCACTCTTACGGCAGAAAGCAAAGAAGAACTAAAGAACCTCTTGATGAAAGTGAAAGAGGAGAGTGAAAAAGTTGCTTAAAACTCCACATTCAGAAAACTAAGATCATGGCATCCGGTCCCATCACTTCATGGCAAATAGATGGGAAAACAATGAAAACAGTGAGAGACTTTATTTTTGGGGCTCCAAAATCACTGCAGATGGTGACTGCAGCTGTGAAATTAAAAGACGCTTGCTCCTTGGACGAAAAGCTATGACCAACCTAGATAGCATATTAAAAAGCAGAGACATTACTTTGCCAACAAAGTTCCGTCTAGTCAAAACGATGGTTTTTCCCAGTAATCATGTATGGATGTGAGAGTTGGACCATAAAGAAGGCTGAATGCCAAAGAATTGATGCTTTTGAACTGCGGTGTTGGAGAAGACTCTTGAGAATAACTTGAACTGCAAGAAGACCCAACCAGTCCATCCTAAAGGAAATCAGTCCTGAATATTCATTGGAAGGACTGATGCTGAAGCTGAAACTCCAATACTTTGGCCACTTGATGTGAAGAGCTGACCCATTGGAAAAGACCCTAATGCTGGGAAAGATTGATGGTGGGAGGAGAAGGGGATGACAGAGGATGAGATGGTTGGATTGCGTCACTGACCGATGGACATGAGTTTGAGCAAGCTCCAGGGAGGTGATGGACAGGGAAGCCTGGCAGGCTGCAGTCTATGGGGTCACAAAGAGTCGGACACAACTGATCGACTGAACTGAACTGAACAGAGGGCTTCCCTGATGGCTCAGATGGTAAAGAATCCACCTGCAATGCAGCAGACCTGCGTTTGATCCCTGGGTTGAGAAGATCCCAGGAGCAGGGCCCAGTCACCCACTCCAGTATTCTTGCCTGGAGAATCCCCATGGACAGAAGAGCCTGGCAGGCTACCATCCATGGGGCTGCAAAGAGTCGGATACAACTGAGCAGCTAAGCATAGCACAGCACAGTGTCTAGAAAGCATGAAAGAGAAATGTCTAGTATTTGCTGTAAAATAGTCTAAGGCAGGGGGTGGGGAATATAGATGAAAGGAAAATGTTCACGAAGGGATCATTTGTGAACCTGGATAGTGGGGACATGGAGGTTTATTGCACTATTCTCTCCACTTTGGTCAATCTTTGAAATTCTCCATAGTAAAGAGCAAGAGTGTCTCTGGCGCAGGAGTACCCAGCACAACTGAAGGGGAACAGAAAAAGCCAGGGCTGTGTCTACTGAAGGTGAAACGTCAGAGGAGCGGCTCTCATACGCTCTCTCCTGTGGACTGCCATAATGTTGCCCGGTGGCCCACACTCTGCAAGAGGATGAAAGACTCCTCCAGGTGAACAGAGCAGAAGGAAAACCAGGAGACGCTGCTCCAGAGGCTCCCAGGAGACAGCCCTCCCAGATCAAGCTACAGGGAGGCTCAGAGTGAATGATCTCCATCCCATATTTGGTTTTCTGACAGCTTTTTTTTTTTTAAGTTATTAAGATATAACTCACAACTCAGTTCACCCTTTTAAAAAGTGTACAATTAAATGGTGTTTAGTAGTATAACCATCATCACTGGGGTGGTTTATTAAGCTATAATATTAAGCTTTATTAAGATATAACTCAACTCCATTTTTAAAATTAATTTATTTATTTTAATTGGAAGCTAATTACTTTATAATAATGCAGTGGTCTTTGCCATACATCGACATGAATCAGCCACAGGTGCACACATGTCCCCCCATCCTGATCAACTCAGTTTTTTAAAGTGTACAATTCGGTGGTGTTTAGTATATACACAGAGTTGTACAACCGTCACCACAATCAATTTCATAATATTTTCATCACCCCAAAGAAAACGCTATGCGCATTAACAGTCACCCCATTCTCCAGCCCCAGGCAACTACTGATCTGTTTTCTGTCTCTGTGAATTTGCTTATTCTGGACATTTCGTTAAAATGAAATCATACACCATGTGGTACTTTGTGGGTGGCTTCTTTCATTTACCACAATGTCAAGGTCTTGAGAGCTCTTTTTTAATTCCCCTGCCCTGCCCTCAATCAGAAGCAACACAGCCAAAGATCACATTCACAGTGACATATTGGGAAAGCCTCTAATGAAGATACAGACCACAGCAAACACACAAAAGCAAGCTGAAGGAAACAGCTACTATTTGGAGGGGGACGGGGAGGTGGGGTGGAGAATACCATTAGTATTTTCACAAAAAATGAAATAAAACTGTGCCTATGAAACAAAAATAGGATACTATTAAAAAAAGAAACCCTAAGAGAACAACAACCAAAAAAAGCTCTCATAAATTGACAATTTAATAGCAGAAATTTTAAATATTCAACAAAAGGACTGAAAGATAAAGTTAAGGAGATCTCCTTGAGAGCAAAATCGAAAGACAAAAATACGGAAAAAAGGAAGGAAAATATTTGTAACAATATTCCAGAGAACCAATATTCCAAAGAATCAATACGGGGGTTCAAAGTCTGAACAAGAGAAATTTCCAAGAAAGAGAAAAACAGAAAAAAAGAAAAGAACAATGAAATCAGTACAGTAATTCTCAACAGCATCAATAAAAACAAGATGGAACAATGACTTAAAAATTCTGAAGGTAAATTATTTCCAACTGAGAATGAAATCTAAGAACCCAAACTATTGATCAAGTATGAGAACAGAACAAAGACTTTTCAGGTATTTAAGATCTCAGAAATCCACATTCCAATGAACCTTTTCTTAAGAAGCTCCGGTAGGATGTCCTTCACCAAGCTGTATTCAAGAAACAGAGGATCTAGTAGAGACAGCCAACAGAGCATCCCAAGGAGACCACATGAAGAAGCCAACCAGACTAGCGAAGTACAACCCAAGAGGTAAACGTGTTGAAGACAGTCGTAACAAACAGCCCCACGACCATTAAACTCTCTTTGCTTCTGTTGACCCAAATACTTAAAAATTATGATTATACAATTTTCAAACATACTCAAAAGTAAGCTCCTGACACCCAATCACCAGATTCAATAATTACCAACACTTTGACCTATTAGTCAATCGATCTTCTTGCTTTCTGTTTTTTCTTGAAGTATTCTAAAACCAATTCCACATCATATCATTCCACCTCTGTATACTTCAGAATCCATCTCTACACTACCCATTTTTTAACACCACATTACTATTAAGGCACCTAGAAAAAATAACGATACTTGATATTGGTCCACAACAAAACATCCCCCGCATCTCAAAAATGCCTTTTTTAAATTAGGCTGTTACAAGCTCAATTATATTCCCCTCAAAAAAAAATTGTATATGTTGAATCCTTATGCTCTGGTATACCTCAGAATGTGACTGTAATTGGGGATAGGGGTTTTAAAGAGGTAACTAAGTTAAAATAAGGCCTTTAGGGTGGGCCCTATTTCAACCTGACTTAAGTCCTTAAAAGAAGAAAGGAGATTGATGGAAAAGGATATGGAAAAGAACATGTATATGTATAACTGAATCACTTTGCTGAATGGCAGAAATTAACACTGCACTGTAAAACAACCATGTATCAATAAAATAAATTAGAAGGAGGAGGAGGAAGATAAGGAGAAGAAGAAGAGGAAAGGAGATTAGAACATATGGAGAGAAACCAGAGCCACGTGCAAGCCGAGGGACCACCATGTGAAGAAGCAGGAACAGGGTAGACATGGCCAGCCGGGGGGAGAGGTCGCACAGGAAATTAACCGCTGGTACCTTGATCTTGGGCCTCCAACTGCCAGAACTGTGAGAAAATAAATTTCTGTTGTTTAAGCTAGCCAGTCTGTGATATTTTGTTATGACAGTCATAGCCAACTAATCCACAGACTCTCTGAATCAAAATAGGGTTCATACATTACATTTGGTTCTGATTCTTCACTCATATTATTTTTTCATGCTCTTGACTTGTTACAGAAGCCAAGTCAGTTGTCCAACACTCTGAATTCATGTTTGCTTCCTTAGAGTATAATTTGTCATCCTTTCCCTTCTCTTTCTAATAAATCAAAGTTAGCCAGAAGAGAGTAAATCTTAAGAGTTCTCATCCCAAGAGAAAAATTCTTTTTCTATTTCTTTAATGTTATATTTATATGTGATGATGGATATTCATGAAACTTATGATGATAATCACTTCATGGTGAATGTAAATCAAATCATTACACCGTATCCATTGAACCTATACAGGGTTGGATGTCAGTTATATCTTAATAATACTGGAAGAAAAAAGGAAATTTGCAAAAATATAAACAAAGTATTCTTGCTAATTCCTTTTTGTTTGGGAAAATATCATTTTTACTCATGTTAAGAAATGATTCAATTTGTTATTATTATTTTAAAGTACATTAGTAAATTTGAAAAGAAAAGTTAGCTCTAGAGGCCTGATTGATTTAGAGGTCAACTTTAAGATAAGACTATTCTATAGGTGGTACTGTATCCTCTCTTTAACCTGACAAAGAATGATTTGGTAAACTTGATCCCGACTTTTTCTGGCAATACTGGCCTTCACCATGAGCTAGTGCAGTACCTGCTCATCCCTTCCACGCTGTCCATCTGAGTTAGCTGAGGGCATTTGCTGCTTCCCGCAGAACAGTTTTGCTTTGACCTACTTGCTGAGAACGGAGGTAGGCCACAGAGAAATCAGAAGTAGAAAAGACATGGCAGACCATTCTCTGTGACCATATCCTACCAGATGTGCGGTGTCTGACCCACGCGAAGCCCCATTAGATGCCCCAGTAGTGGTCAGCCTCATATCTCCTAGGAGTCACTCACAACCCTGCCCACTGACCTTCCCATCAAGACCCTGTATAACCCTCAGGGAAGCTAATGCCAGACTATGAACCTGAGTTCATTCAGTTTATTTTTAGATCTAACTGTGGTGTTGCCCTTTTCAAACAAAGTTTGCTAGATTTGTGCTTGCTCTTTTATTTTAAAAAACTAAACAGTGTATAGTTTTAGAAATACAGACATGATTTTGGGACAGAGGGTACACAAGTAGCTTCTCAGGGATCAGTAATGTTCAATTCGATAAACTGGATGGTGGATACACAATTTTCACTTGATTGTTCTTTACCTGTAAATATATATTTAAAGCATTCTTTGGTATTTATGACAGAGTTTCATATGAATTCTTTTTTGTGAGTAGTCCACCATGGCTAGAATAGTGAGTTTGAAGAGTACAGTGAAAGGCAGTTTTGAGAACGAACTTATGGTTACCAGGGGGGAAAGACAGGGAGAAGGAATAGTTATGGAATTTGGGATCAACATGTACACACTGCTATATTTAAAATGGATAACCAACAAGGTCCTACTATATAGCACAGGGAACTCTGCTCAACGTTATATGGCAGCCTGGATGGGAGCAGAGTTTGGGGGAAAATGGATACATGTCTATGGATGGCTGAGTCCCTTCACCGAGCACCTGAAACCATGACAACATTGTTAATCAGCTACAGCAGGAGTACTATCAGTTGCTCAGTTGTGCCCGACTCTTTGTGACCCCATGGACATTGACTGTAGCCCACGAAGTTCTTCTGTCCATGCGACTCCCCAGGCAAACATACTGGAGTGGCTTGCCATTTCCTTCTCCAGTTAATCAGCTATGCTGCTGCTGTTGCTGCTAAGTTGCGTCAGTCGTGTCCGACTCTGTGCGACCCCATAGACAGCAGCCTACCAGGCTCCCCTGTCCCTGGGATTCTCCAGGCAAGAACACTGGAGTGGGTTGCCATTTCCTTCTCCAATGCATGAAAGTGAAAAGTGAAAGTGAAGTCGCTCAGTCATGTCCGACTCCTAGCGAACCCATGGTCTGCAGCCTACCAGGCTCTTCCATCCATGGGATTCTCCAGGCAAGAGTACTGGAGTGGGGTGCCATTGCCTTCTCCTAATCAGCTATACTCCAATATAAAATTTAAAAAAAAGTGATTCCAGTGAAAGGAGAAAAGACTGGAAATGGAGCTAACTCTGAAGGCCAATGGGAGTCTCAGTGATGCTCTCTTGGGAGGATCATCAAGGATATTTATACCCAAGGTCCATTATAATGGCTTTCTTGCAATCTATCCATGGAGAAGGACAGAAAAAAAAAATTTTTTTCCCCTACTAAGTTACCTGAAGATGAAATATCCAACATTGTAAACTTCTCACAGAGAGACATATAATATGGTTTTGAAGTATTTTTCCAACGAAAGGAAATCCAGCTTGCCCTAGGAAACACATTTACCTTGAATTCTTAAAAGACACAGAGCTGAGACAGATGCAGAACAAAGATTTTAGATGACAGACCTGGGATATATCTTGGTGAGCCGAGTGACAGGTCAAAACTAGCCAAATTTATCTCAGCATCTACCATCTACTGAGAACATACGATATGCCAAGAGCTTAACAGAGTTTTCTTATTTAATCCTCACAACCTCACTGGGAAGCTGAGACCCAGGGAAGTCACTTATTCAAGGTCACAAAGCAACTCAATTAGCAACTTAGTTTGCTAGGCTGAACCTAGGTTTTCAGATTTAAGTTTCAACCTCAAATAAGATTTCTTCAACTGCCAGAAATTAACATTCAAAACCAGAATCTTCTTTACTCTCACGCCATCTCTCACCCTCAGAGAAGTGCCATTCAACCCCAATCCCTGGGGCATATGAGGCTATCAGCACCTTAGAAAAGGGATTTGACCAGGCTGATTTCATTCATTAAGCACTTGGGGATCCTCTGACAGCTGCCAAGAAACATTTATCTGCTCTCAAGGGCAAGTTTGTCTTCAGGAGTAAGCTCCAAGAGGATTCTCTCGGCCACTCATTCCCAGCTGACCTTTGTCTACCTCCCCATCAGTACTTAAAGACTTTGCAAAGGTCAAGTTCTGACACTGCAGATGGGGATCCCTTATTACAAAGATTGCCGAGCAAGACCCCTTAGCCAGCCTATTCCCCACCTGCAATTTTCTCTCATCCTCCGGGCCGCTGAGATTTGATGGGTGTGTGTAGCTGAAGAGAGAACAGCACAACCAGCCCTAGTGCAGAGTCATAGCCAACGGAGCAGTCCCGAAAGACAGCCAGAGAATTTTAATGAAAACCAGAAAACTCCTGGCCGCTGAGTCCAACCACAGTCCAGGCCTGCCAGCCCCTCCCCCTGCGGCTGAGAATCCCTGAGCAGGCTTCATCCCCAAGAGCAGGGAAGAAGGTCCATTTCGTATTCAGCAATGCCTTCCATGGCGGCCACTTTCCAGGGTAATTTAGGTGAGAGGCAAGGCACAGGCTAATTGCAGCAGGACCCAGGGACCCTGAGAAGTACAGGGTGTGGCGGCAGCAGGTCTGAGCCAAGAGATTATGAAACAGTCATTTGAAAAAAATAAATAAATAAAAGCCTCTTTCCTTCTGCCAAAGCTGTCTGAACACAGCTGCATACAAGGCTAGCGAGGAATCTTAACAAGCTTAAAGGGACCGTATTTCAGATACTGGAGAACCAAAGGGGAAGAAAGGGATTTTGATCACTTACTACATGTCAGGTGCTCTGATTTCATTTGACTATGAATTTAACTATGAATTCCATTTGACTATGATTCCGCCTTGACTAAAAGGTGGGAATTATAAACTGCATTTAACACATAAAA
>NW_011494896.1:5402982-5438279 GCF_000754665.1 Bison bison bison | reverse complement strand
AATACTGACTGGGAGAGGTTAGATAGCTTGTGCAAGGCACACAGCTGGCAAGTGGGGGAACTAAGACTCAAAGATCAATATGGGTGAGGTTCATCAGAAATAAACTCAACATCCTGATTTGTCCTGTTTAATAAAAAGGATCATTTACTGAATATCAGCTTTGTGCCTGGAAGTAAGCTAAGATTTTTATACACACGATAACATCGAATCCTCACAGCAACCAGATAAAAGTCTTTATTATCTCCATTTTTGATGAGGAAACTAACACTAGATGCTAAGTAACTTGGCCAAAGTCATGACACTGCCAGGATTTGAACCCAAATCTGTCTATTTCTGGAGCCACCTCACTCTTCCATGTATTAATAAAACACTCACCTTAACAGCCTGCAGGCTTCCCTGGTGGCTCAGATGGTAAAGAATCTGCCTGCGATGCAGGAGACCTGGGTTCAATCCCTGGGTTGGGAAGATCCCCTAGAGGAGGAAATGGCAACTCACTCCAGTAGTCTTGCCTGGAGAATTCCATGGACAGAGGAACCTGGAGTGCTACAGTCCATGGGGTCCCAGAGAGTTGGACATGACTGAATGACTAATACACACACACACACACACACACACACACACAAAGCCTACAGAGGGGAACCACAGACACCATCACACTGAGCAACGAGCTGCAAAGAGACAACTGCCCACTTCTCAACAGGTAATTTACATTCAAGGATTACCTTTCAGTTCTTCCAAGCGCTCCTCAGAATCGTGACTCTGGGAAGGCTAACAGGGTTGCTTCCCACGGACTGTGGGCTCTGTTGACACTTCGCATATGAAGGAGAAGGCCACCACCTCGACGGTGTACCTGTGACACCAGTGCCTGTAGAACCCAACAGCTCCTTTCTTCAGGCTCTGTTCCACGGGCCCACATACCTCACAGCAGCCCCCCTCCTTCCCCCATCAACAGCTCACAGGCCTGTTTTATATTCCTAACAGGAGACCATGTGCCTTCTCTTAGAGCAACTGTGATTTCCCAAGGGAGACTTCTGTCTAGACAAAGCATCCCAATCCATCTTGACGAGAGATGGGCCACACGATGTCAGCTTTGCTCATTTAGTTTTTGGGGGGAGTCTGTGTTCAGCAGCCCAGGGAAGGCCCTGGGCTTGGCGTCTCTGGGTTATCAGACCAAGCATCACTCTGTACCACAGCCAACGGGCAGGGCTGGAACTGTCTTCCCAGCCTGGCAAGTGTTACCTGAGGGCAGTCACAGGGGTCTTATACCCAGACGACGGGGCACACACTCACAGGCATACCATACAAACAGTTCCATTAATCGGGCTGAAGCTTGATACAGCTCTTTCTCACATGTTCACAGCTAAGCACTGGGCTGGGAGGAGGACTGAATGGCTGATACTGCCAAGCGCTGGGGCAGGTACCGTCACGGTCACTGTCTTCATTAATCTTCACAGATTAATAGGTAGATGAGGTAGATAAGATGGCTATCACACAGATAAGGCACCTGAAGCTCAGAGAGGTGCTGTGCTGTGTCCCAAGCCACACAGAAAGTGGCAAAGCTCAGATTCGAATGCATTTTCAATAAGACTCTCAACGTTCAGTCATGAGGCCAAGCATTTATTCCTCAGACATGTACTGAGCCCCTTCTCTGGACAGCTATTGTGCCACCTGTAGAAGATTCGACTCTTAATGTGTCACGTAGGTCCAGTCACCAAAGAACTTACATCCCAAGAGGAGACAAGACGAGGTGATCCGAAAGAGAGGTGCAGACGATAAGATCAGGACCTCAGATGAGCAATCAGGGCGGGCTGCCCTGAAGAAGTGGCATTTTAGCAGAGACCTGAAAGATGAGGAGGAGCTGGGCATTTGCAAAACTCGGAGAAGAGCGTAGGCAGAAGGAACGAGAAGGGCCAGCACCATTTGTAGGAAGAGGCTTGGCATGTCTGTAAAACAAAGCACGCCGAGGACCAAGGCTGCATGAACAAATATTTGAGATAAGACAGGGCCTTGTTAAGCACAGAAGGGAGTTTGGATTTTGTCAGGAGGTCCCTGGGAAATTAAAGAAGAGTTTTAATTAAATGAGTGCCGTGATCTGATCTGTGCTTTAAAGAGATGATTCTGGCTACTGCGTGGAGGACAGAGAGCAGGGAAGGGGGCAAGAGTTAGGAATCGTAGCTTGGACCAAGATGATGGTAGTAGAGATGGATTTTATATTTGGAGATAGGACTTAACAGACTTGCTGATGGACTGTAGTGAATGTGGAAGGAAACAAACTCCTGGGTTTCTAGCTTCAACAACTGGGTAGATGATGGTACCATGTATTATGAGAAAGATAAGAGGAAAAAGCAAAATGCTCATGAGATAGCCATGCTTTTTATTCTTATCACATCAAGAAGAAAAAAAAAAAATAGACAAGTAGACCCAATTGTGTTTGTTCAGGGAAAGCTGTGAATTAAAGGCTTAAAGCTACTTAACCTGGTAAAGAGAAGGTGTTGGGTGTGAAAGTGGAAAATAAATAGCTAGAATCTGAAAGGCTGACTTAGGAAACAGGGGTTCCAATTACTTCCTGGGCCATTCATCACTGCCACAATGGTCAGACCCTTATCTCACAAGGGTCAATGGATGGGAGACTCAGGAACAGAATTCAGTTATAGGTAAGGAAGGGCTGTCTTGTGGTCAGAAGTGTGGAAAGTGGAATGAGGTGCCCAGAGATATAATGACTTCCCTCTCACTGGAAGGGGTTAAAGAATAAATGACCCCCTGGTTAGATGGTTAGTGAATTCAATAACTGGGTAGGCAAATCCTTCTAAATCTAAAATCTTTTCAGAATTCTGTGGTTTTAAGATAAAATATTTATTAATCTGATCTTCAGACTTGGAGTTTGCCCAATAGGGCACAGCTTCTCTGGTATGTTCTACCTTCTAGAAAATAAATAAAAACAATATTGGCTTATGTCATTCACTATAAAGTGATTCCCAGTTTACTTTTAAGTGTCATACAAGATGATGAAAGGCTTTCTGTATAAGCAAAAGGCAGAAGCTAGAGAATCAGATATCCTAGATTTGTAATTTATTAGCTCTGTGACATCAGGCAATGTATTTAAATCCTGTAAGTCTTGGTTTTTCTCTTTGAAAAATAGGAAAAACAATGCCTGATTTAGGATGTTTGTTGTGCAGACCCAAGTCCAGCATCTCACACATGATAGTAAGATTAATAACAATAACTAACATTTATTGAGCCATTACTATATGCTAGCATGTCCTATGTATTCTAAGTACATATTTTTCATCTAATCCTTATAACAACCCAGAACGTAGGCACTTATTATCCCTGTATTAAACATTAGAAAATAGACATAAGAGATTGCGTAACCTATCCAACTCTGGAGAAGGTAATGGCAACCCACTCCAGTATTCTTGCCTGGAGAATCCCACGGACAGGGGAGCCTGGTGGGCTGCAGTCCATGGGGCCGCAAAGAGTCAGACACAACTGAAGCAACTGAGTACAACCTATCCAAGAGTCATACAGCCAGTAATACTCAAATTGGGGGGTGGGGGGGTGAACCAAGTAAATAAACAGACTTCAACAAAGGTTGAAAGAAAAAGACAAAGAAAATCATATTTCCATCATTTGAAAAAATGTAACCGACTGTTGCAGACTTCCCCAATGGCTCAGTAGTAAAGAATCCATCTGTAATGAAGTAGATGAGGGTTTGATCCTTGGTTCAAGAAGATCCCCTGGAGAAGGAGATGGCAACCCACTCCAGGATTCTTGCCTGGGAAACCCCATGGACAGAGAAGTCTGGTGGGCTATAGTCCATAGAGTCAGAAAGTCAGCCACGACTGAGCCACTGAGCACATGCAAGCTACTGTTACATTTCACAAATAATTCAATTAATTTAGTAAATATTTGTTGAACATGCAAATGCATAATTGAATGAATAAGTGATTCCAACAAACATTTATTGAGTTCCTACCAGGCACAGCAGACGGAGAAGGGGTGGCAGAGGAAGAGATGGTTAGACAGCCTCATAGACTCAATGAACATGAATCTGACCAAACTCCAGGACAGAGTGAAGGACAGAGGACCTGGTGTGCTGCAGTCTATGGGGTCTCAAAGAGGTGGACATGCCTGAGCGACTGAACAACAACAGGCAAAGCATCAAGAAACTAAGGTTACAGAGAACTTACATTAATTTAATGGAGAAGGAAATGGCAACCCACTCCAGTACTCTTGCCTGGAAAATCCCATAGACAGAGGAGCCTGATAGGCTACAGTCCATGGGGTCGAAAAGAGTCAGACACAACTGAGCAACCTCACTTCACTTCACTTCACTTGAGAGTTTGCTATTAAAACCACAATCTTCAAACTTCAGATAAACTGCCAACATAATGACCCATATTCCATGAAAAAAAAGTTCTAAAAAATATCCTCATACAGACCAAAGGAAGCTAGGATTACTGTTGTTCTTTGGGAAGTCAAAACTGTTAAAGAGACAGAGCAGTAGGCAGAAGCACATAATACATGGAAGCCAAGTAAAGACGGAGTCTCAGGCAAAAGAAGAGTAACAGCACCAAAGGAAGCAGAAATCTAAGGGAACAGAGGTTGACTTAGGAACTTGGGGTGTTCATGAACTTCACCAGAACTGTGGGGAGAGAAACCAAATTGCATAAGGCATTTGGAAGAATGGGCTAAAGAGGAAGGGGAGGCAATCTTTTAATGTGCTTCTGTGCTTACGCACTCAGTCATGTCCGACTCTTTGAAACCCCATGGACTGCAGCCCACCAGGCTTCTCTGTCCATGGGGATTCTCTAGGCAAGAATACTGGAGTGGGTTGCCATGCCCTCCTCCAGAGGATCTTCCCAACCCAGTGATCAAACCCAGGTCTCCCACTTTGCAGGCGGATTCTTTGTTGTTTGAGCCAGCAGGGAAGCCCAAGAATACTGGAGTGGGTAGCCTATTCCTCCTCCAGAGGATCTTCCTGACCCAGGAATCAAACTGGGGTCTCCTGCATTGCAGGTGGATTCTTTACCATCTGAGACACCAGGGAAGCCCAATCTTTTAATAAGTTTGGGGATTAAAAAGAGAGGGAAAGTGACTTCCCTGGTGGTCCAGTGACTAAGACTCCCCACTCCCAATGCAGGGGGGTCCAGCTTCGATCACTGGTCAGAGAACTAGATTCCACGTACTGCAACTAAGATCGAAGATCCCCCCATGTGCCACAATTAAGTCCCTCAGCAGCCAAATAAATAAACAAATATTGGGGGGAAAAAAACGGAAAGGGAGAGACTAGCAGCCTGATGAGGAGAATCAGAAGGACCACTGATAAGTATAGAAGGTTAAGGAGCAGGAGCCAAAGGAAAGGAGAAACTGAAGATAAAAGGTAGATGGAGGAGATGGAAGTAAGAAACAGCAAGAGGACTAGACCCAAGGAAGACAAAGAGGAAGGACAGAATGCACAGAGAAAGGCCACCCTTGGGAAAGGAGAAGTCACCTTCTGCTCTGGGACAGGAGTCAAGGAGGAGAGCCTGCTGTACGGACATTATGAAAGAGACTCTCATCAAGCTGGATGAATACAGAGTGATCAAGTTCTCTAACACCATTTTGAAATCAATAGCAAAATGATACTGATTTTTCTGAGCCATTCAAAAATTGGTATTGAAAAAGACAAACATCATTTAGATATCAGTTCTATATGGTTAAAAACCAGGCTTATTGAGACATGATTATATTCAGTTTTTTAATCTGGGTACTGTTACTCTGATGTGTTCACTTTGAAAACTTCATCAAGCTATATGCTTATCCATGCCCTTTTCTGTACGTGGGCTTCCCTGGTGGCTCAGATGGTAAAGAATCTGCCTGCAATGCAGGAGACACAGGTTCAATCCCTGGGTCAGGAAGATCCCCTGGAGAAGGGAATAGCAACCCATGCCAGTATTCTTGCTTATAAAATCCCACACACAGAGGAGCCTGGCAGGCTACAGTTCATGGGGTTGCAAAGAGTTGGATACAAATGAGCAACTTTCACTTTTTCTGTATGTATATTATATATCAATAAAAAGTTTTTATAAACCAATCATTGACTTAGAATTACCACTCCTGTACTCTGTTCAGTTTTTAAAAGAGTAGCTCAGCCCCAAACTATACATTCCTTCTGACAGGTAACATTCCTTACCATTCTTTTAGATCTGCCATATGGTATTTAATAAATATATGTTGATGTCACTGGAAGAACTTTAGTACCAGATGTTCAGACTAAATACAAATCTACCTATAGGAAATGCACCTTTAGGATTGTAAAATCTTGCAGACCCTACCTGAGCCAAGTGATTACACTCAACATCACCAGTAATGGGATAAACTAACATTACTTGTGTCCTCTTGTGAAGCAATGGGAAGTACACAACATCAGCTATTTAGAATTCTTGCCCAAAATGGCTAACTCAAATATAATCATAGAAAAATAATTAGATAAACTCAGCTTGTGAGATATTCTTAAGAAAACAGGCCTGTTATCTTAAAAATATCAATGTCATAAAACACAATAAAAGAGAAAGAGACTTGTAGATTAAAAGAGACTTAAAAAGAGACAGAGAAAGACTAAAGACACATACTTAAATTTAATGTACAGTCCTTGATTAGCTCCTAGAATTGAAAATAATAACTGTCGTCAACATTATAAAACTAACATTATTCATGTTATCTGGCCAATAGGGGTATGATAGATTGTTTGCAAAAATGCCTGCACTTGCTCATGCCCTTGAGCAAAATGACTTTGCAGCATCTCCCTTCAAAAGGAGCTTGTGACTTGCTTTGGCAAAAAGACTGCAACAGAAGTTATGCTGTGCCAGCTCCAAGAGTAAGCCTCAGAAGGCTTTGCACACTTCCACTCTCTCTCAGACTCTGCCTGTGTGCGGTGGCTAAGTCTGGGCTGTACTCCTGGAAGCTGAGAGACCCTCTGGATCAGAGACCCAGCCAGCACCTAGTGGATCCAGCATGGACTGCAAGTGTTGAGGGGGCCAGTCAAGGTCAGCTGAGCTGGATCCACATTAGAAGCAGCACTCAGCTGACCCACAGAATTATGAGCATTAATAAATAGGGGTTGTGTGAAGCCACAAAGTTTTGGTAGGATTAATTATGCAGTGAAAGCTAACTGATCAAAAGTAAGATTTACATATAGACTGTATATTAGACAATATGCAATCAATGTAAATTTCCAGGGCATGATACTGGTATTGTGGTTACACAGAAGGTTGTCCTTACACATAGGTGATAAATACTGACATATTTAGAAACCAAGTATGATGGTGTCTGCCCCCCCAAACATAAATCTGTATATAGAGAAAGCAAATGTGGCAAAATGTTAATAGTAAACCTAAGAGTTTTCTTTAATGTTCTTTGCACTAATCTGTTCATTTGAGATTTTTCAAAATATACAGTTAGAAAGAAAAATAACCCACCTATCTCCAGAACATGGTGATGCTGAGTATTTATCTGGGAGCCCAGCACACTACCTAGCAGTGAACAGATCCTTCTCAAGCCTCTTTTTCCATCCTCCCCCCACCCACCCCTTTGTACTGATAATGACTACTGTTTCTGAGGCTTCCCCAATGACAACAGGTAAAGAATCTGCCTGCAATACATGAGACACAGGAGATACGGGTTCAGTCCCTGAGTGAGGAAGATCCCCTGGAGAAGGAAATGGCAACCACTCCAGTATTCTTGCCTGAAAAATCCCAAGGACAGAGGAGCATGGTGGGCTGCAGTCCATGTGTGCGTGTCTGCAGGCATGTTAAGTCGCTTCAGTTGTGTCTGACTCTTTGCCACCCAGTGGACTGTAGCCCTGGTGGGCTGCAGTCCATAGGGTCGAAAAGAGTCAGACATGACCAAGCGACTAAGCACAATTGTTGCTGAAAAGGGAGGCAGAACAGAAAGTACAGTAAACCAGAGGTATACTCTGGTAGAGTTAAAAGAAAGACTCATTCATAGATAAGAAATGTTTAAAAGTAGCAAGCAATCACTGAGGTTTTCTCCCTGATATAATCAGAAAAAAAAAAAAACTGGCAAGCTGGCTAGAGCATGAAAAGAGAAAAAGCTTTGGCAAGAAACATGGGCAGGTCTTTGAATTATTTTGTGTTAGAAAACAAATATTCATGTGTTTCTCTATTTTAAGGGATTTCTCCAACGCCTACAAATGAGGAGAGTATCTTGTATTACATCTCTTCTCCCTGAAAATCCCTCAAGATTCTTACCAATAGAGCGGAAATCCGTTTTTTCACAATTGGATGAAAGCCTCCATTATTTAATTTGAATTTTCCTCCAAGTGATATGCAGCAATTATTAACGCTGTGTATTGACTTATATGAACCAACCCAAGGGCCTAGGTTCAAAGAATATGGTTTTCTGAGCTGAAATTCAAGGACCTTGGCTTTCCTGCGCCTTAAGTCTGCTTAACAATGAACAGCAAACAAAGCCTGCACTGTTCCTCATATAAAAAAAGTAATCTAGGTGGAGCGATTAATTTTTTAGAACAATCTCTACAAATCTATTAAAATTTATTTGACTTCAAAAAGCTCCAATCAAGCATTCCCAGGACTTCTATTGTCAGGTGAGAAAAACATTCAACTTATCTAAGAGAGGAAAGAAAATGTCTCAAGGTACTATACCTTTAATGAGCTGGGTGTTCTCATCCATCAAAACCAAATGTTCAATGCAGCAGAAATATTTGTTAAGGCAGCATCTGACTCAAAGCCAAATCCATGCCCACTTTTTCTTATACAATCCCTGAGTTCTCTAGCCCACAAACCCCAGGATGTCTCAGACTACAGTTTGAACCTGGCACTTTAGGTTCAAATGGTTGTGCAAAAGGAAGAAGGGATCACATACAGGGAGAATCTTCCAATGGTTCCACAAACTTGATCCAGAGAAAAACACCAGGCTGTCATGTTTTCAAGGGAACGTTTATGTTCAAAGAGAATTCTGTGCACATGAATTCTCAAAATTGTTCACTGACACTGTGAAGACAGCTGCTGAATGGCAGGCTTTCCTGGCCCACACCTGCATGTAAGCATATCTGTCTGGTAGAAGGACTAGGCAGCAGCCGACCTGGGTGCGGGTCTGGTTCAGCCCCTGAGTCCCCACTCACTGGTTACTGAAAGTGTTAACTGCTTAAAGCATAGATTGATTGATACGGTCATTGATTCATTCATAGAGAAAACATCTATTGAGGAAATTTTGCATGCCAAACCTAGAATGGGGAAACACAGATGAAGGGGATATGGTGCCTAGTCCCTTCCCACAAGAAGCTCATAAACTAACAGAGATGCACAGTGCAGACACTTAGGCAGGAGCAGAGACCTCTGAACAGGTTAATCACTTGAGTCTGCACATGAATCCAGGCTCTTCCACTTGGCTGGGTGACTTTGGGCAAATTTTATTTAATCTCTCCAAGCTTAGTTTCCTTAGCTATAAAGTAGGAATGGTAACCACACCTCTTACATTGAGTTATTGTCAGAATCAAATGGGATAATACATACTACAACGTGTGTTAGTTGCTCAGTCGTGTCCGACTCTTTGCAACCCCATGGACCGTAGCCCACCAGGCTCCTCTGTCCATGGAATTCTCTAGGCAAGAACACTAGAGTGGGTTGCCATTTCCTTCTCCAGGGGATCTTCCCGATCCAGGGACTGAACCTGTATTGCAGGCAGATTTTTTACTGTCTGAGCCACAGGGAAACCCAATATATAATAAATTACTACACATGCCAATAAACTTTTGATAAATGTTGGCTATGATTACTATTCTTTATTATTATCTGGGTAGTTGCATTATACATCTTTTTGGGTCCTTTATGACCTTGAGATTATAATTAGCTTTGACCTGGAGTAAGAAATTTAACATCTCTGGGTCTTTATCTGTTAAATGAAAGGGTAGCTAAGGGATCTCTAAAATTCCTTCCAGCTCTAGAATATTAAACAGCTCTATGGGACTTCCCTGAAGTCCCATAGACTTCCCTGAAGTCTTAACCACTACTTCTTCAGTGGTTAAGAATCAGCCTTTCAACACAGGGGATGCAGGTTTGATTCCTAGTCAGGGAACTAACATTCCACACGCCTTGGAGCAACTAAGCCCAAGAGCCACAATTAGAGACCCCGTGTGCTGCATAGCACGACAAAGATTCTGCGTGCCGCCACTATGACCTGACCCAGCCAAATAAATAACAAATAAATTTTAATAAATAAATCAATTTTAAGGTATATTAAAAAATTTTTAAAGACTCTATGATTGATCTTATATGATTTCGTATGTGCCTCAGTATCACCGCTTAGATAAACTGGCACAACAAAACAACGGTCAAATAAACCACTTTTCTCTGGTGACTGAATCTTTTTTCCCTTCTGTTCCTTTACTCTCTTAGCCTACCTATGCACATATGGAATGTGTACAGGAATGAGTCCCCAGAGAGGAAAAACAGGCAGGTCCAGGGAAAGCCAGGTCGGGCCCTCTTCCTTTAGGCTGGGTGAAAGGGAAAGTGTTAGTCGCTCAGTCGTGTCAGACTCTTTTGCGACCTCATGAACTGTAGCCTGCCAGGCTCCTCTGTCCACGGGATTCTCCAGGCAAGAATACTGGAGTGGATTGCCATGCCCTCCTCCAGGGGAATCTTCCCGAGGGAGGGATGGTAACTCAGTCTTCTGCATTGCAGGCAGATTTGGCTTTCAAAATACAGTTGGCAGAGCTGCAATGAGTGAGCAGATTCATTCATTCACTCGCACAATACTGAAGGAAGATGGCTTTCCTGTGCTCCCAGGGCACCTCGATTTGTCCCGTATGCCACTCCCAACCCTGCCATCTTATCTGCCTGCGTCAGCAACTAAGCTGACTGCATGCTGAGACTTTGTCATGCTAACTTTGCATCCTCAATCCCAACCCAGTGCCTGCAATGTGGCAGAGGCCTAATGACTTAATAATTAACTAAAATTCATACTGCCCTCAGGAACGAAACCATACATTTGCAAAGTGACTAGGCATTTTGAGGTGCGGGCCTAAACCTCTCAGGATCCTTCACAGAGGGTCACCGATCCAGTAGTGTCAAGAAATAACTGTGGGACCTGGGGTGGGGGTGGCGGGGAGGATCATTTCAGTTTCTTCTTTTTAAAAAAATATTTATTATTATTATTTCTTTGCATTGGGTGTTAGTTGCGATATACAGGGTTTTCCTCTCGGGCTCTCTAGTTGTGGCACAATGGCTTTAACTGCCCCGAGGCACATGGGATCTTAGTTCCCCAACCAGGGACCAAACTCAAATCCTCTGCATTGCAAGATGAATTCTTAACCATTGGACCACCATGGAAGTTCATCAGTTTCCTCTCTGATAAAATGAGGATTAGATCACAGGTTGGCAAATATAGCTCCTGGGCCAAACCCAGCTCAGCTTATGGTCCCCTCCAGTTTAGGGCTATTTTTACATTTTTTAAAGGGTTATAAAAGCAAATAAAGAATAACATGCATCAGAGAACCCCTAAGCCTATGTGGTTCTCTATACCTAATATGTTTACATTCTGGCCCTTTACAGAAAAAAGCTTGAGGACTCTGGATTAGATGTGACTCACACACACACACACACACACACACGCGCGCGGGGGCCCTTTAAACCTGGACATTTTTGCATTCTCATTCTGCATGATCAGCCCCATTCTGGCTCCGTGCACCAAGCATTCCCAAGTCTCAACCAGTACACACAGCGGGAGCTCAATTGTCGTTTGTCTAACTGAATAAATGGATTCTGCATCAGTAACCCTAAGAACTAAATCCCCCACCAAGAGGGTAAATTAGGTCAATGTGTATCAAATGAAGCCCTAATAGATGTCCCCAGCATCCGCTTGCCACAACAAGGGGACGGAGCAGCAGCTCCACTGGCTCTTTGGATGACGGTGACACCAAAACTGACCCAGAGCTCAGATAACCAGGATTAAGACTCACCTTGCTTCACCAAATAAAAAATACATTTAGCCATCCCCTGCACAAACCCCTTGGATAAATTATAAAGCTATCGAGAAGTAGCTATCGAAACACAGATCATCTCAACAGATTATCTTAATAGCCATGGACCCAAGAGAGGAAATCCCACCCAAAATAAGGCACATAGAAGAATTTAGCTCACCACATTCTGTTTCTCTTGCCCTCTGTTGTTAAGGATACAGAATACCAAAACAAGGAATTCAAACATTTATGTCAGGGCAGCAAGCCAAGGAAAGCCTAGAATATATGATCCTATTAACACTAATGGAAGTTGAAGCAAGCTAACAGAGACAATAAAGCCTGCCCCCGCTCTCACTACACGTACATTTCCAAAATAAACAGCCAGCAATTATTCTTTTAATGTTCCTTCTCTGAACATCCATAAATCACTCCTGGGCATATACCTCTTGCTGATTTCAAAGTACAGGCTTCTGGTTTTTCTTTTTTTCCTACCTTGCCTTCACTCTTCCTGTTTCTGGATGCTTACAGAGGACCTTCCTGAATGGGCCTGGGGGTGCTTTTCTATGATCCCTCAGTTAAGCATCCTCAGTACACGTGCAGCACACGCCAACCACCACCTCCTTCATCAGACTGAGCCTTAGGAATCACCAAATTAATATGGGGTTTCTGCCCTCTCCATTCTCCTCTAAAGAAGCCGGTTGGAGCTCTCCCTTCTCCCAGCTGGCCGAGAAGTCTAAAGGTCCCCCACACCCAATGACGGGGTGGATTCCTACATCTCACTCCCACCCCCAGCCCCCGGCACCATGCTCCCAATATACTGAGCTGGAAGCCTAAAAACAACAACAAAAACCTGTATATCTCAAAGCTTACTTCCAGAAACCAAAGGACAGAAGAACAGTTTAAATTTGGATTCTCTTCCTGACTTATTAGGTAAGCTTTTTCCAATAGCCAAGACAGATAGACAGACACTGACCCACTGCCAACCTCTGCATGAACTTCAAAAAAAAAAAAAATCCCATTCCTTCTCAGAGTCTTGTTATTCTCATGGGTTTCTCAACCATTAAAAATGGGTTTAATCTTAGCTGGCACCTTTGCTTGAAAGGTTAAGAATCCAACACCTAGGATTATATTATTGGAGCTCTGAATTCCCCCCGCCCCTAGGGAAGAACCCTGCAATGACTGTTCTCTGATTCCAGGAGCAAACAGCCACACCTATATTTTCTGCAAATGCCATCACTGTAACCCCTGCTGGGGGACCCAGAGCAGACCTGAGTACCTATTTCTGGCTCTTCTCCCTGTTGAGTATGGGATCCAGACTAGATCCAGACCATCCGTAGAGTATGGGATCCAGACAAGATCCAGACCATCCGCAGCACCAGAAGAAAATCATCACTTGGTTAAAAAAAAAAAAAAAATCCCTGGAAAGCATCTAGGTAATTAATGTACAGAAATGCAGACTCCCTCCAATGTAAGATAAATCTAGTATCTACTGATTTTGTCTCTATAAAAGATTTTGCAGGCTATTCATTAATATTTGCATAAAGAAAAGAGACCCACATGTGCCTTTTTAAAAACATACTTGTCTATTTGGCTGTGCCAGGTCTTAATTGCAGCATGAAGGATCTTAGTTCTTGAACCTGGGCCCCTGTATTGGAAGCATAGAGTCTTCACCACTAGACCACCAGGGAAGTCCCCTACCTGTGCCTTCTGAATGTGACATTTCATAGGAAGGTTTAAGGTGATTCAAGTAGGTGTTAGAAAACACAATGGACTACTCAGATATTATTATCAAGTATATATGGAAAAAAGTGTACATGGAAAAATGCATATTAATGCTCAAAATACACTATGGCTTATTCTTTTAACAGTGCACAATCATCTTACATGATCCAGGCTGGATGAATCACAACTGGAATCAAGATTGCTGGGAGAAATATCAGCAACCTCTGATATGCAGATGATACCACTCTAATAGCAGAAAGGAGAACTAAAGAGCCTTTTGATGAAGGTGCAAGAGGAGAGTAATAATGCTGTCTTAAAACTCAACATTCAGAAAATGAAGATCATGGCATCCGGTCCCATCACATCATGGCAAATAGATGGGTTAACAGTGGAAACAGTGACAGACTATTTCCTTGGGCTCCAATATCACTGTGGATGGTGACTGCAACCACAAAATTAAAAGATGTTTATTCCTTAGAAGAAAAGCTATGACAAACCTAGACAGCATATTAAAAGTAGAGACATCACTTTGCCAACAAAGGTCTGTATAGTCAAAGCTATGGTCTTTCCAGTAGTCATGTACGGATGTGAAACTTGGACCATAAAGAAAGCTGAGCACTGAAGAATTGATGCTTTTGAACTGTGGTGTTGGAGAAGACTCTTGAGAGTCCATTGGACTGCAAGGAGATCAAACCAGTCAATTCTATAGGAAATCAACCCTGACATTCACTGGAAGGACTGATGCTAAAGCTGAAGCTCCAATACTTTGGCCACCTGATGCAAAGAGCCAACTCATTAGAAAAGAGTTGGGAAAGATTGAGAAAAATATTTTCTCAATGTTGGGAAAGAATTGGGAAAAATATTTTCTCAATGTTTCTACTGTTGGGAAAGATTGAGGGCAAGAGGAGAAGGGGTCAACAGAGAATGAGATGGTAGGATGGCATCACTGACTCAACAGACATGAGTTTGAGGAAATTCAGGGAGAAAGTAGAGGACAGGAAAAGCTGGTGTGCTACAGTTCATGGGGTCGCTAAGAGTCGGACATGACTTAATGACTGAACAACAACAACAAATCATCTTATAAACATGGTACAACCATTCTTACTCCTTAAAGCAGAAATAATTATTTCCTCTACTTTGTGGACCCACTGGACCCCATAAGGATGTTAATAACATAAAAACATTCTCTTATTTACTTGTATGTTTACTCTCCTCACACTTTACTACCCTAGACAATAAGTCCCTTGAAGACAAGGACCCCATCATATTCCTTCTTGAGTCCTCAGTATCCAAGAGACTGCCTAGCACCTAGCAGGTGTCTCATAACACCCAGATGGAAAAGCAAGAGACGCAGCAGGTATTAAGAGAGCAGAAACTGAATCTGTCTTATTCATTGTTGCCTGGCCTATAAATATTTTTTGAATGAATGGATGAAAGAAATAAAAGAACAGTGGTACTAGAGCATGAAAATATAGAGTTTGGTTGTGGCATAATAAGTATCATCTTTCCTCAGTTCTAAAACATGTTTTCTTACCTTCTGGCAGCTTGTAAATCAGGATGCATTTTGCAATGGATGGCAACTTGGCATTGTGTTATAGTTTATTTGGAACTTTCTCTTCCTTCCTTCCTCAGTGGTACACAGAAAAGTCTTACATGCTAAAAATAATGGCATTGGGACATCCCTGCCGGTCCAATGGTTGAGAATCTGCTTTGCAATGCAGAGGACTTGGGTTTGATCCCGGATTGGGGAACTAGGATCCCACAGGCTGCAGGGCAACTAAATCTGTGCACCACAGCTAGAGAAGCCCATGTGCTGCAACTAGGAAAGGCCCATGCATGGCAACAAAGACCCAGCACAGCCAAAATTAAAAAAACTAAAAAATATTTTTTAAAAATAATGGTGTCGTAGATTTAGTGAAATATAACCATTTGACGTGGCTGTAGTAACAGGGTTGGAAAGACAACTGTAAAATTGCACTGAATTTTCCACAAGAGTAGAAACAATAAGAGAGGCTGGGCTTTTTAGGGACTTCCCTGGTAGCTCAGCTGGTAAAGAATTCACCTGCAACGCAGGAGACCCTGGTTCGATTCCTGGGTCCAGATGATCCACTGGAGAAGGGATAGGCTACCAACTCCAGTATTCTTGGGCTTCCCTGGTGGCTCAGACAGTAAAGAATCCACCTGCAATGTGGGAGACTTGGGTTTTGATCCCTTAGTTGGGAAGATCCTCTGGAGGAGGGCATGGCAATCCACTCCAGTATTCTTGCCTGGAGAATCCCCATGGACACAGGAGCTTGGTGGGCTATATCCATGGGGTAACAAAGAGTCAGACACAACTGAGCAACAGCACAGTACAAGTGGAGTGGCTATTTCTCTCACAATGGTTGCCCCTTCTCTAAAAGTAGCCCACAGGCCAGTTTACGCTAAATAAATGTCCTTCTGCCCACCACCAATTGGTCCAGGGGTGGTCACATGATCCAAAGTGAGTCAATCATTACTCTAAGATTTTTTTACTTGGAGCCAATGAGAGTGTAGAGGCTTCCCTGGTGGCTCAGTGGTAAAGAATCTGCCTGCCAATTCAGGAGACCTGGGTTCAATCCCTGAGTTGGGAAGATCCCCTGGGGGAGGAGGAAATGGCAACCCACTCCGGTATTCTTGCCTGGGAAATCCCATGCACAGAGAAGCCTGGTGGGCTACAGTCCACTGTGTCACAAAGAACTGGACACAACTTAGCAACTGAGCGTACACGCAGGCACCCAATGAGAGTGCAGGGCAGTTTGTCTGTGGTGTCAGCCAAAGAGTTAGAGTTCAGGAGCAATCCCTGGCCATGCTCCCTGCCATGGAGGAGAGAATCAAAGGCAAGAGACGGAGCCTTGACATCATTTGAGTCCCTGTGTGGCTCATAGTAGCCACATGCTCACCAAACCCATTTCTTTTTCTTCTTAGGCCTTATTTCTCAGCCTCCTTTGCCATTAGGTGGGGTCAGGTACTGAGTAATAACTGATAGAATGAGGCCAGCAGTAATATAAACTACTTTCAGACCTGGCTCCTGAAACCCTGCCACAAGAGATGCTCCAAGCTTCTTCTCCATCTGCAGATTGAAAGGAGAGCACTCTGAGATACCTAGAGGGGAAGGGAACTACAAGATGGCAGGAGCCTGGCGTGTTATAGAAAGTGGCTTAACTAGGAAAAACTATGTTGCACTGGTGAATAAACAAGAAATAAACTTCATTGTGTTAAGCACTGATATTTGGGGGGATTATTAGGACAATTACCTGCTTTAATCTTCCTTGGTTCCAGGTATACCCATCCCTCTCCTGGTTACACAAAACACCCCACTATTCTTCCCATAAATTCCCTCTTCACCCAGACTAGTTGGAGCTGGATGTCTTTCCTTTACAACTTGAAGAGTTCTGGGAAATGAACTACAATCATTTGAAACGGCAAGAAGATAGACTGGTAAGCAACAGTCCCTAAGTGTCCAGGGAACACTAGAAAATTCCTCAGAACAGAGTAATAAGTCCAACAAACTAATGGCAAATCACAAGACTCTTTCCAGTGTCCCAGAGCTTCCAGCTGTAAACTCATCAGCCACTTAGAGTCAGATCCTCTCTCCAATCTCCTACTACCAGAAGCACGTATAAAGTTGTAATAGCCATGCTTTAGGGTATATGCACTCATGAGTTCACACACACCTAGAATCCTGCTGCTGCTGCTAAGTCGCTTCAGTCGTGTCCGACTCTGTGTGACCCCATAGACAGCAGCCCACCAGGCTCCCCCGTCCCTGGGATTCTCCAGGCAAGAACACTGGAGTGGGTTGCCATTTCCTTCTCCAATGCATGAAAGTGAAAAGTGAAAGTGAAGTCGCTCAGTCGTGTCCGACTCCTAGGGACCTCATGGACTGCAGCCTACTAGGCTCCTCCGTCCATGGGATTTTCCAGGCAAGAGTACTGGAGTGGGGTGCCATTGCCTAACCCTAGAATCCTAGCAAGCAAGATAAACGTCACTTATCACACAGAGTCAGCCCTGCTGTCCCCAGATTTATTGGGAAATGGGTCCACAAGCAACTCCGAGAAGTCAGATAACTACCCTACGCCTCAGAGCTCTGGGTATGCGAGTACAAGGCTGACCAGAGTTTTCAAAAACAAATATTCAAGACTCAACAAAGCTTAAGGGAGCATTTATAAGACTATAAATGAAAAGATTACAGAAATAAACAGAAGAGTGATGCCATGAATGCCTACATCAGCAAGGAAAAGGTCTGCCTGAACTGGGAGCCAGCGATGACAGAGCATGCATCCCCCTCAGTTTCGAGAAATGTCTCTCAATGAGCCAAGATTTATAACAAGCACTGACATCTATAATGCATTCTAGGGGCTAGCTGCAGAGCACTTTTGCACTACACATAGAGTAACCTGACTCTCACAAGGAGAGTAGGAAGCTGGGATTGTCATCAGTTCTTTATTTACAGCTAAGAACACAGGCTCAGACAGGTCAAGTGCTCAGAGCCCCAGGATTTGCGGTTTGAGCCAAGACTTGAGCTCCCATTTCCTGACCCCATATCCGCTGTCCATTTCGTTGTCCCCCAAACGATGGAAAGCCGGGGCAGAGAGGGCCCAGCTGGAGGACACTTTTCCCAATGCCGTAAGATCCATCAACCCACTTGGAGGGTGGTTTTCTTTGCTTCGTGTAGCCATATGTGGTCAGGGGGTGCGGGGGGAGGGGTTAAAGGGCCTGGGATAAATGCCTGGTCTGCCTCCAAACTCAGCTGGGAAAATACTCTCTGACAAGACACCATAGCTTGTGCCCACAAGCAGGCCCTGAGAGAAGAAGGAGCCTGAGGCACGGGGTCAGGAGAACTAAGGCCTTCGTGTGATCCTGGCAGAACCTCAGAGTCGGAAGCCTCTGAGAACCAGGCCACAAGCTCTCTCAGGATCCTAAAGATAGAATCTGGGGCAAAGGAACTGAATTTACCCTTTGCTGGGATGGGAGAGAGGATCAAATACATAAACTCAGCTGGCCTTAGACAGTTCATGAGCTACCTCTGAGAGGCAAATTGCCAAGATCAAACACTCACATATTACCTGGGAAAGATGAAAAAAGAGAAAAAAAAAAAAAAAAATCAGGTGGCCTAGTGGTAAAGAATCTGCCTGCCAACGCAGGAGATACAAGAGATGCAGGTTCGATTCCTGGCTCAGGAAGATACCCTGGAGAAGGGAATGGCAACCCACTCCAGTATTCTTGCCCAGAGAATCCCGTGGAAAGAGGCGCCTAGCGGGCTACAGTCCATAGGCTTGCAAAGAGTTGTATATGACTTAGCGACTGAGCACACACACAAGAGCCATTTATCCCTGGCAGTTGGCAGTCCACCACCTTGGAAAGAAGACATGAGAAATTGGAGGACCTGCCCTTTGGGGTGTTGGAAAACTTGAAGAGTGGGCCTCTCCTGAATATCACTACTTACCAGGCAACAGAGATGAGAGGAAGGGCCTTCATCCTGGTGCACTTCCCAAGAGATAAAAAATCCAAGATCCTGATGAATATGGAATAGGGAAGGGGCAATGGCCTTGATCTGAACAAACTTGGGCTTGAACCACGGCTCAGTGTCTTGTTAGCTGTGACCTTAAACAACTCACAACCTCTTTGAGCCTCAGTTTCAATATCTGTAGAGGATACAACGCTGACCTTTCAGGATTTGGAGGGGGATGAAGAAAAATTATAAATGTAAAGGGCATAGCACACCATCATACACAGGAGCCACTCAACAAATGTGAGCTTTTTGTGAGCCCTTGCAATCCTCACTTCCTTATTATTGCAATATTAATACTTGGTCATTTTAATTCTTAGAAATTCACCAGTCAGTAGTCTTGAGAGAATCATGTCTATCTTGGCCGTTTCGCTAGTCTCTTTGAAATATAATCATCTGCGATTTTGGCTGTGAACATCTCAAATAAATCTAGACCCTTGGGTCTCTTACTAGTCTACTTCATGCTTCCTAAATTCCCTTAGCAAACAAACAAACAAAAAACCCTGCAACCTTATCGTCTTTCTCCAACTCAAAAGAGAATCCAAACCTTATGGATATTTGGCACATAGCTGCACCTAACAACTTAACAATAGTCAAGTTCAACTAACGTTCCACAAGGCTTAAAATGAAGAGTTCTGAGTTCACCAAAGCTTTACAGAGTTCAATCAATAGTAGTGTGCCTATGAACATAGCAACAACAGCAAGGATGAGTTTCTTGTGGAGTTCTTCATTATCTTCTGGGTCTTTGGGACCATTTCCTCTTGACATGCTATTATCCAAGTCAGGGTCACACCTATCCTCTATACTCCAGTCTTTCATATACACCACTACCAATGCTTTGACCATACTACACAATAACTGTCTATTTTATGCTCTCTTCACTACCCTACAATCTCCTTTCAGGCAAGAACAGTGTTCTGCCATATCTCAGTTACCAGTACCTACCAACACAGTACCTGGTGTGTAATAGACATTGAATTAATACTGTAGGTGTATAAGATGGACAAACAGGGTTTCTAGATGGTTGAATGGCATCACCAACTCAATGGACATGAGTTTGAGCAAACTCTGGGAGATGGTGAAAGACAGGGAAGCCTGGCGTGCTGCAGTCCAATAGTTGCAAATAGTCGGACACGACCGAGTGACTAAGCAACAACAACAAAGATCTGGGAGAAACTTTAGAAATCATCTGGTCTAATACAAGGCCTTCGTCTTACAGACAAGGACCCTGAGGCTCAGAGCTGTAAGAAGATTCAGCCCAGGCGGCCTCAGAATCCGCAAGAAGATGACAAGTGGCGGCAGTCACATGCCATTTTGATTGTGAGTTCACAGACAGACATCACTTCACACTCACTCCCAGGGGAGGTAGTGTATCCTGGTGGCTTCCCAGGTGAAGTCTGCGGCTACCTACCTGTCATGTGATTTTGGATAAATTACTTTATCTCTCTGAGTCACAATGGCTACATCTGTTAATTGGGGCTACGAATAACTCCAGAGTTCTTGGGGGTATAAAGCCTGCCAACACACATGAATAGAACAAATGTTTACTGAATGAATCATGAATGAGTCCCTGTCCAGCACACCACAAGAACCTGGTTTAGACTCTGTATTTAAATCTCTGCCTGCATAGAAGGTGGCTGGATCACCCATAATTACACAGCTATGTACTTGGAGTTTGTTTCTTGCTGGAATTAGACCTTAAAGCCAAGTAGCCTCTATAACGCTGTTCACCGTTCCTTTCACCTTGGTTGCCCTTGCTTCACAAATCCGCCCCACAAATTACCCATCTTCTATCACCCAGCTAGTTACACCTTGTCTAGAAAGCTGTCTCTGATTCCTACAATGTCCTTA
The DNA here is from genome assembly GCF_000754665.1 of Bison bison bison. NCBI lineage: Eukaryota > Metazoa > Chordata > Mammalia > Artiodactyla > Bovidae > Bison > Bison bison. The sequence continues at coordinate 5,417,199 of NW_011494896.1, read as the reverse complement.
GTCCTTCCTCTCACTAATTAATACAGCAGAGGGGTGTATCCATTTGGCTTTTTAAATTGTGGCAAAATACACATAATGTGAAATTTACCACCTTAACCAATTTTTTTTTTGGCTGTGCCACACAGCATGTGGGATATTAACTCTACAACGAGGGATCGAACCTGTCCCCTCGCAGCGGAAGCTGTTTTAACCACTGAACCACCAAGGAAGTCCCCCACCTTAATCATTTTTAAGTGTACAACTCAGCAGTGTTGAGTACATTCACACTGTTGTGTGGCCAATTGTTAGAACTTTTTTATCTTGTGAAACCAAATTCTACACTCATTAAACAACAACTCCCCCTATTGCTTCCTCCTCCAGCCGCTGGCGAGCATTCTACTTTCTGTCTCTCTGTCTGATTACTCTAGGTACCTCATTTAAATGGAATTATACAATATTTGTCCATTTCTGTCTGATTTATATCACTTAGCAAAGTGTCCTCGAGGTTCATCCATGTTGTAGCATGCGTTCAGAATTTCCTTCAAAGGCTATTCAGCTTTGAAATACATTCAAGGCTGAATACACGGAATAATTACTCAATGTTCCATTGCATGCACATACTACATTTTGCTTATCCATTCATCTGTTGATGGGCGCTTGAGCTGCTTCCACTTCCTAGCTATCGTGAATAATGCTGAGGTTTATCTGCCTCATCTCCTCTACTTAAATGTGAACTTCCCAAAGACAATGGATGAGTCTCAGTCATCTCTATAGTTCTCAAGGTGCCTCACACGTGATGGCACTTAATAAATACCTATCAAGTAAATAAGACAGTTGTTGTTGTTTAGTGGCTAAGTCGTGTCCAACTCTGTGACCCCATGCACTGTAGCCCTGCAGGCTCCTCCTTCCATGGGATTTCCCAGGCAAGAATTTGCAAATGGCAGTATCAGCAGAAAAACACAGGCTTTGCAATAAGACAGTCTTGATTTCTGGTCCTGGATCTGCCTCTTCCTACTCATATGATCTTAGGCGTGTTGCTTAAGCTCTCAGAGTTTCAGTTCCTTATGTGGTTTTTGCCACAATTAAATATTATAACTTATGTAAAGCAGTTGGCACAGCACTTGGCACACCATAAACTTAAAAAAAAAATGTATGCCAGTATTATGATTATAAAGTTATATAATAAAAGTAATTTACTGCACATACAAACAGGCCATTTAGTTTTCTGGCCATGATAATTTTAAAGGCAGAGTACGCAGCATTCTGAGAGCAAACAATTCATTACAGGTAACAGTCAAAACAGAAAGACACCTCATATCACTAACCATGAATTCGGATTGGTATCACTCTACTGAAATCTTGAGCTATTCTGCTACAGGTCTGGATGTTGGAAATTTTGCCACTTCAAAGGGACAGACTTAAACGTTGTACTGAGGACCACCTCCCTGAGCAAAGCAGCCTGTCAAAGATCTCACAGTTTTTAATCAGGATGACTTGAGGGGTTTTTTTTTTTTTTTTGGTGCCTGGGCTGAGTCTGTCTTGAATTTGATCAAGTTTGAACTTTTTAGCAAAATGATGAAAGAAAGAAATAGATCTTTATGACTATTTCAGACAGACATATTTATTTCAATCTGTCTCAAAGGAAACTGAGCTCCCCACCCTACTCCTAGTTCCTCCTGGACATGAATTCCTTTTGCGGTTGCTCTCCAAATTTTCCAGACCAGAAACATTCCTTCCAAAGTTAGCTCTTAGAAAGTAGAGTTCTTAAGTCTTAGAAGGAAAACTTACTGGAGTTTCTTTTTGTCTGCTGAAACAATTAACATTCCTCATGGCTAATTTAAATGACTCTCTCAGACAAAAATCAGAAACTTGGTTGTGTGGTGGAGGAAAGGGAAGGGAAGAAAAAGAGAAGGTAAGAGAAAGTTGTTCAAATGCTAGTGTCAGTCGCTCAGTTGTGTCGGACTCTTTGCGTCTCTCTGGACTGTAGCCCACCAGGCTCCTCCTTCTGTAGGATTCTCCAGGCAAGAATACTGGAGTGGGTTGCCATGCCCTCCTCCAGGGGATCTTCCCAACCCAGGGATCGAATCCGAGTCTCGTGTTTTCTACATTAGAAGGCACGTTCTTTACCACTAGTGCCACCTGGGAAGTCCCCCATATGCCACAGGTCAATTTTAATTTGTCTCCCAAATAACAGCTAAGGGCTACTGAATGCCTTCCCCAACCAGGACACCCAAATGACTTCGAGGCCCACCAGGTGAAGGGTACCACACTGAGACTTGAAACACAGAGCCTCCACTATGCTCTAAGCATTAATTTTGGTGATGACTGCATGACTCTGTGAACATCCTAAATCAAACGACTGAATACATGCAGTTCATGTGAATTTTATCTCAACAAAGTCATTTAAAAGCCAGCATCATATAAAAGAGTAAATTTTAAGAAATCTCACCACATACACATGCACACATACCCCACTCCTACTGCACTGGTATCAGTAACCATTTTGTTATTTTATATCCTTCCCAGATTCCTTTGTGCAAATCCAAATGTATTTGCTTAACCCCCTACTTCTTTCACAAAACATGCACTCTTCTGCATCAGCTTTCTTTTTGAGGGGTGTGGAGGAACCATCTTTCTTTCACTTAAAATATCCTTGGAGATCTCTGCATATCAACGCTTAGAGAAATCCTCATTCTTGGTAGTTTAACAGCTTTCCCTTTTGTGAACATACCCATTTATTTAACCAGCTTCCCACTGATGCACACTTAGGTGGTCTCTAATCATTTGCTATTAGCAATGGTGATGCAATGCTTGTGCTTTCTTCTTAACTTGGTTTTATCAGGTAACATTCTGCTTCTGGACTGAAGGGAGACAGCCTCAACTGCAGGAACCTCTTCAGAGTTAGTTGGAACTGGGTCTGCATACAGCCTCTTCTGTCTGTGTGCATGTCAGTCGTTCAGTTGTGTCCAACTCTTTGCGACCCCATGGATTGTAGCCCACCAGGCTCCTCTCTCCATGGGATTTCCCAGGCAAGAACAACCCACTGGAGTGGGTTGCCATTTCCTTCTCCAGGGGATCTTCCCCACCCAGGGATTGAAGCCAGGTCTCCTGCATTGCAGGCGGATGCTTTACCATCTGAGCTACTAGAGAAGGCACAGTCTCTTCTGCTGACTAGCTCTTAGCTCCATGACTGGGAAGGTTTCTTTTATCTTCTGAGCTTCAATTTCCTCACTTCATAAAGTAGGCAAAATCCCACCTACTTTATCAGGTTGCTTTTAGGGCTCAATAGGCTCCCACTGGCCAAATTTGGGACAATTTTTGTATCAAAAAGCATAAATATGGGAGCAGGGGAGGCGGAAGGTTGGAAATGGATTATAACACATGGGGGAAGAATCCAGGAATCCAAGTGATACTAAAAATAAATAAATAGTAGGGGAGTTGAAAGCTAATCTATCAGAAAAATGCTGGAAAACAAATACAGAACCAAAGAGAAAATTAGAAAATCATCCTTTTACTTATTGCATAGCACAGGGAACTCTGCTCAGTCTTATGTGGCAGTCTAGATGGGAGGGGAGTTTGGGGGAGAATGGATACACGTATATGCGTGGCTGAGTCCCTTCGCCGTTCACCTGAAACTATCATATTGTTAATCGGCTATACTCCAATACAAAATAAAAAGTTTTAAAAAAGAAATAGAAAATCATCCTTTTATAGATGTTAATTGATCTAGGCCAGGATTATCAATAGATGTTTAAACCAGAGAGAGAAAAGTTGCTGAGAACAGGAGTTTGAAACAATCTCAAAGAATCACCCCAAAGGCAACGTTATTAATTAGAAAGAGAAGAGGGTTGGTTCCTTTACAATGTAGAGATCTGGCAAGGCCACCACATTCAAAATACAAACTTCTCATCACCAGTGTGGGGACAAACTGACATGTGTCACCCTGATGTGATGCAAGGGGAAGGATACAGCATCGCCTGTGGGGTATTCTTATCGCGAATGTTTACCCTGAGTATAAGAATAACAAAACCAGCAGATAAATCCAACCTACCGTCTACAAACCAGCTTAGAATTTTCAAACTGTCAATGTTATGAAAGACAAAAAAAAAAAAAAAAGGCAGGGGAACTTAGCCACATTAAAGGAAATTCAAGAGACACAACTACACTGTATAAGCAATCTTTGATTAAATTCTGCATCCCTCTTCCCCTAAAAGGTTATAAATATCATTGGAACAACTGGGGAAATCTGAAAAATATTATTGTTCCAGTGTAATGGTATTGTGGTTACAGGGGAGAATGTCCTTGTTCTTTAGACATACACGCTTCAGTGCTTAGAGATAAAGTGTTGTGGTGTCTGCAACTTACTTTCAAATGATTTTGAAAAATAAAAATCAATGTGTGTGTCAGTGTGTGTGTGTGTGTGTGCATGCACACAATCAGGATGGGAAAGCAAATAAATCTAGATGAAGGGTATAGGAGTTTTTGCTGTAATATTTTTGCAGTTTTTCTATGTTTGAAATTGTTCAAAATAAGTTGGGGGGGGGGGAATCAAACAAAACACGTAAATCAACTGACATTCATTAGGTCCTATAAGAGTTCCCATCATGGCTTCAACCAACTCAACAGATCTACAGAAAGCTCCTGCCCTCTAACCATGCTATGTGCTGGGCCAAGTCACTTCAGTCGTGTCTGACTCTTTGTGACTCTGTGGACTGTAGCCCAACAGGCTCCTCTGACCATGGGATTCTCTTGGCAAGAATACTGGAGTGGGTTGCCGTGTTTTCCTCCAGCGGATTTTCCCGACCCAGGGATTGAACCCAAGCAGATTTTCCCGACCCAGGGATTGAACCCAGGGATTGAACTCCAGCAGATTTTCCCAACCCAGGGATTGAACCCAGGGATTCAAACCCAACCAAGGGATTGAACCCACTGAGACTTGGGTTCAATCCCTGGTCAGGAATATCTGCTGGAGAAGAACACGGCAACCCACTCCAGTATTCTTGCCAAGAGAATCCCATGGTCAGAGGCGCCTGTTGGGCTATAGTCCATACAGTCACAAAGAGTCAGACACGACTGAAGTGACTTGGCCCAGCACATAGCATGGTTAGAGGGCAGCAGACAGTGCTGCCTTCAGAAAGCTTACACCTCTGATCAGATGACAAGACAAAAACAGGAAACACCTAGAGATCCAGTAAGGTTTTGGTTCCAGAAAAACTAGCTGGGGCCTACATATGTGAATTTTTTAAAGATCGGTAACCTTTTAAAAAACAAAACAGAACCACTACTTAACCTCACTAAGAATTATTTCCTCATTTACATGGAAAAATGGAGCTGGAATCTACAAGCTAAGTTGAGAGAATAAGATAGCGTACATAGTACACCTCTGTAAAGCATATGTTATTGAAGGCTTAGCAAAAGATTAATCTCCTAGAATAAAAGCAGAGAAGGAAAGCTCCAGGAGGGTTCCACCTTTGTTTCCCTATCAGAACACCCAGCACAGGAATTTGCATTTAGCTTATGCTCCAAACATTGGATGAAGAAGTAATAGTAAGACATTATGAGATAGAATACCTAAAGAAAGTCTTTGTGACTACAAATGCCACTGGAATTAGAGGAACGATTAATATGAGCTGGCCCAGCCAGAGACTGCAGCACCTTAACAAAAGCACATATTTATGTGCACATAAATTGGCAAATTTATGTGACATGAGTTTGAGCAAACTCTGGGAGATAATGAAGGACAGGGAAGCCTGGCATACTGCAGTCCATAGGTTTGTAAAGAGTCTGACACGACTCAGTGACTGGACAACAAAATTAGCAAAAGTCCTACTATACAGATTATCTCATCTGAGCCTCAAAGTAATCCCTATTTTAGAGATGAATAAACTGAGGTTTCAAAAAATAAATTACCCACTGAGCACACAACTCAAATTTCTGTTTGCCCAGCCCAGCCACAGAAGAATGAAAATAACTAGTTAAAAGAATGGAAATATCTCACAGCTCAGTGATCCCATGGTCTCTGTAGAACAGTGAGTCACTGATGGCCACTCCTAAACTCAGGCCTTTTCTACAAAAAAAAAAATGCCAAAAATCTGCCTTGGGATTGCTTCTCTGGCTATTCAGAAAGATGAAAAATCAGGCCTTTTAGCCACCAGCTTCAGATATTAAAACAGCAGAGCTTAAATTCCCCTTTCTTGTGTGGCTGCATAACGGAGATGGAGAGGAAGTGAGTAGAAGAGATGATTTTCAATTCAAGGTTGACGGTGTCTGCATTTTAGTGAAGTTAATCTTAACTCAAAAATAAAATTTCCCTGCAAAATTTTCTGGGGGAAGACTCATGACTGCATTACTGTTCCTATTCACTTTTTAAACATCATGCTGTGTTGCAGTCTGGGATAATATATTTTATTTCTCTCTTCCAGAGGTTTCCATGTTATGGATGTATCAACCTTTACTACAGCGATCACAAAAACCACTACAACTCCCTTCCCTTAGTAAAAGAGGGTAGTCTAAGTGGCTAAATGGACTTGGCATAAGTATATAAAAATGACACTTCAAAGATTGTGATAGGAATTTAAATTGGGAAGCAGTTTAAATGAAAAATATCTATGCCCTTTGCCCCAGCATTTCTACCTTAGAAATGAATCCTACAGAAATACTCCCACAAGTTTATTACAAACGGATGCATGCTCAAATGCTCACTGCAGCAGTGTCTGACAGCCACTGAAAAGGGTAAGTTAGAGGAACATGCAAATACGTGGGGCAGATGCCCAAAATATATTAAGTGCCAGAGAGCAAGCAGAATACGTATTAAAATAACATCTTTAGCATACACGTGAGGGAAAATGACAGCATATGTGTGCGTGCTTAGTCACTCAGCTGTGTCCAACTCTTTGCGACCCCATGGACTGCAGCCCACCAGGCTCCTCTCTCCATGGGATTCTCCAGGCAAGAATACTGGAGTGGGTTGCCTTCCCTTCTCCGCAGGATCTTCCCGACCCAGGGATCAAACCTGAGTCTCTTTCATTGCAGATGGATTCTTTACCATCAGAGCTACCAGGGAGGCCAGAAAAATGACAGCAATACACATCAAAATCGCAACAGTTGACTACATGAGGCGGAATTAAGGGAATTTTCCCTTTGTAGTTCATCAGACATTTCTGTAATGGATTTTGATTTCTCTTAGGTCTAGAATCAAAAAACTAATTTAAAATATACGTTTATGTCCTCTTTCATGTCCTTTCCTCTTTGCAGTCAAATGCTCTACTCCTGAGTTATTCCCCCGCTTATCTCTCTTTTTAACTCAGGAAACAGCCACCTGCATCATTACCTCTAGAAATAAACAGCGCCAGCTGCAGAGGTCTGCACTCTTTAGGGAATGACAGAATCGTGGTCAGAAAGGACAGAAAAGATCACCTACAATATCTGCCAACAAACAGTATTCCAGCCCATAGGCTGATTAAATACAGGCAGTGACCAAAACAATCACTATCTTCTGAAGCAGGCCTTGATGTCATCTAGATTTGCTGTGACATTCCTAAAGATGACATTCAGGAATGGGCAACTGACTTGAACAATAATATTCAACACACGACAGGCTAAGCAGACAGAATCATTACCATATCCAAGAAAACTAACCTTGTTACTGATTATTTCCCATGCAGCTCCCATTCAAATTTCCCCAACTGTCCTCTCAGTGTCCTTTATAGCTTTTGCTTTTTTAAGTCCAGTATCCAATCAAGGGTTGCATGCGGCATTTGGTTGTCATAGCTCTTTGCTCATGCTCACTCAGTCGCTAAGTTGTGTCCAACTCTTTGTGACCCCATGGCCTTGTAGCCCACCAGGTTTCTCTGTCCATGGGATTTTCCAGGCAAGAATACTGGAGTGGGCTGCCATTTCCTTGTCCACGGGATCTTCCCGAACCAGGGATCGAACCCATGTCTCCTACACTGGTAGGCAGATTCTTTATCTCTAAGCCACCAGGGAAGCCTGCCGTGGCTCTTTAGTCTTTTTTAATCTAGATTAGTCCCCCGACATTTTGTATTCTTTTGCTTTGTTTCTCTGTCACGACATTGACACTTTTGAAGATCACACTCCAGCTGTTCTACAGTACATCCCACAATCTGAATGTGCCTGATTATTTCCCCATAATTAGATTGAGGTTAAATATTCCTGGCAAGAATTCTACCTTGGCATTAGGTGTGTGCTTGCCATTGCATTCGGTTGTCTAGTTACACTGAGATATCTTCCTCTTCATTATGTCACTGGGGGTACCAGGAAAGCCATCGGTCAATATATAAGATGTTCAAAATAGTAAAAAATACCAAAAACAGCCTCAACAAACACCAGCTATTCCAGGCATAGTACCAGACATTTTAAAAAAATATATTATCTCATTTAAACCTCACAACAATCTTGTAAAGAAGCAGCAGTTCAAAGAGGTTAAGTCGCTTGTCCAGTGACACATATATAGTGATAAAAAAAATGTACACTTTCACATGTGGAAACATTCTTACACACAAACCCCCACACACACGTCAACATATGATCTCTGGGGTCCATGGTCTCCCTGAGGATCTTCCAGGGACAAGTGAAGAAGCCCTACCTTAGACTAATCTTGAGGAGGCCTAGCTAGCTTTCAAGAGTTGAATTCCTATGGAGAAGAAATTGAAAATAAATTATCTGTGGTCCACATAAAACTCTTCCACACTTGGAAATCTTCTTATTTGGAGATGGGCCACCTTTCCACCATAGCCAAGAAAATAGGGCAATGGCTCCATAAATTATTATAACATTCTGGTATTTGGCTTGTTTTTTTGCTATTCTGCAACAAATTGAAAAGAAAAATAAAGACAATGTAGAGAATTTTTCACAATATATTTCTAATTTTAATTAGATTTCTATATAAAATATAATTTCTAAATATATTTCTAATTTTAAAATGATGGTCTTTCCACAAGCTTTGGTATTAAATACGCTTTATTTCATGAGATAAACTAAAGGAGGACATATTTTTTAAAACATCTTTAACTATAGAAGAATAACTGTTGGCAAAATCTCACCCAATTTTATCTCAATTTTTTTGTATTTTCACTTACCTATAAAAGTCTGAAACCCATTATTTATGGCATTCTATACAATCAACATTATTTCAGAGAAACTAACTGGAATAAAGGAAATTCAGCCCCCAAAGAAACCAGGTCTGAAATCATTCTGAATTTTCCCTGAAAATCATCCACAAAACATCTCAAAGGTCTCCTCAGTCTCAGGTCTCCTCATGTCAACGCATTTGTTAAAAGCGTTTTACATTTTATATTTGCATTACTAATTGCCCTCTTCCGATGTGTTGCTATTTCCTGCCTTTGAGTGCGTCCTTATGACTTAGGTTAATATACTCAATCGACAAACATTCAGTGAGTCCCCAGTTTGTGCAAGGCAGTCTATTAGATGCATAGGAACTCACTCTGGAGAGTTGTTTCTTGCCTCCAAGTCTCAGGTCACAGGTAACCTACCACAGGTCACCCCCTTCTCCCCACGACTCAGCTCCCAAAGAAGTATGAAAACTTCCCTTGGGACTGTCCTCTCCTAGCACTGCCATCAAACCTCCTTGTGTGTGGTTATTTGTTTATATTCCTCTCCCTCACCTACATGAATTTTTCCAAAGCAAACACTGTCTTACTCAATGCTGTATTCCTAACACAGTGCACATACAGCTGCCAGGGATCAGTATAAATTAGTGGAATAAATATATTTTACATAGGAGGAAAATAAAGCTCGCAAAAAGAATATGATGTGTCTAAAATCATAAATAAGAAGTCACTCGTTGTAAAAAGCCTCACCAGAGGTCTCTTCTGTTCCACCATGATATCCTACACACAGATAAAGTGAGCTGGAGATCTTAGACGTCTTCATGGAACCTCAAACTCAGTATGTCCAAAAGTCCCTCCCCCTTGAAAAAACAAATAAAAATCTGGTCCCCATCCAATGTCCTCTTTCTCTTATAAGTGATATATCCAGTAGCTTAAGGAAAACCAAAGTCATCTTAACTCCATCTTTTTTCTATCTCCACACCCAATCTAGCAACAACCGTATCAACTATAGTCTTCAAATTTAGTGTCTCCCAATCACTTCCCTTCTCTCCAAGCCCCCAGCCACCACCCTAGATCCAAGGCCACCACCATCCCACAGGTAGACTACAAAAATGACTTTCCACCTCATCTTGTGTTCACTTTAGCTAATTCTCTCCAGTCTCTTCCCCAACTTAACAGCCAAGGTGATGTTTTTAATATCATCCTACCTGCATATGGAATTCATCTAGCTAATTAAAATCCTTCACTTAGGATAAAGACCAAATTCACCAGTGACTCAGAAAACTGCCCACTGTCTAGGTTCTGTCCACCTATCCAGCTTCATTCTTCCTCATTCTGCTCTCTCTCTCCTTGCTTCATGCCCATAAACTGTCTAACCCCCATAACTAACTAACTTTTAAATTCGTATAGTCATCTATTTCCTTTGTACTTTGAACATGTAGTTCCCGTGTTAGAAACCCCTTGTCCTCATCTCAGCACCTCCTATTGCCATCCTAAATTACTTCCTCTCACTCTCCAAGTCTCTTGAAATGTCACTTCCTACGGGAAGCCCTCCCTGATTCCTCCAGGCAAGGGAAGCACACCAAGTTAACCACTCCTCTCCTACCTTGTTGTACATCCCACTTCAGCAGGAGAATTCATCACAGTTGTAATTGCTTCTCCAATGATTATCTCCCCTATCAGAACATAAATTATCTGATAGTGGTGGAAGCATCTCTTTTTACGGAGCCTGGCGGGCTGCAGTCAGTGGGGCTGCAAAGAGGCAGACAGGGCTGGGCGACTGAGCACGCACATGTGCACGCACACACACACACACACACACACACACCTCCCCCCAGTCCTTAGACCACAGTGGTGGTGGTGGTGGTTTAGTCACTAAGTCATGTCCAACTCTTGCGACCCCCGTAGACTATAGCCTGCCAGGCTCCTCTGCCTATGGGATTCCCCAGGCAAGAATACTGGAGTGGGTTGCCATTTCCTTCTACAGGGGATCTTCCCGACCCAAGAATCAAACCCAGACCTCCTGCATTGAAGGCAGATTCTTTACCGACTGAGTTACAGGGAAGATCTAGCTGCTCTCAATATCTGTTGTCAGAAGGACAGGCTGGGGCCATATCACCAGGCCAAGGGGCAAGGATCCTTATCCCTTTGCAAAGGATTTAAACAAAGGGAGAAAGAAATGCAGAGTTATTCAAGGTCACAGAGATAGCCGAAATAGGGCCAAAACTAACATCCCATTCAGCTCATTTCTCCTCCCTAAAACACTAAAAAGCCTGGATAGAAGAGGGAGCAACTCAGAAGAAGAAAATTAGGAATGAAAAGATGGTGAGTGAGAGGTCTCAGGTGGTGAGAGCTTCTGAATCTGCCTGTCACACTAGCTGCTTCTGGATGGGCAGCAGTTAGACTTTTCCTGCCTAGAGGAGCATCTTACTACACAAACAAACATGATCACTACCACCTCCTTAATGGGACAGTGGGTATAAAACAACAAACTTCTTTCATCCAAAGAAGAGAAGAAATGACAGGAAGAAAAGCTGTTATTGCTCCAAGCATCTTCAAAAAAAAAAACCCAAATGGGCAGTGTGGTCACCTGGACCGGCTCCTCAGCAATCAACAGGAAGGGAGTAGAAAAGACGTAACTGCAGCAGGCAAGGGCAAGGGAGGAATAAATTAGAAGCCACTCAAAGTCTACTGATTCTTTGAGAATTAGGAGAACATTTTTTGTAGAGCATTTAAAAACCTTGCCAGGGGCTTCACTGGTAGCTCAGGGGTAAATAATCCTCCTGCCAATGCAGGAGACACGGGTTCAATCCCCAGTCCGGGAAGATACCACGTGCCGTGGAACAACTAAGCCCGTGTCCCGCATACTGCACCTGTGCTCTAGAGGCCGAGAGCCACACCTACTGAAGCCCGCGCTCTGCAACATGCGAAGCCGCTGCAACGAGAGGCCCGGGCACCGCCACCAAGAGTAGCCCTCGCTCGCCACAACTAGGTAAAAGCCTTCGCAGCAACGAAGATCCAGCACAGCCAAAAATAAAGAAAGATATAAAATTATATTAAAAAAAAAAAAACTTGCTAATGCACCGGCAGCTCTTAAAACAGGTACCGATGAAAGGAAAAGTATCATGAGCTCAACTGTAACAATTCACTGTCTTCGGGCTGCGGGGGTCAAATTATATCCATGACAGAAGCCACAAACCAGGCCAAGGGGTTAGGTTCATTGCCATTCATCCTACCAAGCACCAACTGCAAGAAGAAGAAAAGGCAAAGCCTCTTCAATGAGGACTCAGTAGAATAAATATTTGAAGTCTCAACTACCCTACCCTGGATGTTCTGGATGAGGCAGAGAAGGGATGGAAGGGTATCCAGAGCCGGGAAGGACTCTTAGAGAGAGAGATGTAATATACTGGTGATAGGGAGATTTTGAAACACAGAGGGAAAAATGAGAATTGCAAATTGAGAGACAGGGAGAGAAACTGGAAGAACTTGAAGAGACACAGAGGGGTGTGGAAAGGAAGACAGCGTGGAAGGGGTGCTCAGGAAAGCAGACAATAAGCAACAGAGGGACACAGAAAGAGGCAAAGCCAGGCAGACCATCTTTCCCCAAATCCCAAAGCTGCTCATTGCATTCCAATAAATCACTCTACTACAAAGCCCATACAATGGACTGCCCTTTGCATTCAGTAACAAGCGGCATGTAACGAAGCATCGCCCAGCTGCAACTTTGGAGACCTAAGGGTCTGAATTAAAAACGAACAAAAAATTGGTTCAGCAGCAGAAGATAACCAGTAATGACTTTCCCCCAGTGGCTGACTTGGCTCCGAAAAGGTTTGGCATTTTGGAGTTAAGCATAAAACACTGGCATTTCTCCTTTTGACATTCCAAGAGGGGGTGTGGTTGACCCCAGGTCCATTCATTTCCAAGGTTGTAGATCTCTCAGCTAAGATTGGCCCCATCTGTTCTGGAGTCAGCCAGCTGTTTATTCCAAAATGACATATTTATTTTACTAATCACCCTAGTAACTCTTACAAGAACAGAGCCAATAGCACATGAGTCAAAATGCTCTCTGTCCTGTTAAACGTGTCAGTTTGCGTAAAAAAACAAAACCAAAAATCCAAAAAAGCTCTACGTGCTTTTCGGTTTCCAAGTCCATGATCACTCTTCCATGCCGTACCTTTCAGTAATGGCAAATGAAGGTTAACAGCGCTTCTAACTTTTCCTTTCCCTAATGCGTTAAAAATGAACCCTAATGATCCATTCTCCAAACCGTTATTTGTGACTGGTGACTGCCTCAGGAAAGGACAGCTCATTACGGTACCACTGTCAGTGGCAAGAAGCCTATTGGAATGTAATTTAAAACATTCGCACGAGTACAAATCTGTCGGCTCCACATCCAAACAATCCTGAAACCTTGCAGTTGGAAGAGGAAAAACACTCAACGAAAATGTTGCTTCCAGCAGCCTCAGAGAACCTTGCCCAGACACGTGAAATGTTTCTGACTGGCACGGAGTGCACCATTAAAGGACACTGTCACCTCAAATTGGCAGAAAAGGCGAGACAAACGACGTAGACACACACACACACAAAATAAAGACCCACAAAACTTAACCTACTCAGAAGCACGCTCATCTTAAAAATGAATAGTGTGTGCTCGCCCAAGTGACACGAAATGTTCCAAAGTAGTGCGACCACATGAAATCACTGTCTCCATTTCTCCTCACGCATCACCCCTTCCCACTCAAATCTCAGCACTCGGGCCGTATGTGACAGGACTGCAGTCTCCCACCACTGCCTTCCTCTGATTATTTTCCAAGAGCACTTCCCAACATCCTCCCCAACCCAGCTCCCTCTCCCAGTCTTCAAAAAGGTTGAGGGGAGTTGCGACTAGGGAATTGGCAAGCATCCGTCCTCTGGCGGGGGAAGGCTGCTGGAGTTGTTCTTTGCAGTGACCCAAATTGCAGAGAGCTTTTCGCTTAGCAGCGCTTGCGAGCAACCTTCCCAATCCTCCCGCCCCCATCTTCCCAAAAGAAAGCCTTGAGAACTAAGCGGGAGGAATAACTTGGTAGAATCATTTGAATAAATCACTTCAACTCACCTGGTTTGGGATTTTTCTCCCCACCCCAGGCATAAACAGAAAGGATGTGCGAAT
>NW_011494896.1:5396257-5402882 GCF_000754665.1 Bison bison bison | reverse complement strand
GTGCGAATGAGTCACGCAAGCAATGGAGGGTGTTGCGATGTCCTAAGTCCAAGGGCTGAAGTCAGTCCTTGCCCTGGTGCTGCTGCTACGCTTAGCTCAGCTGGAGCGAGCGGCAATCGCAAGCCTAGCAGCAGCAGGGGGGTGGATAGATCGTAGCACAATGAATGCAGTGGGGTTTTTGCAATGACATCATCCCACTGTCCAAAAGGCCCCAATAGCCATGCTCAGGAGCGGTGCGTTCTGGGAATTGTAGTTTCCTCAAGGCCCGGCGGAACAGCCGGGCTATCCCCCGGAACTACAATGCCCAAAATGCGCCATGGTCGGACGCGCCCGCAGCGGGCGAAGAGAGCGAAGTGGACAAGGCCGCCATGTTAGGGGTGCTGGAAAGATTCCGCGGATCCCGCTGAGGTTTTAGGGAACTCGGGAGCCGAGTGGTGGTGCAGAGGGGACAGTGAGGAGGAGGATAAGTCGGTTGGTGAGCCTGGGTTCCTAACCTGGGCATCGGGGGATGGAGGCGGCGTCTGGGGCCGAGTAGGACGTGTCCGGCTGGTGGTGGCATGAGAGGCCGAGTGGGCCTCGGCCTTAACGGTCCTGCAGGGGTTGTGGAGGTCGCCTGCGCCTCTTGCCCCATGTTGTGACAAAGGGATTGAGGGAGTCAGTTTACTTTTGGGTTCAGAGCATCAAATTGATCCGCTGACAGGATAGTAAGGGGCGGTTGTGTTTTTCCTCGGGGAGTGGGGTGCGCTGCGGAGATCCCGGGTGGCGACCCTCTAACCTTTAGTCGCAGAACCTTCTACCTACGGAACTGGGCTGTCCCTCCCAGATTTTTTTTTGTTAATTGTTTTCTCATTCTCCAACCTTCCTTACTCCTTTCCCAAGGTGTCGGACCCTCATTGGTCTTTCATGCAGAAATGGTTTGCAAAAGGTTCGAAAGACATCGATGTTGAAAGGTAGCTAAATTGAAAGGGAACGGCGCTTTGGCCCCGCAGTAAAGAAAACACAAAGTCCCTGTTTAAAATGACATCTTCATACTTGCCAGCGGAGGCAGGGAGACGTTAAAAGGGAATACTGATGATCGACCTGTTGACGGCTGGAGATTGGTTACTGAGTAAGAGGGTTCTTGAATAAACATAGAGTGCATACTAAAATTACTGCCCAGAGGGGATCTTCAGGACCATGGACCACCAACTTACTTTAAAAATACAATTAGTGTTTAATTTGTAGAACTCCATGTATACCACTACGTTAGCGACTAATTTGCTTTCAAACTAAGTAGCTGAAACTGAAGTCATTGGTCTTTCAAGTTGTTTTGCCCAGTATCTCGAATGAACTGTATTTTTTCTCCAGTTGTGTTATTAAAACAATGCTGTGTGTTTGTTCTTTTTCAGAATCTGTCTTCACTATGAAAAGATGAGAAATTTTCTTTTTTCCTGAGGGTGTCAGAAGGTCTTAGAAGGCTGATATATTAGTGCTGTTTTTCTCCTTTCCTTTTGCATGTTATCCTGAAAACATAACATCACTTTGGGTCAGTAGGGGTATGCACTTCACTTGTTAGGAGTTAAAATTATAGCTGATAAGTGGATTACTGTATCAAGGAAAGACTAGGCAGAGTGATTATAAATGACAAAAACATGGTCAAAACATTTCTCAGATGTATGCAGATGATAATTACAGAAATAGTTTTACAAAGAATGATCTTACATATTGTCATGTTTCTAGGAACAAGTCAGATGAATGGCTTTCATTTTTAAACAGAGGTAGTATGTGTTGGTCTCAGTTATGCATGGAGCTTATGGAATTATTTGTTATTCAGAAATACCTTCTTTACAAGTAATGTTGGTAAGTATAGGAAAAGGAACAAAATGTGTACTGTTTTCTTTGTGATCTGTGTTTCTTCGTATAACTATAGACATGTTTTAACCTTAAGAGAGACAAAATAGACTGAACAGATTTACATTTAGGCTTTCTTTCAAACTCATACAAATTATTTTTAGGGGTTGGTGATTCATGGGTGTTGTTGTGTCTCATATGAACTTATCTTGTTCATTTTGTAAGAGACTCCTTTATATAAGCAATAACCTCCTCAATTTGAGTTACTATAAAAAAAAAATTTGTTGGGGGCGGGGGAACCCAGCAGATTTCTCAGAAACATTGTATGAGAGAAATGAGACCTGTATAATATAGTGATTTCTGTAATTTGCCATGTGTTTGGGTAGTTAGAAATTTTTTTCAGACTTTTATCTAATGGGCATCGAGCCATAAAGAAATGAAATCTAGTTACTGTCTCAAAAAACAACTCCCTGACCCTTAACTTTTAGGAAAAAAATTATGTACTCTATGTGGATATTTTGTTTAAAAAATTAGTATTACAGGAGTCGATGATGCCAGCTTCTGGAAGAATAACCTCAGTGTTCCAGAAGGAAAACTGTGTAGGGGACGTCCTGGTGATCCTGTAGTTAAGACTCCACCTGCCAGGCAGCAGGTGCAGGTTGACCAGGCGGCTCAGTGGTGAGGAGTCCACCTGCCAATACTGGAGTTGTGGGTTTGATCCCTGTGTCTGCAAGATCCCTGGAGAAGGAAATGCCAGCCCATTCCAGTATTGTTGCCTGGAAAATCCCACGGACAGCGGAGCCTGGGGGGCTGTAATCCATGGGGTCTTAAAGAGTCAGACACAACTGAGCAGCAGCGGCAGGGAACTAAGACCCCACACACTGTGGGGTGTGGCCGAAGTGAAGAAAACTGCGAAGTGCAGTTAGGAATGCCTTACGTAGGTAAACCTCCTTTCTTTTTATCTCAAAACAGAATTGGGACATTGATTTGTATTATACATAGCTCATTAAAGAGTATTGAGTTGTTAGGCCAAGGGTTTTCTCAATACGGTCAAGTGTCTGGATCACCTGTGGAACTCTAGATATGTGAAGCTATTTCCTACCCATTCACCCAGCTGAATAATTTTTGTTCAGGGTTGTCACCAGCTGTTGTATATCTTTAAAACACTGTAGGTGAGTTTACAGCGGTAGGGTAGAGCAGCCTTCTACATCCCAGATTTGTAGCTTTTTGTGGTGTGTGACATGAGTAATAAAGTTTTGGCCAAGATTTTAGGTTTATTAATATATTCATAAATGAATTTTCAAGATGTGTAAATGACCTAAGGATTAATTTATGTAGAGGAGGGGCATTAATTTTACCTTAAGAATACCATAATATCCTGACTTGAATATTTCTTTGAGTGAAATTTTGCTTGTGTGCTTGTATAGTTTGAAAAGCCCTCAATTGGTTATGAAAATTAGGCCCTGTCTTCATTGAGAATCAGTGTAGTTAATTCTCTAAAAGGTGATGTCCCAAATTATAAAAAAATGTTAGACTTGTTTCATGCCTGCAGAGATCTAAAATAATGCTTTTATATTTCAAGCTGTGAAATTTGAGAGAGCAACTATCAGTTATATTGTCTGCCTTTCTTTATCGCTTCCAAAATAAAATCAATTTTCTTAACCGTTCTCAGAAATGAAATGCCAGCAATCCAAAGGTGATGTAAACCCCAGCAGTTACAGTAAGAGTTATTTTAAGTTGGTCACAGAATTAAGACATGAAAACTTAAGGGGGAAAATGAAAAGCATTTTACCAAAATTATCATATTGGATAGCCTTATATTGAGTTAAATGTTTTCTACACCATTTATTTTTAAAGTGGACACAGATGAGCATGTTATACAGGGTTCAGCATTTGGAGTTTCTCAGGAAACTCAGATTTTTAACTTATTCTGGAAACAAATATTTCATATTTACACATTTTACTTTAACAGCATTCAGAAAACTAAAGCATATGTTTTCTAGTCTTGTTTAGTTGACCCACTGTTGTTTTTGTAACAGATTGGTATAATTGTAGCTGCTGTGTTTAATTAACCAGAAAAATGAGCCTTTCATGATTTTTATTTCTCAGTTTTTAGTAGGTTTGGATAATTAAAGTGGCACTAGAACATTTCTTTGCAAGAACAAGTATATAAAGCTGAACTTAATCCAATATAAATATGTTCATGAATATAGCCACTTAAGGAAACTGCAGAGATGTACAGTTTTAAGCAATTATGTAAGTAGGTCCGTATAATTCGTAATTCAATTATGGACTTTTTATAGTACTGTTTTTGAACTTGCTGTAAAGGTTAATCCTCAGTGAGTTCTGTCTTAAAACATTTTAGAAAATGTTCATCAAAATCATCTGTTTACTCCTAAGCCATGACTTGGTGAATTTGGCACATAGGTGCTTATAAATGGAATAGCCTGGGGATTTGTTTGAGTTACTCCACCTCCATAAGGTAAAGTTCAGTAACCATAACCCTTGACATAATCTAAATGATCTTTTTTTTCCACCTTTGAGCCAAAATAAAACTCAGCTTTCCTCCTTCCTTATTCTGTCCCATCAGACTTTTAGTCATTAATAAAGTACTAAGCAGAATCTTTCATAGTTTCTTGGCGCTTGTCCACATTGAACTGGAGAGCATTTATGCTGTTGACTCAATGTTAGCATATGTAGAGGCATTTCCTAGTGAATGTTTCGTAGTCTTTTATATTAAGACATAAAAATTACAGAAAACGTTAATTTAAATGTTAAACATGCTGAAATAAAGCAGTTGCCTAAGTGGTAATGTTTAAAGTATATTGCAAGTAACTAATATAATAGAGCACTTTATTGTAATTGCTTAACTGCAACTAAGCAGCATCTTACATAAGTGTGATGTAAAAGACCCCTATCAGTCCTGTGCTATTTCAATGGAATACTTTTCTAGTAATGGGATGCAAAAATTTATAATGTATTGAAAATTAAGTGCTGTTTTTGGTGATGAACTTTACATTTATTTATTTTACATTTGACAGTCTCAATGGAAGAATTCAACTCTTGTCTTGCTTACTGTTTGTATCTTTAATGTTAGGCATTATGCCTTTTGAATTTCAGTCCCATGGCTGTTCTGTTTTCAGTATTCATGTTTGTGTCTTTCTAAAATTGTTTGTTTGTTTCTTGATAGTTCTGAGATGAACAGTTTTTGTTGCATCTCATCTGGCAATGTATTTGCCAAAGATGTGTCCTGGATTTTCTTGTTTTCCAGATAAACTCTGCTCACTCATCTTCCTCATTCTTGGAACCTGTTTTGAATTTGTTGCTGTTTTGGGTTCTTGTATGGAAATTCTAAGATTTATGGAGTACTGAGAGGAAGCCAGATTTCAGGAGTTTGAAGGTTAAGTGAAGGGAAGGGGGAAAGAAGTAGGTACCATATGTAGATAGCTTCTTTAAGAAGTTTGGCTCCAAAGAGGTAAGAAATAGTTGTTTACAGAGGGAATGTGGGATTAAAAGAGGGTTTGTATTTAAATCGTCTACTTAGAGGTCAAAATCACTTTCTATACTTCATAGCAGTCTGATCATTTCCCAAAGGAATCAAGACTTAAAATTCTACCTTGCACTGAAATCAGGCCAGGAGGAAAGGGGGAAGAGCTCTGAAGTACTTTTTTGATTTTTGATTTTTATTTTTTTCCTATGTGTGACTTGATGCTTTTCATTTGATTTAATTATTTTTCATTCCCAGTTTTCAGTTGTTTCATTTAACCAAACTTGGACTCCAGGACTGGAGAAGGGCATGGCAACCCACTCCAGTATTCTTGCCTGGAGAATCCTCACAGACAGAGGAGCCTAGTGGGCTACAGTCCATAGGGTTGTAGAGTTAGACACAACTGAAGTGACTGAGCTCGCACTCATATACTCCAGGATAGCGATTTATATGACAGTTCCAAAAAAAGCATAGCAATGACCGTGAGCCTCAGCTTCTTTTGAAAAATGACATGTTCTTATAGGTGATATCTGCCCTTTATATTCACATGCATGCTCTGTCGTGTCTAACTCTTTGCTACTCCATGGACTGTAGCCCACTAGGCTTCTCTGTCCATGAGATTTTCCAGGCAATACTGGAGTGGGTTGCCATTTCCTTTTCCAGGGGATTTCCCCAACCCAGGGATTAAATCTGTGTCTCTGGCATTGCAGGTGGGTTTTTTACCATTGAGCCACCTGGGAAGCCTGCCCTTTATACCTGTATCATTAATTCTTCCTATCCCTACTGCCTGGGATCCTCACAACCTCTTTTAGAAAAAAATGGTGCTCACTTGAACCAGGAGGTTAGACTTGAACGGGACGTGTCTGTTTCTTGCCCAGCTATGATTTTTCATTATACATTACCTAGAGGAGGAGAAATCTGAGACAGTTACATTCTTTAGTGTCATTAAGCGAGGAGGGTATGATTGTGAAAATCCAGAAAAACATATATGGAGGGAAAAGCAACTAATACTTGAGGGCAACCAGTCCCTACACAAGAGGTGGTAAACCCAATTCTAACTGATAGGAACTAAATTTTCAATAACCTGAACTCTCATTCAGTTACCCAGTAATGTAAATGAGCTACTGTTTGCCTCTGGGAGTTTAACTGGCAGAATAAATGGAAAGATGTCACCGAAAGAGGAAAACAACTAAGCCAGATGAGGTTTTGCATAATCAGAAAATACAGGAGGTTGGTTCCTTCTAGACTTTGGCACAGGAACACAGTATGTCCAAATGTTATCTCACTGCTTTTCATGAGATGCAGCAG
>NW_011494896.1:5381436-5396157 GCF_000754665.1 Bison bison bison | reverse complement strand
TGTCTGCCGTGAGTTCCCAGCCTCTCTGCACCCAGCAAGATGCCCCGTTTTAGGCTAAAACTTGACTGTTGGAGCTAATAACCTATTTTTAGCAAATTTAAGACTCTCACCCACCTCTTCAACCATCTGGAGAGAGGGAAAGATAAAACAGTGTTAACAGAAACAGAATAATTGTTGGTTGTGGGCCCAGAGTTATACTCAGATTCAGCAAAGTTACTTGCACCTGTCTTTACTGCTGAATTAATTATTTAAGGTGATGAATTATTACTTTTTAATACTTGCTCAGTCTGCAAAGTTTACTTAAAGTGCATTTAACAGTTCAGATAACTAGAAAGCAGTTCCTCTGATAACACTGGCAGGATATGCTGTTAAAATATTTTTCTGCTGGTTGAGGTCTGTCACACTATTTGTTTATACTATTTTACATTATAAGCACTCAAAAGGCAGTGTAGTGTGGTGGCTTGGAGCATAGTCTCAGAGCCAGTCAGCCTGGTTTGAAGTCACACTTCTTCCCATTGGGTTGACTGAGCAAGTTGTTTAACCTATGCCTCAGATTCATCTGTACAGTGGGTATAGTACTTCTCTCATTTGGCTGCTATGAGAATTGAATGTATATGGAGATCACTATCAGCTGTAACACAAAAACGTGGTTTTTTGCAAATCTCACTATTTAAGGATTCACTGAAAGTACTGTCCTTCAAAAATTAAACCGTTTTTAAGCATGAGTATGATTCTCTGCTTTAGATGTTATAAGTTAATGTCCCATCAGTTTTAACTTTACCAAACACCTAGTTTAGTAACTGAAGCTTTATGTAAATATGTATAACATAAATGTGATATTTATACCATAATTTACAATTAACTTAGGGACTCTGCCACTGACAGTTTAAAGATCAAATAAGAAAAGTATTGTCTAAAATAAATTTTCAGGGTTTGGTCTGCAAATACCTGAAGTGAGTTCAAGCTTTATGGTCCACTTTTAAGAATATTAGGTCTGTAAGAAGTTCCAACGGAGAAGGCAATGGCAATCCACTCCAGTACTCTTGCCCGGAGAATCCCAGGGAACAGGGAGCCTGGTGGGCTGCTGTCTATGGGGTTGCACAGAGTCGGACACGACTGAAGCGACTTAGCAGCAGCAGCAGCAGCAAGTTCCAAACGCATCGCTTGAAAGAATTGCCTTCACGTCAGGAGTGGCTTCTGGATTCCCAAACTAATAGACTACTGAGTAAGGTATCTCAGCTTAGGCAAATTAACTGTTAAATCTATTGCCTTATCTTTAAAAATAGGCTAACGTGGAAAACCAAATTGTTTTCTGTTGTATGTATTCTGCAGTGTAGTCTAGAGGCTTCAGCAACAGACTCTCCTAGGATACATGTCAAAAAGTGCAGATTCTAGTGTCCCTGCATAGATACTCTGCTTACAGCAAGATCTGGGGATCTTTATTTACTTTTTTTTGGCCACACCGCATGACGTGGGTTATTAGTCCGCTGTGGGTGCTCAGGAACTTCAGTCATGTCTCACTGCGACCCCATGGCCTGTAAGCCCACCAGGTCCGCTGTCCATGGAATTCTGCAGGTAAGAGTGCTGGAGTGAGTTGCCATATCCTCCTCGGGATCTTCCCCACCCACCGATTGAACCTGTGTCTCCTGCATTGCAGGTGGATTCTTTACCACTGAGCCACCAGGGGAGCCCTTGTTGTCCCCTGACCAGGGATCAAACCCACACCCCTGCAGTGGGAGCACGGAGTCTTAACCGCTAGACCACCAGGGAAGTCCCTAGGAATCTGTATTTTTAATGAACTCACCTCTTCACCTAGTTCTACTTGAAAGCACAAAGGTAAAACAGCTTGCTAAAATCAGGCCTCAATACATTCTCCCCTTCCTCGTTTTTGTGTTCTAACTCTTCTTTCCATTGTGCTCAATACTTCTTGCTGCAGTTCCAAGACACAGAGCAAAAACTTTCAAAATCTTTTCTTTGTAGTTGTATTCAATAAAGAATATAATTCAACCACAGCACGTATTGCTTAAATCGGGTGTATAATAGTTTATTTTAGGGAAATGCATGAATTATATGATCCATGCTTGTATCTAAAGCATTTGATTAAAAGATTTTGAATAAAAAGAAGTAGTTCAGTAGCTCAGTCATGTCTGACTCTGCAGGCCCACAGGCTGCAGCACACCAGGCTTCCCTGTCAGTCACCAACTCCAGAGTTTGCTCAAACTCATGTCCCTTGAGTCGGTGATGCCATCCAACTACGTCATCCTCTGTTGTCCCCTTCTCTTCCTGCCTTCAGTCTTTCCCAGCATCAGGATCTGTTCAAATGAGTCAGTTCTTTGCATCAGGTGGCCAAAGTATTAGAGTTTCAGCTTACTATCAGTCCTTCCAATGAATATTCAGGACTGATTTCCTTGAGGATTGACTGGTTTGGCCTCCTTGCAGTCCAAGGGACTCTCAAGAGTCTTCTTCAACACCACAGTTTAAAAGCATCAATTCTTCAGCGCTCAGCTTTCATTATACTCCAACTCTCACATCCGTACATGACTACTGGAAAAACCATAGCTTTGACTAGACAGACCTTTGTTGACAAAGTAATGTCTTTGCTTTTTAATATGTTGTCTAGGTTGGTCATACTTTTTCTTGCAAGGAGCAAGCATCTTTTAATTTGATAGCCGCAGTCACCATCTGCAGTGATGTGGAGCCCAAGAAAATAAAGTCTCACTGTTTCCATTGTTTCCCTATCTGCCTTGAAGTGATGAGACCAGATGCCATGATCTTCATTATTTGAATGTTGAGTTCTAAGCCAACTTTTTCACTCTCTCACTTTCATAGAGAGGTTCTTTACTTCCTCTTTGCTTTCTGCCTTAAGGGTGGTGTCATCTGCATATCTGAGGTTATTGAAATTTCTCCCAGCAGTCTTGATTCCAGCTTGCACCTCATCCATCCTGGCATTTCACATGAGGTACTCTGCGTAGAAGTTAAATAACAAGGGTGAAAAATACAGCCTTGACCTACTGCTTTCCCAATTTGGGTCAAGTCCATTATTCCATGTCGAGTTCTAACTTGCTTCTTAACCTGCATATAGATTTCTGAGGAGGAGATCTGTGCCTGAAGAACTATGGACGGAGTTTCGTGACATTGTATAGGAGGCGACAATCATCCCCAAGAAAAAGACAAAATGGTTGTCTGACGAGGCCTTACAAATACCTGTGAAAAGAAGAGAGGCTAAAGGCAAAGGAGAAAAGGAAAGATATACCCATTTGAATGCAAAGTTACAAAGAATAGCATGGAGAGTTAAGAAAGCCTTCCTCAGTGATCAGTGCAAAGAAATAGAGGAAAACAATAGAATGAAAAAGACGAGATACTTTCAAGGAAATTAGAGATACCAAGTGAACATTTCATGCAAAGATGGGCACAATAAAGGACAGAAATGGTATGGACCTAACAGAAGCAGAAGATATTAAGAAGGAAAAAAAAAAAGAAGGCAAGAATACACAGAAGAACTGTACAAAAAGATCGCAACCCAGGTAACCACGATGGTGTGATCACTCACTTAGAGCCAGACTTCCTGGAATGCGGAGTCAAGTAGACCTTAGAAAGCATCACTACGAACAAAGCTAGAAGTGATGGAATTCCAGTTGAGCTATTTCAAATCCTAAAAGATGATGCTGTGAAAGTGCTGCACTCAGTATGCCAGCAGATTTGGAAAACTCAGCAGTGGCCCCAGGACTGGAAAAGGTGAGTTTTCATTCCAATCCCAAAGAAAGGCAATGCCAAAGAATGTTCAAACTACTGCACAATTGCACTCATCTCACATGCTAGTAAAGTAATGCTCAAAATTCTCCAAGCCAGGCTTCAATAGTACGTGAACTTCCATATGTTCAAGCTGGATTTAAAGGCAGAGGAACCAGAGATCAAATTGCCAACATCTGTTGGATCATAGGAAAAGCAAGAAGAGTTCCAGAGAAACATCTGCTTCATTGACTATGCTAAAGCTTTTGACTGTGTGAATCACAACAAACTGGGAAATTCTTAAAGAAGAAACCTTATAGTAGGGTATTCTAGACATCTAGAATATCAGTATTGGGGAATGGGGGTATTATTTCAGACAATTTAAATCCATTTATTTTGTTCTATATGTATATATTGATTAGTTACTAAGTAAAAAAGACTGTGGAGGTACAAAAATAACAAACTTTGAGACCATTGAAGTGAAAGTGTTAGTCACTGTTGGTTCCAAATCTTTGGGATCCCATAGACTCTGCTAGACTCCTCTGCCCATGAAATTCTCCAGGCAAGAATACTGGACTGGGTTTCCATTCCCTTCTCCAGAGGATCTTCACGATCTAGGGACTCCTAGAACCCAGGTCTCCTGCATTGCAGGCAGATTCTTTGCCATCTAAGCCACCAGACTCAACTTCTTACTGTCACGTACCCCTTGGTCATGGCAGCCTGGTGTGCTGCAGTCCATGGGGTCTCAATGAGTCTGATGTGACTGAGAGACTGAACTGAACCCCTTAGTCAATCTAATGAAATCTGTGGATCACTTTTCCAAAAAGTTTTTAAAAAGTATATACAAGGTATAGCATAATAAAGGGATACAATAATACTGAAGTGAACACAAATTTTTTAAATTTTGGACATAGCAACATATATAAATATATATACACTAACAAGCTCTAGGGACTTTCCTGCTGATCCAGTGGCTAAAAATTTAAGCTCCCAATGCAGGGGGCTCAGGTTCAACCCATGGTCTGGAAGCTAGATCCCACATGCCACACCTAAGGTCCCGCATGCAGCAACTAAGACCTGGCACAGCCACATATTTTTTTTTTAAAGCTCAAGCAAGTTGTAACAATTGTAATAGGAAAATAATCAGACTTCAGCTATGACAGTCATATTTACTCTTAATACTACTGTAATCTGTTACCTGCATTCAAGTTTTATTAGAAGTTATTGAAAATAGGAATGTAATATTTCCCCATCCAAGTTCATGGAACCCTGAATTCTATTAACCTGTGATTAAGAACCCTGGCTAAACTTTTTAGATAGGAACTTACTCTTTTTCACTGTTGTATTCAAGAGCTGATTAAGATCTTTTTAGAGACCTGAGCTCTGAAAAACTTAGGACACCTTACTTCGTATAATTCTAGACGCTGATCAAACATTTCAATATTAACCTACCTCCAACTACGGAAATTAATACCCGCTTTCCTTATATATTCAATAGGTGAATCGAGGGATTTTTTTTTCCCTTCCCAACAGTGAGCTAGTACTGCAATAAAATATACATAAAGTATATGTTTAGCTCCCATTTTTCCCTTCCCTGGTGGCGCAGACAGTAAAGAATCCACCTGCAATGCAGGAGACCTGGGTTCAATCCCTGGGTCAGGAAGAACCCCTGGAGAAGGGAATGGCAACCCACTCCAGTAATCTTGCCTAGAGAATTCCATGCACAGAAGAGCCTGGTGGGCTACAGTCCGTGGAGTTGCAAAGAGACACGACTGAACAACTTAACACCATTTTTATTCAATAGTACTTAGGGTAGAAATCACCTCATCTTATAATTAAGAGATAAATCTGTCCAGGGTTACCCGTTAACAAGTGGAAATTGAAAATAAAACCCAGGTTTGTTTGACATTTGAAATATATATGAGAACTGCTATTAATATCTTGCTTTTAGGTGAAACAGTAAATGTTGCAGACCTCAGTATCTCCCCTTTGGCCAAGACTACAAATGTATTGTTTACCTACATTTCCCGAAGAGGTAGAACAACCATGTGACACCAAGCCCTTTTGATGACAAAACAGAAGTTCCATAACTCTTTAAATCACATTTTTAAAAACTCATTTGAAAGCATTTTTAAAACTTTATAGGTAATCTATGGTTTATGCTGTAGTAAACTTGACTTTGTTTTCACTATGTACTTGATATCATTTCATCTTTTCTCCCCTCCAAGAAAAACATTTCAAGGTTGCTGGGATTTGTGTTCGTAATTTACAACTAAGAGGATTTTTTTAAATGCCTGTTCTCCTACCCATACCCATTAATATCAGTGGATATATTTTCATACAGCTTGTTTGGAAGGCAGTAAAGCAGCTTAGAGAAAAAAAATTGTTTAAGAAAATGTTTATAAAAATGAAGTGATAGTCAAGCCCTTTTGATCCATGTGGGGAGCACTAGATCAATGTCTAAATTAATACATGATACAAATATTTCAGTTTTGATTCAATACTCATGTTAGTCAATCCATAACTTGGAAAAGTTAAATAGAACTTTGTTTTACATATGAAGAAATTGGGTACCTGGTAAGTAAAACTTGGCTTGGCTTGTACTGATATGAGACCATTATAGGTTTTACCCATGCTATTTAGTGTAAGCATCCATTCACTTCACTGTAGAAATGTGGTTTGATCACAGTGTGCTGTCCAAGACCCTCCTGGAGACATTCCATACACAACGTGGTATGTGGACCTTATTGCCATTGTAAACTAAGGATTTCTGAATCACACCTAGTCCCAAGGGTTTATAAGAAGTAATTGTTGACCTGTAGTTATTTTCTTTGCAGAACAGTCATCAAGATGATTTGATACTTAGAAGCATAAATACGAGGTCTTCCCCAGTGGCTCAGATGGTAAAGAATCCCCCTGCAATGCAGGAGACCTAGTTCAATCCCTGAGTCGGGAAGAACCCCTGGATAAGGGAGTGGCAGCCCACTACCTTGCCTAGAGAGTTCCATGGACAGAGGAGCCGAGTGGGCTACAGTCCATGGAGTCACAAAGAGATGGACAAGACTGAGCGACTAACACACATAGCATGAATACAGTGACGATATTCTACCTTCTAACTCCATTTTTTGGTACAAAGTTGCAACTTGCTGCTGCTGCTGTCACTTCAGTCGTGTCCGACTCTGTGTGACCCCATAGATGGCAGCCCACCAGGCTCCCCTGTACCTGGGGTTCTCCAGGCAAGAACACTGGAGTGGGTTGCCATTGCCTTCTCCAATGCATGAAAGTGAAAAGTGAAAGTGAAGGCACTCAGTCGTGTCCGACTCTTTGCGACCCCATGGACTGCAGCCTCCCAGGTTCCTCCGTCCATGGGATTCTCCAGGCAAGAGTACTGGAGTAGGGTGCCATTGCCTTCTCGGTTGCAACTTGACTGGGTCATAAACCAGTAAACTGTCTTTGGCAGCCAGATGTTATTGTTACCTGTAGGTAATATGCTCTTTTCTTCTGCCTGGCACATACCCAGATAGGCATGCAGCAGTTATTTAATAGGTAAATAAGTTGTTAAACTATAACACTGATGGATTGCTTAATCTTTTACATAATAATTGACAAATCACTTCTTGTAACCTGATTCTAGCTCATGAATAGATTTTAGCTCCTGAAGTAAACTGTTACAGTGAGGGAAACAGAACATTGTTTACGAAACCCTAGATGACCTGGACAGGAGACTGAATTGGAATCCTTAATTCCCAGAGCAAAGAGGGCCTTGACATTTAAGAATAAAATATTAATAGCTGAACTTTATATCATGTGTTTAATGTCATGATCATAAAGCCATTACTGTAACACTTAAGTTTATCTTCTAGAGGAAGCCTGTGAGATATCCAGAATGACTTAGTTTTTATTGACATTATTGTTTTCCTTCAGGACCTGATTTTTAATAGATTCCATGGTGATGCGATTTTGTCAAAGGATGCTGCATTCTCAGTTTCACTTTAAAAAACTGCAATTAGGTAAAACATTTTTAGATAGACTATCTCCATCTGGTCTCTTTCTGTCACCCAGGTTTTTCACCAACCACAGCTCCATGAAAATACATTGAAGTGTCTCCTGTTACACACTATACACTAATGTTCATTATAGAACATTAGAATGAGTTTCCATTATCAGTCTGTATGAAAATCTTTCCCTGCCTTCTATCTTCTTTTATTTCCCACTTATGTCTTTGTATTGCTAACTATATTGAGGGTACATGACCATTGGGTTTTAAAGTTCTTTGAGAGCAGGAACTATACCATATTTATTTTCACATTTCCTTTGTACTTAAAACAAGACTTCTGTTTTTTCAGCAAATATTCACTGAGTAACCACTAGGTGTCAGATATACTAGGTAGATTCTGGAGACACCAGGGTAACTGAACAGGGACATTTCATTCGGAGTTGTAACAGTTTTGTGTAGGAGACGTGGAAAAAGAGATCTGTAAGTCAAAAAAACTGCAATATAATACAGTGGAATAGATGATTTCCTGGTTTAAGAATTCTTAAAAAAAAAAAAAAAATCATTCCCCAAAATATCTCAACAAGTCTGACTCTAAATTTCCACCACTGGAATGTCATAAGACCAGCATTGCACTGTGGTTGCCTCTGGGCAGAAAGATTAAAGAATGTTGATGGATATGAAATCATTTTTCCATTCCTCTTTTTAAACTTTAAAAAAAAAATTTTACGTGGTACGATTCACTCCTTTTGATGTAAAATTCTACAGGTTTTGGCAAATGCATAGTCATGTAATCACAATCAAGATACAAAACAGTTTCATCACCCCCCAAATTCTCTTGTGCTGCCCTTTTTATTTGTTGTTGTTCAGCCACTCAGCCATGTCCGACTCTTTTGCTACCCCAGTGAACTGCAGCATGCCAGGCTTCCCTGTCCTTCTCCATCTCCAGGACTTTGCTCAAACTCATGTCCATTGAGTCAGTGATGCCATCCAACCATCTTGTCCTCTGTCATCCCCTTCTCCTTCTGCCTTCAGTCTTTCCCAGCATCAGAGTCTTTTCTAATGAGTCAGCTTTTCACATCAGGCCAAAGTATTGGAGCTTCAGCTTCAGCATTAATCCTTCTAATGTATATTCAGGATTGATTTCCTTTAGGATTGACTGGTTTCATCTCTTTGCCATCCAAGGGACTCTTAAGAGTCTTCAACACCACAGTTCAAAAGCATCAATTCTTCAGTGTTCAGCTTTCTTTATAGTCCAGCTCTCACATTCATACATGACTACTGGAAAAACCATAGCTTTGACTAGATGAACCTTTGTGGGCAAAGTAATGTCTCTGCTTTTTAATACACTGCCCTTTTTATAGTTTGTGATAAAAAAATAATTTTATCCTTCAAAAATTAATGCTTGAATTTTCGACATATACTTATTTCTATTCCAACAAAGTGTGCCTTTTCAGACAGTACCTTTTTTCTTAAGCAAGTTTAGAAATATAGATATCCAGGGAGGGGCTGAATCATTACACCGTTGTTAGTCATCACTGTGTTGGAGCTGTTGAAAGGATTTAGAACTAAGAAAAGGTAAAGGGTGTATGGTGTATGTAGAGTGTGTGTCTTAGGCTAGAAAGAGGATAGGGGTCAGCGGGTAGAATTGGAGATTAGGGCCTGAATAAAACAGTGTACATGAAAGGGTAGATACGGGTACTGTGTTCATGTTAGTATAAGGGCCCTGGGTTATCAAAAATAGGAAACACCAAGTAAAGAGAGGAGCCCTGAAGAGGAGCCCTTCATGTGAAGATTGAGTGTCTATCTGGAGCTACAGAAGTGGGATTCTAGAACTGATTCTAGAACTGATTCCCAAAAAGTCACATCCCCTTTCTGGGCCTCAGTTTCATCATTTATAAAAAATAAATATATTCAAAAGTCCATTTCAGTTTTCTTCAACTAGAAACAAACTCTCATGTTTGTGTGTGTGTTCCAATTTTCTGTCCTCCAATTACAACTGAAGAACACATCTGTAGATAACAATAACCAAACTAGCAAGCCTTAAAGTCCTCTAAAGTTTGGTGTCATAGGCTGCAGAGCAAAATTAAGGTTGATCTGAATTGGGCTTTATTGACACAGTTCTGAGCCTCAGTCTTCTCATTTATAGAATGACTATATATACTAAGGTTCCCTGTAGTTCTCACATTTTATGACCATGAAATCTTAAAACTTAACAGTGTTACTTTTGTTCTCACTGCCTCTGGGTTTGCACCTGTTCTGACACTGAGCCACTATTCACTTAGTACCTTCTGTGTGCCATGATTTTAATGTAGGGTATTTTCCTACTCTGAATAGAGTAGGATTTTTATAGTGCTGCTGACCTTTATACCTTTACAGGTATGGGAAAATCACACTATGCCTCCCCCTCTCATCCTGGATAACATATTCCGAGATATGCAAGATCTCATTTCAATGAATATTAGAAGTAGTGCTAGACAGGGGGAAAGGGTGGGGAAGAAGTATATTGCTTTAACATGATATGTGAAGAGAAAGGAACTAACAGTTGAGGGCCAACAGTTGTGTACGTCAAAGTGGTATATTGTCACCCTACTTATTTAACTTATATGTAGACTACATCATGCGAAATGCCAGGCTGGATGAAGCACAATCTGGAATCAAGATTGCTGAGAGAAATATCAATAACCTCAGATATGCAGATGACACCACCCTTATGGCAGAAAGCGAAGAACTAAAGAGCCTCTTGATAAAAGTGAAAGAGGGGAGTGAAAAAGCTGGCTTAAAACTCAGCATTCAGAAAACTAAGATCATGGCATCTAGCCCCATCGCTTCATGGCAAATAGATGGGGAAACAATAAAAACAGTGACAGACTCTTTTCTTGGGCTCCAAAATCACCACAGATGGTGACTGCAGCCATGAAATTAAAAGACATTTGCTGCTTAAAAGAAAAGCTATGACAAACCTAGACAACATATTAAAAAGCAAAGACATTACTTTGCAAACAAAGGTCTCTCTAGTCAAAGCTATGGTTTTTCCAGTAATCATGTATGGATATGATACTTGAGCCATAAAGAAAGCTGAGCACTGAAGAACTGATGCTTTTGAACTGTGGTGTTGGAGAAAACTCTTGAGAGTTCCTTGCACTGCAAGGAGATCAAACCAGTCAATCCTCAAGGAAATTAGTCCTGAATATTCACTGGAAGGACATGCTGAAGCTGAAGCTCTGATATTTTGGCCACCTAATGTGAAAAACTGATTCATTACAAAAGACCCTGATGCTGGGAAAACTTGAAGGCAGGAGGAGAAGGGGACAACAGAGAACGAGATGGTTGGATGACATCACCAACTCAATGGACATGAGTTTGAGCAAGCTTCGGGAGTTTGTGATGGACAGGGTGGACCGGCATGCTGCAGTCCATGGGATCGCAAAGAGTCAGACACGACTGAGTGACTGAACTGAACTGAATTGATGTGTTAGGCATTTTGTACACGTCTATCTTTAGATCAGAGTTTCCCAGGTGGCTCAGTGGTAAAGAATTCACCTGCCAATGCAAGAGACACAGGTTTGAGTCCTGGGTCAGGAAGATCGCCTGGAGGAGGAAATAGTAATGCACTCTAGTATTCTTGTCTGGGGAATGTCATGGATAGAAGAGCTTGGAGGCCTCAGTCCATGGGGTCTCAAAGACTCGGACATGACAGAGCGTGCATGCCACATACACACCTGTTCAGAAACCCACTTAAAACACTTAGGCCAGTGTTTTTATATGGATAGAGAAAGATGATGAAAAAATTTTCCTTGTCTCATAGTGGAGAAGAATGATGTGTAAAAATTCCACATATGGAATGATAACTACCCTCATAAAGTTGTGAGGATCAAATTGGTTAAAGGAAAACGGGATGCCTTGTAAACTATAAAGTTTTCTAAACACATTTGCCCCTACCTTTATATAAAGTCCTCAGGACTCTCACAGTCTAACTAGAGAAACTATTTGGATGCTTACCTAATCTCCAATAGTGTCCTCCCTTTTACATATGAGAGTAGGACTGCACCCAGGCTTGTCAAAGAAGAAACTTGAATTGTTTACTAGTAAAACTGGAAACCTGGGGCCAAACTGTGGTGGAGGTAATGAAGATAATGTAAACAGCATGGAGGGAACACACTTCCACCCATCAACAGAAAATTGGATTAAAGATTTACTGAGCATGGCCCCGCCCATCAGAACAAGACCCAGTATCCCCCTCAGTCAGTCTATCCCATCAGGTTAGACTTTTATAAGCCTCTTATCCTTCTCTATCAGAAGGCAGACTGAAAACCACCATCACAGAAAACTAACCAATCTAATCACATGGACCACAGCCTTGTCTAACAAAACTATGAGCCATGCCATGTAGGGTCCCCCAAAACTCACAGGTTATGGTGGAGAGTTCTGATAAAATGTTGTCCACTAGAGAAGGGAATGGCAAACCACTTCAGTATTCCTGCCTTGAGATTCCCCATGAACAGTATGAAAAGGCAAAAAGATAGGACACTGAAAGATGAACTCCCCAGGTTGGTAGGTGCCCAGTATGCTACTGGAGATCAGTGGAGAAATAATTCCAGAAAGAATGAAGAGATGGAGCCAAAGCAAAAGCAACACCCAGTTGTGGATGTGACTGGTGATGGAAGAAAACTCCGATGCTGTAAAGAGCAATACTGCATAGGAACCTGGAGTGTTAGGTCCATGAATCAGGGCAAATTGGAAGTGGTCAAACAGGAGATGGCAAGAGGGAACATCAACATTCTAGGAACCAGCGAACTGAAATGGACTGGAATGGGTGAATTTAACTCAGATGACCATTATATCTACTACTGTGGACAGGAATCCCTTAAAAGAAATGGAGTAGCCATCATAATCAACAAAAGAGTCCAAAATGCAGTACTTGGATGAAGTCTCAAAAATGACAGTATGATCTCTGTTTGTTTCCAAGGCAAACCATTCAATATCACGGTAATCCAAGTCTATGCCGCAACCAGGAATGCTGAAGAAGCTGAAGTTGAACAATTCTATGAAGACCTACAAGACCTTCTAGAATTAACACCCCAAAAAGATGCCCTTTTCATTAGAGGGGACTGGAATGCAAAAGTAGAAAGTCAAGAAACACCTAGAGTAACAGGCAAATTTCGGAGAAGGCAATGGCAACCCACTCCAGTACTCTTGCCTGGAAAATCCCATGGACAGAGGAGCCTGGTAGGTTGCAGTCCATGGGGTCGCTAAGAGTCGGGAACGACTGAGCGACTTCACTTTCACTTTTCACTTTCATACATTGGAGAAAGAAATGGCACCCCACTCCAGTGTTCTTGCCTGGAGAATCCCAGGGACAGGGGAGCCTGGTGGGCTGCCATCTATGGGGTCACACAGAGTTGAACATGACTGAAGTGACTTAGCAGCAGCAGCAGCAGCAACAGGCAAATTTGGCCTTGGAGTAAAAAATGAATCAGGGCAAAGGCTAATAGAGTTCTGCCAGGAGAATGCACTGGTCAAAGCAAACACGCTCTTCCAACAACACAAGAGAAGACTCTACACATGGACATCACCAGATGGTTAATACCAAAATCAGACTGATTATATTATTTGCCACCAAAGATGGAGAAGCTCTATACAGTCAGCAAAAACAAGACTGGGAGCTGACTGTGGCTCAGATCATGAACTCTTTATTACCAAATTCAGACTTAAATTGAAGAAAGTAGGGAAAACCATTAGACCACTCAGGTATGACCTAAATCAAATCCCTAACGATTATACAGTGGAAGTGAGAAATAGATTTAAGGGACTAGATCTGATAGACAGAGTGCCTGATGAACTATGGATGGAGGTTCCTGACACTGTACAGGAAACAGAGATCAAGACCATCCCCAAGAAAAAAGATATGCTAAAAAGCAAAATGACTATCTAAGGAGGACTTACAAATAGCTGTGAAAAGAAGAGAAGCCAAAAGCAAAGGAGAAAAGGAAAGATATACCCATTTGAATCCAGAGTTCCAAAGAATAGCAAGGAGAGATAAAGCCTTCCTTGGTGATCAGTGCAAAGAAATAGAGGAAAACAATAGAATGGGAAAGACTAGAGATCTCTTCAAGAAAATTAGAGATACCAAGGGAACATTTCATGCAAGATCAGATCAGTCGCTCAGTGGTGTCTGACTCTTTGCGACACCATGAATCACAGCAGGCCAGGCCTCCCTGTCAATCACCAACTCACGGAGTCCACCCAGACTCAGGTCCATCGAGTCAGTGATGCCATCCAGCCATCTCATCCTCTGTCATCCCCTTCTCCTCCCGCCCCCAATCCCTTCCAGCATCAGAGTCTTTTCCAATGAGTCAGCTCTTCGCATGAGGTGATCAAAGTACTGGAGTTTCAGCTTTAGCATCATTCCTTCCAAAGAAATCCCAGGGCTGATCTCCTTCAGAATGGACTGGTTGGATCTCCTTGCAGTCCAAGGGACTAAAGAAATCCCAGGGCTGATCTCCTTCAGAATGGACTGGTTGGATGTCCTTGCAGTCCAAGGGACTCTCAAGAGTCTTCTCCAACACCACAGTTCAAAAGCATCCATTCTTCGGCGCTCAGCCTTCTTCACAGTCCAACTCTCACATCCATACATGACCACTGGAAAAACCATAGCCTTGCCTAGATGAACCTTTATTGGCAAAGTAATGTCTCTGCTTTTGAATATGCTATCTAGGTTGGCCATAACTTTCCTTCCAAGGAGTAAGTGTCTTTTAATTTCATGGCTGCAGTCACCATCTGTAGTGATTTTGGAGCCCAGAAAAATAAAGTCTGACACTGTTTCCCCATCTATTTCCCATGAAGTGGTGGGACAGGATGCCATGATCTTCGTTTTCGGAATGTTGAGCTTTAATCCAACTTTTTCACTCTCCACTTTCACCTTCATCAAGAGGCTTTTGAGTTCCTCTTCACTTTCTGCCATAAGGGTGGTGTCATCTGCATATCTGAGGTTATTG
>NW_011494896.1:5379939-5381041 GCF_000754665.1 Bison bison bison | reverse complement strand
AAGTTCACGGTTCACATATTGCTGAAGCCTGGCTTGGAGAATTTTGAGCATTACTTTACTAGCGTGTGAGATGAGTGCAATTGTGCGGTAGTCTGAGCATTCTTTGGCATTGCCTTTCTTTGGGATTGGAATGAAAACTAACCTTTTCCAGTCCTGTGGCCACTGCTGAGTTTTCCAAATTTTCTGGCAAAGAAGGGCACAATAAAGGACAGAAATGGTATGGACCTAACAGAAGCAGAAGATATTAAGAAGAGTCGGCAAGAATACACAGAAGAACTGTACAAAAAAGATCTTCACCACCTAGATAATCACGATGGTATGATCACTCACATAGAGCCAGACATCCTGGAATGTGAAGTCAAGTGAGCCTTGAACAAAGCTAGTATAGGTGAAGGAATTCCAGTTGAGCTATTTCAAATCCTATAAGATGATGCTGTGAAAGTGCTGCACTCAATATGCCAGCAAATTTGGAAAACTCAGCAGTGGCCACAGGACTGGAAAAGGTCAGTTTTCATTCCAATCCCAAAGAAAGGCAATGACAAAGAATGCTCAAACTACTGCACAATTGCACTCATCTCACATGCTAGTAAAGTAATGCTCAAAATTCTCCAAGCCAGGCTTCAGCAATATGTGAACCGTGAATTTCCGGATGTTCAAGGTGGTTTTAGAAAAGGCAGAGGAACCAGAGATCAAATTGCCAACATCTACTGGATCATGGAAAAAGCAAGAGAGTTCCAGAAAAACATCTATTTCTGCTTTATTGACTATGCCAAAGCCTTTGACTATGTGGATCACAGTAAACTCTGGAAAATTCTGAAAGAGATGGGAATACCAGAGCACCTGACCTGCCTCTTGAGAAATCTGTATGCAGATCAGGAAGCAACAGTTAGAACTGGACATGGAACAACAGACTGGTTCCAAATAGGAAAAGGAGTACGTCAAAGTTGTATATTGCCACCCTGCTTATTTAACTTATGTATAGAGTACATCGTGTGGAGTAGGCAATGGCACCCCACTCCAGTGTTCTTGTCTGGAGAATCCCAGGGCCGGGGGAGCCTGGTGGGCTGCCATCTATGGGGTCACACAGAGTCGGACCTGTCAC
>NW_011494896.1:5367723-5379839 GCF_000754665.1 Bison bison bison | reverse complement strand
GACACCACCCTTATGGCAGAAAGTGAAGAAGAACTGAAGAGCCTCTTGATGAAAGTGAAAGAGGAGAGTGAAAAAGTTGGCTTAAAACTCAACATTGAGAAAACGAAGATCATGGCAATCGGTCCCATCACTTTATGGCTAATAGATGGGGAAAGAGTGGAAACTGACAGACTTTTTGGGGGGGCTCCAAAATCACTGCAGATGGTGACTGCAGCCATGAAATAAAAAGGCGCTTACTCCTTGGAAGAAAAGTTATGACCAACCTAGAAAGCATATTAAAAAGCAGAGACATTACTTTGCCAACAAAGGTCCATTTAGTCAAGGCTATGGTTTTTCCCGTAGTCATGTTTGGATGTGAGACTTGGAGTATAAAGAAAGCTGAGAGCTGAATAATTGATGCTTTTGAACTGTGGTATTGAAGACTCTTAAGGGTCCCTTGGACTGCAAGGAGATCCAACCAGTCCATCCTAAAGGAAATCAGTCCTAAACATTCATTGAAAGGATTGATGTTGAAGCTGAAACTCCAATACTTTGGCCACCTGATGCCAAGAGCTGACTCATTTGAAAAGACCCTGATGCTGGAAAAGGTTGAAGGCAAGAGGAGAAGGGGACAATAGAAGATGAGATGGTTGGATGGCATCACCAACTCAATGGACATAAGTTTGAGTAAACTCCAGGAGTTGGTGATGGACAAGGAGGCCTGGCGTGCTGCAGTCCATGGAGTCGCAGAGTCAGACACGACTGAGCAACTAAACTGAACTGAAAACTGGAAAACAGGAAGTTTGTTGATCAAATGGATTAATATTTTGAGCACTTACTATGTGCCCGGGGCTTTTTAAATTCCATAAGAACTTTCTGAATGAAGAGTAATCAAGGCACTTCCCTGGGGCACTTCCCTGGTGGTGCAGTGGATAGCTAACATTTGAATGCTTACAGTAAACAAAGGCACTGCTCCAAGGGCATTACATTCATTCCTTTCACATTTCTCAGTCTTTATAACAACTCAGTAAAATACTGCTGGGTATTGTCATTAAATTAGCCATAAGAAAACTGATGTTTAAAGAGGGTAGACAATTTGCTCAGCAATATTTCATAGTTGAGACTTTGAACCCTGGCTGATTTGACACCAAACTGTACTCCATTCCAATCCACTACCAAAGCTTCCAGTGTTAATTACCACTCAGCGCTCTTGTCATTTACCAAGTAAGTATAACTGTCCATGGCAGGGAGTCAGTAAAAAGACTAAGTGTGTGTCCATTGGGCAATTTCTGAAAGAAGTGGAGCATTTCATACAAGTTTCTTGTGGTGAAATAAAGTTGGGAGGATAAGAAAGGTTGAGCAGGGTGGAGGTGGCATGGTTGAGCCTATCCAGGAACTGATTACATCTGAGCCTCTGGCCCTTTGCCTGTCAGCTGACTCAGAGCTGAGGGGCTGAACAAAACCCAGGCATGTTTATATCACAGGCTGTATACTTCAAAGGATCTAATTCCTGGCACTGAGATGCCCATTGCTTTTCAGAGAACACAGCCTTGTGGGGAAGAGAACAGGCTAGTCTCCATGAAGTGTTTGCAAAAGGACTAGGCAGTATTTGCTCTAAGTCCAAATATTAATATATAGAGCTTATTCTGGGTTTGGCAATAAAAACCACAGGGCCAGCCCTAAGCATGGTTGAAAATTGGATATTAAACCTGAAGTATTCCTCTGCCGTAAATAAGCAGTTAAGAACATGGGCCCTAGAGTTAGATCGACTTGGATTCCAGTCTTGACTCCCCTACTCAACTGTGGATAAATTACTAAGCCTCAATATTCTCATTTGTGAAATGGGAATTAAGGTAGTACCTATGTTAAATAATTATTGTGAAGATTAAATGACTATAAAGCATATATCATAGTGCCTAAGATGTAAGCAGTCTTGATCCATTAGTCATTTAAAGAAAAGTCATAGAATCTCAAAACTTAAAAAATTAATCTCACTTTCTTTCATTTAACATCCATCCAAACGGCATTTATTATTGTGTTCAATGGGAAGGTTAGAGAAAATAATAACTTTCTTTGAACACCTAAGTTGAGTCAAATATTTTTTAAAAATGTGTTGTCTCACTTAATGGTCACAGCAGCCTTGTGAGATATTTTCCCACTTTAGAGACTCTAAGTCAAGAGGTTTAGTAACATAGCTAAGATGTTTTATAGTTAGCACTAACTCCAAGCTTGTGAATAAGATAGGCTTTGTGCCCCGCAGAGGATGTTATTCTTCAGGCAGGCAGACACATCAATAAGTATCTGTATTCAAAGTGCTGTTATCGAGGCTTATACAGTAAACTCTTTTGCAACCCCTTGGACTGTAGCCCACCAGGCTCCTCTGTCCATGGGATTCTCCAGGCAAGAATACTGGAAGAGGGTTGCCATGCCCTCCTCCAGAGGATCTCCTGACCCAGGGATGGTACCTGGACCTCTTACGTCTCCTGCATTGGCAGGCAGGTTCTTTACCACTAGCACCACCTGGAAAGCCCAAGTTTGGATTAATACTTTAAAAAATCAAAATGTAATTGATACTTTAACTGATTGCTAGGATAAACATATTTGTCATTTTAATAGATGCAGAAAAATTTTAATGAAATTCAGTGTCCATTCATAAAAACAAAACTCTTGCCAAACTGTGACTAGAAAGAGAACCTCTTAAATTGATAAAGAATATCTAGGGTTTTTTTTTTTTGATATCTAGTTTTTAAAAAGTTATGCTTAAGGAAGCAGAAGCTGTGAAATTGATAAAGGATAACTTTTTAAAGTATATAATAATTATTGGTTAAAAGATGAAAATTTTCTCTTTGATGTCTAGAATAAAAGACTTGAGCAAAAAAGCAAAAAAAAAAAAAGACTTATTTTATCCTTGTCCTGTAGCTCTGTAGTCCTGTAGCTCTTATCCAGCTCTGTAAAGCAAGAAAAATATATAAATAGAGGTATTAATGATTGGAAAGGAAGAAAGAAAATTCAACTATATTTAAATTATTAGGCTTAATAAGAGCTTGGACAGTTATTTTTATACAAGACTAATTACAAAAGTCAATTGTATTTTTATATACCAGCCACAAATAGTTTTTAAAAGTGCCTGAAATAGACAACTTACAATACCATTAAAAATGTCAAGTATCTAGGTATAATCTAACAAAAGATATGTCTGTCTTTAGAGAGAAGACCAAAACTTTATTCAGAGACCTTAAAGAAGGCACAAATAAATGAAGAAAATATACTGTATTCAGACCATCTTTCACCCTATGTCTTAATGATTTGAATATAATATCCTCTCTGAAACCCAAGTCCTGGTGCATCAGAAACCGTCCTGCCTCCAGTTCCTTGCTGCTGTAACAAATGTCTGTATAAGAAGGAATAACTAAAACTCTACACAGAAATATCTCCTAATAGTCTTAATAGTCTTAGCACTATATGTCCAATCCAAGACACAAACTTACTGTCACCAGCTCGGATGACAAGAGACACTCTACCGGGACTACATGCCACACTCTGACCTTTGCGAGTTCTGGGGAAGCCCAGCACATCTCTGAACAGTCAGCATTTTATAGGTGGGTTCACCTTACCCAAATCACATTCTTTCTTTTGATCCTTAGTACAAGCCTATTGCAGAGAGTCTTGTATGATCCCTATTTCACATGTGAGAAAGCTGAGGATCCTCGAGATTAATGACAACCAAAAACCTACAGTCACCATAAAGCTGGGACTCAAATCCAGGGCTTTTGACATCAAATTTAATATATTTTCTATAAAAACAGTATATCTTTTGAGAGCAAACCTGTCCTACCATTTTGGTCAGGGCAAATACAATGTCTTACAGATTGTTGAGTTTTTTGATTGGGCAAATCTTTTCCTGATCCTTCTATTCTCAAACAGTTGAGTTTCTGAAGGCATTACATTTTTATATCTTAGAAGGAAAGGGAAAGAAAGAAGAACACAAAAAAGTAGGTACTTTATAAGTCTTGTTTCACAAATTGGCCATTGATTTTTTTTTTTCAATTTAAATGTAGTTGATTTTTACAACTTTGTGCAGCATAGTGATTCATGTATGTGTGTGTGTGTGTGTGTGTGTGTGTGTATAGGTATATGTATATATCTCCTGTTTTTGGATTCTTTTCTGTTATAGGTTATTACAAAATATTGAATTAGTTCCTTGTACTATACAATAGGTCCTTGCTGCTTGTCTATTTTATGTATAGTACTTTGTATATGTTCGGAGAAGGCAATGGCACCCCACTCCAGTGTTCTTGCCTGGAGAATCCCAGGGACGGAGGAGCCTGGCGGGCTGCCATCTATGGGGTCGCACAGAGTCGGACACGACTGAAAGCAACTTAGCAGCAGTAGCAGTAGTGTATATGTTAAACCCATATACTCCTAATTTATCCCTTCCCCTCTTGTCGTTTACTTTCATAATCAAGCCAGAATCTTCTTTCTCTTACCTGTGACATGAGATAATATATTTACCTCTCTTTCTCAGACTTATTAGGATTAAATAAGGCAAAACATGGAAAGGGCTTAGCACAGTGCCTAGCACATAGTATATGCTCAATAAATGTTGTTGGTATTTATTGTTATTGGCAACTACTTCCCAGGTGGCAGGTGGTAAAGGATCTACCTGCCAATGCAGGAGACGCAAGAGATCCCTGGGTTCAGAAGATCTTCTGGAATAGGAAATGCCAACCCACTCCAGTATTCTTGCCTGGAAAACTCCAAGGACAGAGGAGCCTGGAGAGCTACAGTCCATGGAGTCACAAGGAGTTGGATGTGACTGAGAGGGAGGCGTGCATGCACCCTACCCCCCACCACCAGAAGGTAATCCTACAGGCTTTACAACTAGAATATTGCCCAGATCAAGGCAGAGGAAGCACAACACCAGATTAACTGCAGCCTCTTTTTGTCAGGTCCTTTGTGCTGTTCTTGAAGAGACATCCTTTCCCTAAAGAGCTGCACAGGGGAGGAGGATCCTCAACATGTGATTCAAAGGGAAGGTAATTGTTTAAGACATCTCCTTTGTCCATTTGTTCATCCATTTTTTTGTTGTTGTTGTTCATTCATTTTTTACTCAATGTATGTTTATTGAACAGCCAGCCATGAACCAGGCACTATGCTAGTCAGTGAGAATGGAGAGAAATAGATTCATGAAATAGCATCATAGAGGGAATTCTAGGCCGACTATCTCAGATACAAATCTCTGGGGGTCCCAGACTGTTCATTTGGAGGAAGAGGTGGCACACTGCCAGTTAGGTGGTAAATGTATGAGTTTGACATCAGAGGGATCAAGGTTTCAATCAATATGCTGTTTACTTTCCATGTGAACTGGAACAAATTCATCATATCTCTAAACCCCATGTTTCTTCATGTGTTAAATGGGAACTATATACATACCATGAAAGGTTATTATAGTTGATGTATGGCAGAAACCAACACAATATTGTAAAGCAATTATCCTCCAATTAAAAATAAATATATTAAAAAAAGAAAAGTTATGAAGATTCAATGGTGTCATGTAAATGACATGCTCGGCCTTTCATGGCTCCTCCTCCTCTTGAAATTGATCCCCCTCTATCCCACCAACTTCTCCACTCCAAATTGTAATTTTCTCTGTTGTGATTTCTTTTCCCCTTGACTTTAATGTGGTGTGAAACTACTCTGCAACATATTATAATAATAAAATAAATGGAGAAGTGGGTAGGACACACAGTGTACTTTGCCCCCAACCAGAAAGCCACACTCCCCGCTTGTCTTCCCACACAAGCATGGTTGTTTCAAGCACGAACTACTGGGTCTCAAAGGCCAGCCACCCTTAATCGTCCATAACCAAGCATTTCAGGCTATTTCTGATTAATACATCAAAAGGCGCCCATTTGGTGCAGGTGGACTATTTCCACATTTGCTCCTTATCCCTCAGTAACTGGTCAGGCTATTCAGAGAGGAAAGGACCTTGAAAAGCTGTTGACTCTAAAGGAATGCTGAGGATGTCTTCTTGGGCTCTTGCTGCATCCAAACAAATGTCTTGTGTCCTCTCCTGGATAGTGATGGGATGGCCTCTATTTGAACCCTGCTCTAAGCACTGAAGAAGTTGTTTCTGCTTATTTACTTCATTGTTTATTTATTCATTCACTCACTAGACATTCTTGACCACCAACTCTGCACCAGGCCTATGCTAGATCTTGGGGTTATATCGATGAGAAAGGTGGACAGACTAGACCCTGACCCTCACGAAGCTTATATTCTACCAGGGTAGACAGACCAAAAAAAAAAAAAAAAATCATGTCATCAAATAAATTAACAAGAAAACTCTGGTAAATAAGCACTGCAAAAGAACTAAACAAGGAATATATAACAGTGTAAATAAGTAGAAGGGGCAAACAGAGCAGTGGAAGTGGGCTTTTCCGCACGCATGCTGAGTTGCTTCAGTCGTGTCCAACTCTTTGTGACCCTATGGACTGTAGCCCACCAGGCTCTTCCGTCCATGGGATTCTCCAGGCAAGAATACTGGAGTGGGTTGACGTGCCCTTCTCCAGGGGATCTTCCCGACCCAGGGACAGAACCCACATCTCTTACGTCCCTGCAGTAGCAGGCAGTTCTTTACCACTAGTGCCACCTGGGAAGCCTGGGCTTTTCTGTGGAGGAAATATTTCACTGAGCCCCGAGCTGACAATATGAGAAAATCTAGGAAGAAGTTTTCTCAGCAGAGGGAACAGTAAGTGTAAAGGTCTCAGAGAGGGGGAAGGGCTTGATATATTTAGAGAAGTAAAAGGGGTCTGAAATGAATACAAATTAACCTGGATTTTATAAGCTAGAACTATGGATTTTACTTTAAGTGTACTTCAGTAACTAGTCAACAATCGCTGAGTGCCTAATGTGTTGTTGTTCAGTCGCTCAGTTGTGTCCAACTCTTTGTGACCCCCTGGACTGCAGCATACCGGGCTTCCCTATCCACCACCATCTCCGGGAGCTTGCTCAAACTCATGTCCATTGAGTGATGCCATCCATCCAGCTCGCCCTCTGTTGTCCCCTTCTCCTCCTGCCTCCAATCTTTCCCAGCATCGAGGTCTTTTCCAATGAATCGGCGCTTCACATCAGGTGGCCATAGTATTGGAGCTTCAGCTTCAGCATCAGTCCTTCCAATAAATATTCAGGATTGATTTCCTTGAGGATTGACTGGTTTGATCTCCTTGCTGTCCAGGGGACTCTCAAGTGTCTTCTCCAATACCGCAGTTCATAAACATCAATTCTTCAGTGCTCAGTTTTATGTTCCAACTCTCACATCCATACGTGACCACTGGAAAAAACATATCTTTGACTGTACAGACCTTTGTCAGTAATGTTTCTTCTTTTTAATATATTGTTAGATTAAATAGTGCCTAAATAGTTGGACTGTGAAGCAAGCTGAGCACCAAAGAATTGTTGCTTTTGAACTGTGGTGTTGGAGAAGACTCTTGAGAGTCCCTTGGACTGCAAGGAGATCCAACCAGTCCATTCTGAAGGAGATCAGCCCTGGGTGTTCTTTGGAAGGACTGATGCTAAAGCTGAAACTCCAGTACTTTGGCCACCTCATGCGAAGAGCTGACTCATTGGAAAAGACTCTGATGTTGGGAGGGATTGGGGGCAGGAGGAGAAGGGGACGACAGAGCATGAGATGGCTGGATGGCATCACTGACTCGATGGACGTGAGTCTGAGTGAACTCCGGGAGTTGGTGATGGACAGGGAGGCCTGGCGTGCTGTGATTCATGGGGTCGCAAAGAGTGGGACATGACTGAGCAACTGAACTGAACTGAACTGAAGATGTGCCACGCACTCTTTTAGGTTCTGGATGTGCAACATTGAAAGTAACTCCTGAAAGTTACATTTTAGTGGTGGAGACAAGGAGTAAACAACATAAATAAGTCAAATAGATAGCATTTTTAGATAGTGCTAAGGAGAATATTTTAAGCAACTAAGAAAAGGAGTTATGTATAGGGGTGCAATTTTAGAAAACAGTGAACAGATAAGGTCACATTTA
This sequence comes from Bison bison bison, assembly GCF_000754665.1. Classification (NCBI taxonomy): domain Eukaryota; kingdom Metazoa; phylum Chordata; class Mammalia; order Artiodactyla; family Bovidae; genus Bison; species Bison bison. The sequence goes on along the minus strand of NW_011494896.1, from coordinate 5,371,806 downwards.
AAAACTTACATTTAAGTAAAGACTTGAAATGTCCATGTGCTTGTCCAGGGACAAAGCCCAGTATTTAGAGGTCAGGGACGATGAAGAACGTCAGGAAAGGAGAATATCAAGAAGCATTTGGAATAGTAAGAGAAAAATCAGGCAGTTGTCTTGGGAGCTGGAAGATATTTCAGGATGGAGAGAGATCAACAATGTAAAATAGTGCAGTTGGTAAATAAAGATAAGAGCTGAGACAAACACTGGAGCTCACTGGTGACCTTGAAAGAGCAGTTTCACTGCTGTAGTGGGAGCAAACCACTGATAGGAGTGTGTTCAGAGAGCATCAGAAGGAAACTGGAGACCCTTAAAACAGACAACACTTTCAAGGAGTTTTGCCTTAAGGAAAGGGATGAAATTAGGTAGGAGCCGCAGGAGAAGTTAGGTCAAAAGAGAATTTTTCCTCCAACTTTTAAAAAGTGTTCATTTACACAAAAGTTGAAAGAATTAAACAATATTCTTCACCTAGTTGTAACAATTGTTGACATTTTGACATATTTGCTTTCTCTCTAGAGACAGGGGTTTCTTTAAAGCTATTTGTTCAAACTGTGAAATACAATGCACCTATAGAAAAGTCCACAAAACACGTAACTTCAGTGAATGATCACAAAGCCAACAGTTATATAACCACCACCACCATCAAGAACTGGCACACTGCCTGAATCCCCACAGCCCCCTTGGGCTCCCTCCCCCCCATCAAAAGGTAACCACCTTCCTGAATTTTCATAGTAATAGCTTCTTGCTTTTCTTTATAGTTTTACTGCATAATGTTGTTGTTTAGTTGCTAAATCAAGTCTGATTCTTTTGCAACCCCATGGACCTGCCATGCTCCTCTGTTCATGGGTTTTCCCAGGCAAGAATACTGGAGTGGGTTGCCATTTTCTTCTCCAGGGGATCTTCCTTTTCCCAAGGATTGAACCAGCACTCTCTTGCATTGGCAGGTGGATTCTTTACCACTGAGCTACCAGGGAAACCCTTTACTGCATAATAGTGAATTCCTAAACACCATAGTTTCATTTTTTCTTGTTTTTGAGCTTTAAGAATGGGATAATACATATAGCAATATTTTTAAATTCTAACATCTTTAACTCATATGTTGTGGGTTTTATTTCTTCATTGGATAGTATTCTGTTAAAAAAGCATGCCACCGTTTATTGTTCATTATACTGTTTATGATTATGTTGTTTACAGTTTTTAACTCTTACAAATAATGAATGCTGTGTGCTGCTAGGAATGTGCTTGTATATGTCTCTCAGTGCACACATAAATGTATTTCTGTTGTGTATATTCCCAGGAGTAGACTTGTGGGGTCATATCTATATATATATACAACTTCCATAGCTAATACCAAAGAGTTTCCCCGTTGGTTGAACCAATTTACATTCTCATCTACAATGCATGAAAAGGTGTTGCTCCACATCCTTTTCCTTCTTTTTCAACGCTTGCCATCTTAGTGGGTATTTTGTGGTATATCGTTGTGTAATTAACATTTCCCTGAGTACTGATGTTCTTTGGCCATTTGGATATTGTCTTTTGTGACAAGTCTTTGAAGACTTTTGCCCATCTATACATTTGAATTGTTTGACTTCTATAGATTTGTAGGTGTTTTTCCTATATGCTAGATGTAAGTCCTTGTAGATTATATGTTTTATACATCTTCTGTCAGTCTGTGCTTTGCCTTTTCATTTTCTTAATGCTGTCTCTAGATGAAAAGAAGTTCTTCATTTAATGTAGTAAACTGGTCTTTCTGTTATTATACTTTTTAAGATTCTGTTTAGGTACTTTTTAGCTATCTTAAGGTAGATATGCCCCAGAGAAATATCCTAGAAGTTGTACTGTTCCACTTTCCACATTTAGGGTGATGCTTTACCTGGTGTTGAGTTTTGTGTATTGTCTTTCCTTTTTTTAGTATATGGATATCTAATGACCCAGTACTATTTATTAAAAGACCATCCTTTCCTAACTGTCGGGAAGATCCCCTGGAGGAGAAAATGTCAACCCACTCCAGTATTCTTGCCTAAATAATTTCATGGACAGAGGAGCCTGGCGGGGCCGCAGTCTATGGGGTTGCAGAGTCAGACACAACTGAAGCAACTTAGCACGCATGCACGCTTTCCTCAGTGTTTTGAAGTTCCACCTCTACAATCAATCAGGTGTTAGTGAGCTAGTTCATCATTCCTGTGCTTCACGTTCCATTCCATTCGTCCATGTTCTTTTCTTGCACCATCACCACACTGACTTAATTACTATAGCTTTGTAATAAATCTTGATATCTTATGAAGGAATTACTCCTACGTTGTTCTTTTTTGAAAGTGTCTTGGCTATGATTGGATGTTCCATGTCCCTATAAATTTTAGATTAGCTTATGGAGTTTCATAAACAAAACAAAATAAAAGTCATCTTGGGACCTGGGTTGGAATTGCACTGCATCTATAGATAACAGAATTCACATCTATATAACTGAATCTTCCAACCAATGAATATAGTATATCCTTCCTTTTTTTTTTTTTTAGTTCTCCTTTAATTTTTCTCAGTAAAGTTTACATTTTTCTACATAAAGATCTTGCTCATTTTTTGGTATGAATTTATTTCTAAGTACTTGAAACTTTAGAAATTTTAATTCCTGTTCGTTGCCAATACAGAAAAGTACAACTGATTTGTATATTCAGCAACCTTCTTTTTTTTTCCCAGCAACCTTCTTAAAGTTGCTTTTTAATTCTAGTAATTTATCTGTGAGTTCTTTTGAATTTTCTATGTATATAACCATATGGTGTGTGAATAATGACAGTTTGTTTAGTCCTTTTCTTTACTCTGAAATTTACTCTGAAACTTACAAAATACCTCCATACTTCTATTTGTAATTTTAAAATAATAATTAAATCTTTGACTTATCTGGAATTTATTTTTGGTATATGGTAAGAGATATGGTGCCAAGCTAATTTTTTCCCCAGATGGATATCCGGATTTTTATTTAGCAGTTATTGAGTAAACAATTTTTCCCTAATAATTTGAAATGAGACTTGTATGATAGATATATTAAATTTCTATGTGTACTTGATTGTATTTTTTAATGTTTTTTTCTCTGTTCACTGATCTCTTTCTGTCTTAGTTATTGTGACTTTAAAATGCTTTAATATCTGGTGGGACTTTTATTTTTAATTTATTACTATTCTTTTTAATTATATGAATTTGAGAATCAGCTTATCTATTTCCAAAAAAAAAAGAATCCATTGGGATTTTTATTAGGAGAGTTTTAATGATAGATTCTCTTCCTATTATTGAATCTTCACGCTCATGAATGGGCTTCCCTGGTGGCTCAGTAGTAGAGTCCGCCTGTCAATGCATGAGACAAAAATTTCAGTTCCTGGGTCAGGAAGATCCCCTGGAGAAGGAAATGGCAACCCACTCCAGTATTCTTTTCTGGGAAATACCATGGACAGAAGGAGTCTGGCAGGCTACAGACAGGACCTGCCTTTCTAATTGTTCAAATCTTTTGTGTTCCTTAGTATTATAATACAGAGCTTGTGCATTTCTCATAATTTATTCCTAGACATTTGTCTTTTTTTATATTACTAATGAAGATATTACTACATTATATTTTCAACTGGTCATTGTTTGCTTGAAGTTTGCATATTGGTTTTTCTCTGAACTAAATTCTCTTCCTGTCTATAAGGAAGAGATTTTCATTATATTTTATATATCTCCAAGATGCTCTTGTTTCTCCCCAGGCCAGCAAATCTGGAAAACTCAGCAGTGGCCACAGGACTGGAAAAGGTAGGTTTTCATTCCAATCCCAAAGAAAGGCAATGACAAAGAATGCTCAAACTACCACACAATTGCACTCATCTCACACGCTAGTAAAGTAATGCTCAAAATTCTCCAATCTGGGCTTCAGCAATACGTAAACCATGAACTTCCAGATGTTCAAGCTGGTTTTAGAAAAGGCAAAGGAACCAGAGATCAAATTGCCAACATCAACTGGATCATGGAAAAAGCAAGAGAGTTCCATAAAAACATCTGTTTCTGCTTTATTGACTATGCCAAAGC
>NW_011494896.1:5355296-5367084 GCF_000754665.1 Bison bison bison | reverse complement strand
GAATTGATGCTTTTGAACTGTGGTGTTGGAGAAGACTCTTGAGAGTCCCTTGGACTGCAAGGAGATCCAACCAGTCCATTCTAAAGGAGATCAGCCCTGGGTGTTCTTTGGAAGGACTGATGCTAAAGCTGAAACTCCAATACTTTGGCCACCTCATGCTTAGAGTTGACTCATTGGAAAAGACTCTGATGCTGGGAGGGATTGGGGGCAGGAGGATAAGGGGACGTCACAGGATGAGATGGCTGGATGGCATCACCGACTTGATGGACAAGGGTTTGAGTGAACTCTGGGAGTTGGTGATGGACAGGGAGGCCTGGCGTGCTGCGATTCATGGGGTTGCAAAGAGTCGGACAGGACTGAGCGACTTAACCGAACTGATCTGAAGCAATTATATCACCTCTAAACAACATACAATTTATTTTTTTCTTTCTACTGTTTCTTATATTTTTCCACTAAGGGATTACAAGCAGCAGGGCTATCTTATATAATTACAATTTTTAATGATATATTTTACTTATTTATTTATTGGCTGCACTGGGTCTTCGTTGTGGAACACAGGCTTCCCCTAGTTGCAGCATGCAGGGGCTTCTCTAGTTGTGGAGCACAGGCTCTAGAGCTCAAGGGCTTAGTTGCCCTGAGGCATGTGGGATCTTAGTTCCCTGACCAGGGATTGAGCCTAAGTCCTCAGCCTTAGAAGGTGGATTCTTAACCACTGGACCACCAGGAAAGTCCCTCTGATTATAGTATTAAAGAGTACATTGTCTGCAAATTTAGAACCAAGGAAACCTTTTCAGAGTCCAATACAGAAGTTCAGATACGAAAAGATTGTGGTTTGGCTAAGAGAGAGGCAGCAGAGATGGATGGAAGTCAATAGACTGGAAATATATTTTGGAGCTATGCGGCAAGTATGTGACAGAGAACAAGCTGACTGTATTATGTTAAAGATTTGCAAACATCTTGGAAATCTTAGAATATAAGAATCATAGTTGGGTAGAAAGGACCACAAATATAATCAAGAGTGTACTCTAATCCTATCTTTTCTTGGATTCACTCCAACTTCCTAGCCACTTCCAGAGATAGAGAACTCACTGCCTCCCATGGAGCCCATTCCATTTAGTCAATTTACTCAACAACCCTCCTCTTTGTCAGGTACTGGGTAGGGTCCTTAGAAACCTGAATAATCAAAATTCATCTCCTCTCTGGAGAGTTGTCTCTCAGAGAAAGGAACAACGCTCTTTTTAGACAGTCTCTTTCCCGGCAAACTTTGCCATCTGGTTTCCTGTCGGGAAGATCCCTGGAGAAGGAACTGGCAACCCACTCCAGTACTCTTGCCTGGAAAATTCCATGGACAGATGAGCCTGGTAGGCTACAGTCCATGGCAGTCACAAAGAGTCGGACACGACTGAGCTACTTCACTTTCACTTTCACTTTCTGTCTAAATTCTTTTCTAGAACAAGGCTGATCTCTTTTCCTATGCTGCTCACTCCTCAGATGTTTGTAAGCTAATTATAACCTCTTGGGGTTTCTTATCCCCTCTTTCTTTGTTTCTTTTTCTTTTTTTTTTTCAACCTAATCTGACTCCAAGTTCTCTCTTTATCCTGGTCCAAATTTGAGAAACTTGGGACTTGTACTTTTGTGTTATTTTTCTGAAGTTATTATGTCATTGCTTTACCTTTACTCCATAATTCAATAGCTGGGGAATTAATGTTCACTATTTATGTATTTATATATTTTTTGTTTTGACTTAATGTTTACTTTTGTTTTGACTTAATGTTTGCTTTTGTTTTAACTGTCTTTATTAAGGACTTAGTATATGAAGTGTACAGTTAGCTTTGGGAACAACAGACTAAAGAGCCATGTGGTCAATTACCTTGCCAGGCTCAGCAAACACTGAGTGATGAAAGCATTTACCCAATGAAAAGACAAAATAAAATAATAATGCATATGTAAGGAAGCTAGCAAGTTGATTAGTGTTAAGTGAAATATAAATATATGATTTCTCCAAGATAAGCAATGATATAGAATCTACTTTTATGGATACTATATATACCATCCAGTCCAAAATAATAAGAATTTCCTTCTCCAATAGCCCATTACTGTTCCAAAGTAGTTATGTTAATTATGTGTTCACAATCCCCATCCAATTTAACAGTCAATATATTTAATGAAGATGTTATTTTCTTGGCCAGGCATTTTCGTGTAACATTTGAATATGACTATACAGTAAAGAGGAAGAATATTCGCAGTCTATAATAAAGTCTTGGAGATTAATTCTTTAAGTTATAATGAGCTCTTATAAATCAATGAAGAAAGAACAACCAACACATTTTTAAATGGGCAAAAATATACCAAGAGAATAAATATGTTTAACTTTATTGATTATAAATAATGTACAAGGTAAAATTAGGAGGGACATGTGTCACCTCCCAAATGGGCCAGAAAGAAGAGTTTGGAAAGGACACTGGCTGGCAAGGGTACCAGGAAATTGGGGGTCTCTGATAAATGCTAGAGAGAGTGCAAATTTTTACAAATATGTATCAAAGATTTAAATGCAAGTACTGCTGATACAGTGCTTCCCTCGTGGCTCAGGCGGTAAAGCGTCTGTCTACAATGCGGGAGACCTGGGTTCGATCCCTGGGTCGGGAAGATCCCCTGGAGAAGGAAATGGCAATCCACTCCAGTACTATTGCCTGGAAAATCCCATGGACAGAGGAGCCTGGTAGGCTACAGTCCATGGGGCCACAAAGAGTTGGACACAACTGAGCGACTTCACTTTCAATTTTATACAGTATCTTTGGAGAAGGAAATGGCAACCCACTCCAGTGTTCTTGTCTGGAGAACCCCCTGGACAGAGGAGCCTGGTGGGCTGCTATCCATGGGTCGCATAGAGTCAGACACGACTGAAGCGACTTAGCAGCAGCAGTAACAGCAGCAGCATATAGTATCTAAAGTCTTAATGCAATTCAACATGTTTTCCCAAATGAGTTGCAGAGAAGTGACAAGAGGGAAGGGAAGAGGGTGCTTTTCTGTAAAGAGGATGACCTTGCTCAGTTCAGAATGGAGACAGCTGTGAATTATAATGGGTTCCTCAGAGAATTGTCATGTTTAAACTAAACTGATGATATGGCAGCTCGGGGAATAATTCCTCGTGCTTTGCAAATATTGTAGGCAGTTTGCTTCCCTGAATGATGTAAGATAATTTTTTTCTTCATAAATCTTTTCTTTAAGCCCATGTAACTTGGAATGGTGTAAAGAGCATCAGTTTTGCAGTCAGATATGTCAGACTTTGAATTCCAATATGAATCAGGACAATTCAATAATTTTTTGTTTTGCACATGTTACTTTTCTAATTTGCTTTTTAAATATTTAGATGGATTATAGTATTTCCCTAATAAGATTACTATAAAATTAAATCAATGCAATGTGTGTATTACTGTCAATGTGTGTATTACTGTCATTGTTCGATGTTCATATATATATATATATATGTGTGTGTGTGTATATATATATATAACCAACTAACAAAAACCCTAATTTGGTAGCAATTTAGTAATGTTAGAGGCCAAATTTCCCACCATGTGTTCCCTTTCTCTGCAATCCATTCATTTGCCTAAATTACTTCTCTCTTCTTTCATATCTGACACGTACTGGGTCACCTAGGTTTTTTTTTTATTCTGCTTTTGCTTCTTGCACAGATCTTGTCTGTGCAAGATCTTTCATCTTCGATAATCAAACAGGGTGTTCTCTGTTATCTACTCTCTTCCATTAGCTTCTTCAACTTCCTGTTTTTGCATTAGGTTATGGCAAACTTTCTGAACAAAAAGTCGCTTTTGCACATATACATAGATGTTCAGTTTCACTTAAAACGAGAGACTGAAAAAACAAAGTAAGATTTTTTCATCAGCTTGGCAAACATTTAAAAGCTTGATAGTACATGATTTTGGCTAGGGTATGGAGAACTATTCTCATATGTTTAAAATCTTTCTCACCACATTTTTGACTGAGCCGGTTCTTCGTAGCCGAGCACGGGCTGTCTCTAGTTGTGGAGGCTGGGGCTGCTCTCTAGTTGCAGGGCGAGGGCTTTTCACTGTGATGGCTTCTCTTGTTGCAGAGTGTGGGCTCTGGAGCGCGCGGGCTCAATAGTTGTGGTGCACAGGCTTAGTTGCCCTGCAACATGTGGGATCTTCTCAGACCAAGGACTGAACTCATGTCCCCTGCGTTGGCAGGTGGGTTCTTCACCACTGGACCGCCAGGGAAGTCCTCATACATTTTTTTTAATGCCACCTGGCATCTCCTTTTAACTTTTTTTGTTTAATGCTTATTTATTTATTTGGCTGCACCCGGTCTTCGTTGTGGCACGTGAGACCTTTTCATCTTTGATGCAGCATGTGGGATCTAGTTCTCCGAACAGGGATGGAACCTTGGCCCCCTGCACTGGGGCACGGAGTCTTGGACCAGGGAGGTCCCTTTCATACATTGTTGATGAGTGTGTAAGTTGGTGCAATTTTTTTGGAGAATAATTTGACAATGTCTGTCAAAAATGACCATAACTCTGACCTAGCATCCCATTTACCCTACAGAAATGTACATACAAGGATATATATAAAGAATATTCATTGCAGCATTGGAACAGCAAAAGATGGAGAATAACCAAAATGTCTATCAACAGGGTGATGATTATGTAAATTGCAGCATATCCACAAAATGTAATTCTTTAGAGCCAAAAAGATGCAATCTCTGTGCAATATTTTTAAATCTCTAAAATACGTTAAAAAAAAACAAAATTCAGAGAGTATACATAGGATGCTATCATTTGTATAAAAATTTAAAGGTATATATATACATGTATATTAAGTATTAAAACATCTCTGGAGTAACATTACAAAGGATTGAAAAGAGTAGTAGCCTCCAAGGAAATGAACTAGGAGAGAGTTACACTTTATACTCCTCAGTACTGTTTGATTTTTTTTTTTCACCAGGCGCATATATTATCTTTCAAAAACAAAACACACACAGGTCTTCTCTAGTGGTCCAGTAGTCAAGAATTCGCCTTGCAATGCAAGGGCCAACAGTCTGATCCCTGGTTCAGGAGGATCCCATATGCTGCGGAGCAACTGAGCCAGAGCACCACAACTACTGAGCCCGGGCTCGAGACCCAGGAGCCACAACTACTGAGCCTAAGTGCTTCAACAACTGAAGCCCCTGCTCCTAGGGCCTGTGCTTTGCAACAAGAGAAGCCACCACCATGAAAAGTCCACGCACCACAATGAAGAGTAACCCCGGCTCACTGCAACTAGAGAAAGCCCATATGTAGCAACAAAGACCCACCACAGTCAAAACACTAAATAAATAAATCTTTAAAGAAAAAACAAAACAGAGCAGATCTGGCAGATCTCCTTGATGATATGCGAATCTAGTACTGTGCTGCATTTCAAAACAGTCCTATGAGATGGCACTCTTGATCTCTAACAGAGGGTTAAACTAGTGATGGATGAGATGGAATGTCTGGACAAGGTGTCTGTGTCACTAAGAAGCAGAAGGGATATGAACCAGGCCCTCCCTGGCACGGTCACTGCAGCCTGCCTTGGAAGTAACTCAATTGTGAAAAATACCTCATTTTATTCTGAGTGTGACTCCACATGCCTGTGCTGTTTTTGCACTGGATAGAAAGCTTCCTGAAAGGCAGGAGCCGTTCATCAGTTTATCATCAGCTTCTGTCACAATGGCTGATATGTGGTGAGTGCTCAATAAAATTTGGTGACATCAATAGTTAGATGATTTTCTTTTAGCAACTGGATGTTTATGAGATGTAAATGCTAGAAACTGCTGTCTTTTCTAAAAAGTAGACTGTTTTATTTTTAATTTACTGGGGCTGCACCGCACAGCTTACGTGATCACCACGTAGTCTGCAGGATCTTGCTTCCTGACCAGGGATTGAAGCTGGGCCACAGCAATGGAAATACCAAGTCCTACCACTGAACCACCAGAAAACTCCCAAGGTAGTCTATTTTAATTTCTGTCTTCATTGTACAAAGCAATTTAAAAAGGAAAAAAAATGGAATTGTGATGGTAAACACTGTAGCCACATAACTCAGCAGCAAGCTGTTTTCTTTGCTGTTTGGTTTTCTAATGCATAAGAGAATAGTTCAAAACATTCTAAAAACACGTGCCTGTCCACATGGCTGACCGAGGGCAGTGTGAGACCAGCCTGTTGGATTATCCTGTGAAACATTTCACTGGATGCCTCTCGTTCCTAGCTCCATTTGGACTGCTCAGAGCAGAAGTAGTTGGCCCCAAGCCTGTTTGTGCCTAAAGAGTTGTCCCATGTCAGAGGATTTCTGACCCTACAGCTCAAGTGACCTGCCTCTCAGATGTACAAGCACTACACTCACTGCAAAGCTCCCAGACTCTGGAAAACTGATATTTAGTCTTTCCAGAGCAATCAGCAACTCCTAAAAGGCATTTGTTTAAAGCCAAACTGAAAGTTACTAGACATTTTCCAAAATAGTGCTTAAAGCAATGCTTAGTTTATTGAATCTATAAAAAAATTTTATAGAAAGTTTTTATTGGTCTCTCCTCATTTCCCATCTTGTCTGAAAGTGTGAGTCAACCAGTGGCGAACAAGAGTCAGAGGGTGGGATGTGGTTTGGGTTTATCAATTAGAACTTAAAACTTAGGCTTATCAACTTAGAATCTCAGAGAATTCCTTTTCCAGCATCATCTGGGCCAAGCAGAAATGTATTAAAAAAGCAGACTGAAAGCAGGCAAACCAGAGTTTGAAACTAGTTTCTGTCAACAACCAGACATGTGACCTTGGGCAAATTGCTTAAGTTCTTTGAGGTTCTGTGTCCTCATTTTGCAATGTTGTGGCAAGAATTTGATCATCATCAGCACACTTCCAGGTGTACTTTAAATGCTCAGTGAGTCTTATTGGGTTTCCCTGGTGTCTCAGATGGCAAAGAATCCTCTTGCAATGCAGGAGGAGCAAGAGACATGGGTTTGATCCTTGGGTCAGGAAGATACTCTGGAGAAGGGAATAGCAGCCCACTCCAGCATTTCCTGGAAAATTCCACGGACAGAGGAGCCTAGTGGGCTACTGTCCATGGGGTCACAAAGAGACAGACATGACTGAGAGACTAACACTTCGACACTTTCCAGGCTTATAGAGCAAAATGAGTTGAATAACATACTTAAGATGACTGGCATATGGAGGAGTTTAATAAAAAACAATTCCCTCCCTACTCTCCACCTTTCTCACTTTCAGTTCAGGCTGTATGTTGCCCTTTGGTGAATTTTTCTCCTTCAACGTTGCTCCCAAAGGTCACCAAAGACTATTTTTAACAAGATAAAAGAATTAATTAAGGCAAAAAGGAAATGTATTCACTTTATCTTCCAAGCTCCAAAGATATGGTCTTGTTTTCTGTTTGTTTGATCAAGACTAAACTGGCCCAATGCTGTTGAGCAGAGGAAATTTTTAATTTTGGTTTTAAAACTGTTTCTAGTGTTGCAAAATGGATTAGAAACAATCAACAGAGAACAGCCATTGCCAAACCATGAATTAGAATCTTCTTACACTTTTATTATGAAGGCACCGTGGATCACTAGCTGAGCACATATATTTAATCTCTGACCAACATAGGTTAGAGTCCAAACACTGTCATTTATTTTCCTTGTGAGCTTGGGCAACTTATTTCATCAGTCTGAGCCTTAATGTGCTTATCTGTGAAATGTGGTTAATAAGAGCATCCACCTCATAGCAACACTATTTTCAATTCCCAAGACATAGAAGCAACCTAAACGTCCATTGACAGATGAGTGGGTAAAGAAGATATGGTATACACGTACAATGGAATATCACTCAGCCCCCCAAAAAAATGAAATAATGCCATTTGCAGCAACATGAATGGACCTAGAGATTGTCATACTAAGTCAAGTAAGTCAGACAAAGACAGATATTGTATGATATCACTTATATATGCAATCTAAAAAAAAATGAACTTATTTACAAAACAAATAGACTCACAAACATAGAAAACAAACTTATGGTAATCAAACGGGATAGATGGGTTGGAGGTGGGAGGGAATAAGAATAAATTAGGAGTTTGTGATTAACATATACATACTACTTTATATAAATATATATAAACAACAAGGACCTATTTATAGCATAGGGATCTAAGGTATTCAATATCTTATAATAACCTATAGTTCTCATATATATATATATATATATGGGCTTCCCTGGTGGCTCAGTGGTAAGGAATTTGCCTGTCAGTACAGGGGATGCAGGTTTGATCCCTGGGACAGAAAGATTCCCTGAAGAAGGAAATGGCAATCTACTCCAATATTCTTGCCTGGAGAATTCCATGGACAGAGGAGCTTGGCAGGCTATAATTTATGGTGTCACAGAGAGTCGGACATGACTTAGCGACTAAACTGAAGTTGCTAGTGAGCTTAGCAATATATATATTTGTGTATATATCTGAATCATTTTGTTGTACACCTGAAACTAACACAACATAAATCAACTATACTTCAGTTTTTCAAAAAGGTATCCACCTCTTGAGGTTTGTAAGGATCGAGTTAAATAATTATTGTAATTATTTATAATAGTGGGTAGCCTATCCCTTTTCCAGTGGATCTTCCCGACCCAGGAATCAAAACAGAGTCTCCTGCATTGCAGGAGGATTCTTTACCAACTGAGCTATGAGAGAAGCCCAGTCTCATCAAGAGTCCACTTTTAATACAGACTCTCCTGTTTCCTGTCCTCAGTCACACAGTCCTGTCTGACTCTTCGTGACCCCATGGACTGTAGCCGCCCTGGCTCCTCTGTAAGCACCACTCTGCTTACAGTGGTGCCTGGCATAAGGCTCAGTCTCAACACATTGTAGCTATTATTTTCATCATCTCACTTAATATAGCCCTACAAGTCAGCTTGACCATTACTCTATCTATTTTACAGTCAAGGAAACAGAATCTTGAATGGTAAATATCAAAATATATAGCATATCACCAGGCAAATAATAAAAGCTTAAAAAAATAAATAAATAAAAGCCATGTACCCCAACCTGTAGATCAAGATCTGTGATTAGAACTTAAAGTCAAGCACTGATCTTTTATACTCTGCAGGCATTTTGTGTGGAAACCAAAATGACCTATTAATTTGTCTATCTACTCATGTGCTAGGAGGATATGGCCAGATCCCCAAACAGCTAGCATGTGGGTGTTGTCTGTGCTTAGCAAATATTTGCGAATCAACTAAGTGAAGCAGTGAGCACACAGAGGCCCTGTTCTGAATTTTTCCCATCAGGGGCTGGCATGCAGCTCCCATTCCTGATCCACCCACCCCCTCTCTTCATTGTGACTTCCTTATATTAAAGCTTCAGGAAAATCAACACAGGACCCTCCTCACTGAAAGATAAGGGGATGCATGCCTTCAATAAAACACTTGAGCATTCCTGGAGATGTCAATCCTCCAAATGTCACACGAAGTCCAAGAACTGGGCCAACTACATCTAATTGAGAAACTGTAGTAGAGCCTTTAAGGGCTTCTCAAGTGGTATGATGGTAAAGAATCCACCTTCGAATGCAAAAGACGCAAGAGATGTGGGTTTGATCCCTGGCTCGGGAAAACCCCCTGGAGTAGGAAAGGGCAGCCCACTCCAGTACTCTTGCCTGGACGAGTCCATGGACAGAGGAGCCAGGGGGGCTACAGTCCATGGGGTCACAAAGAATTAGACAGGACTGTGTGACTGAACATATGGAAACAGGAGAGTCTTTATTAAAAGTAGACTCCTGATGGGACTGGGCTTCCCTCATAGCTCAGTTGGTAAAGAATCTGCCTGCAATGCAGGAGACCCTGGTTCGATTCCTGGGTCGGAAAGATATGCTGGAGAAGGGATAGGCTACCCACTCCAGTATTCTTGGGCTTCCCTTGTGGCTCAGCTGATAAAGAATCTGCCTGCAATGTGGGAGACCTGGGTTCGATCCCTGGGTTGGGAAGATCCCTTGGAGAAGGGAAAGGCTACCCACTCCAGTATTCTGGCCTGGAGAATTCCAGGGACTGTATAGTCCATGGGGGTCTCAAAGAGTCGGACACAACTGAGCGACTTTCACTTCACTTGATGGGACTACTCCCAATGCAGGGAGCCTGGGTTTGATCCCTGGTCAGAGAATTTGATCCTACATTAGCCTGCTGCAACTAAGAGTTCACATGCCACAAACAAAGATCCCATGTGTTGCAACTAAGAGCTGGCTCAGCCAAATAAATAAATATTTTTTAGAAGTAGGTACTTGAAAGATTGTAACATTTTGGGGGATGAACAGGACTCATGATGTTTTGGAAAGGAGCATGGTTAAAGCCTGAGTAATCAATTGTTAAATTTTAAAGAACTTACTTGCTTCACTGATGCATAGATCACAGAATGTGCTCAGTAAATGGTAGTTTCTGTTACCAGAGAAAGAAGGGCAAGAGTTGAGGCCAAATCCCTTAATAATAAGTTTTTATATCCAAAAGCTCAAGTACTCAGAAGATGGTCCTCAGAAACAGGATTTTACTCGTTACGTTTATAAAGAATTGCCTAGAAGACAGGCAACCACAATGTGATTAATTGTGAGATTTAGGGTTAGAAGAATTTAGGTCCCAAATCCCAACACCAACCTTTTTAGGCAGGGTGAACTTGGACTAATAACCTGTCATCTCTGAGATTTAGGTTCCCCATCTGAAAGTAATTCCCAGGATATTTCTGAGTAATGAGAGAAATATGTGGATTGTAGCCCTTTATAAACTGTGAAGTACTCTTAAAAACACTAACAAGTGTTTTTGTCTGTGGCCCTGTACCAGAGGTGCCCTAAAAAGGGGAACATGGCACTGTGTGTAAGGTGCCCATCACAAAGGCTGCAGAGGTCTCATGACTTCACAGCCACTCCTGTATCGGATGCTGAGCCATGGACAGGGTAAAAGGGGACATGAAGAGGAGCCGGGACATAGGAGGTTCCAGGTCAGCCTCCCCAGATCTGTTTAGCAAGGAACTCTTCACCATAGTTCACCCGCATCAGAAAAACTCATCTGCACTCTCAACTTTGTCACAGAAGAAATACCTCTTACAAAGGATCCAGAAACTTGGAGGAAGAATATTATTGCTCAGCACTTTGTCTTCAGAATATTCCTATGGTGACTTTTCACCTTCAGACTTTTTTCATCTTCATGTTAGAATGTTAGAAACAGTTAGCATGTTTCATGAGCTCTTTCTTATGGTGAGGTGTCACATACAGAGCTGTAGAGTGACTCAAGGCTTGGCTTCAGGGCCCTATCCTTTCATTAATACCAGCTTCAGCAGGTCACTGATTCCTTTGAACTATGGCTGCTTCTCGAAACTAAGCAAAGCTATGAAGATAGAAGAAATATCACTTCTTAGCTCACATTTTTGCTCTCATGAGCCACACACAGTTTTAGTTCCCAATTAGATTTCCTCTTGAATCGGTCTCCAAAGGATATTTCTTGAGTTATTCTAGTCTCCCCTACGGTTGTGACCTCCAACAAGATCTTCTTCATCTGAGAGCTTAGTGCCAAGGCCTGAACCCAGCACACAATAGGTTCTCAGTACATGCTTCTTAAATGACCGACTATATGAAAGTGCTGTACTCAATATGCCAGCAAATTTGGAAAACTCAGCAGTGGCCACAGGACTGGAAAAGGTAGGTTTTCATTCCAATCCCAAAGAAAGGCAATGCCAAAGAATGCTCAAACTACTGCACAATTGCACTCATCTCACATGCTAGAATTCAT
>NW_011494896.1:5345523-5355046 GCF_000754665.1 Bison bison bison | reverse complement strand
AGAAACCTATATGCAGGTCAGGAAGCAACAGGTAGAACTGGACATGGAACAACAGACTGGTTCCAAATAGGAAAAGGAGTACATCAAGGCTGTATATTGTCACCCTGCTTATTTAACTTATATGCAGAGTACATCATGAGAACCGCTGGTCTGGAAGAGGCACAAGCTGGAATCAAGATTTTCAGGAGAAATATCAAGAACCTCAGATATGCAGATGACACCACCCTTATGGCAGAAAGTGAAGAGGAACTAAAAAGCCTCTTGATGAAAGTGAAAGTGGAGAGTGAAAAAGTTGGATTAAAGCTCAACATTCAGAAAACGAAGATCATGGCATCTGGTCCTATCATTTCATGGGAAATAGATGCGGAAACAGTGGAAACAGTGTCAGACTTTATTTTTTGGGCTCCAAAATCACTGCAGATGGTGATTGCAGCCATGAAATTAAAAGACGCTTACTCCTTGGAAGGAAACTTATGACCAACCTAGATAGCATATTCAAAAGCAGAGACATTACTTTGCCAACAAAGGTCCATCTAGTCAACACTATGGTTTTTCCAGTGGTCATATATGGATGTGAGAGTTGGACTGTGAAGAAGGCTGAGTGCCGAAGAATTGATGCTTTTGAACTGTGGTGTTGGAGAAGACTCTTGAGAGTCCCTTGGACTGCAAGGAGATCCAACCAGTCCATCCTAAAGGAGATCAGTCCTGGGTATTCTTTGGAAGGACTGATGCTAAAGCTGAAACTCCAATACTTTGGCCACCTCATGTGAAGAGCTGACTCATTGGAAAAGACTCTGATGCTGAGAGGCATTGTGGGCAGGAGGAGAAGGGGACGACAGAGGATGAGATGGCTGGATGGCATCACAGACTTGATGGACAAGAGTTTGGGTGAACTCAGGGAGATAGTGATGGACAGGGAGGCCTGGCGTGCTGCAGTTCACAGGTTCACAAAGAGTCGGACATGACTGAATGACTGAACTGAACTGAACACTCATTATAATCTCCTTGAGTGAAGCCCCGAAAGTACCCAGCACGGTGCAGAGTAGTTGCTCAGGAAACACAAATTGATTAATTCATTCACTCTGCATTTATTATCTCTTCCTCCTGCTTCATTTGCATCTTTTCATCTTTAGGAAGATGAAATTTCCTGCTATATTTACTGTTTCTCAACTGTCACCAACTGTTAGTACGAACTGCCATCTTCTTGGAAAATCTCCCACTATAGGTAGGGTTTCCAGGTTAAGCAAAGAAAAATACATGTAGCTGTTGTTTAGTTGCTAAGTCATGTCCGACTCTTTATTGACCTCATAAACTGTAGCCTGCCAGGCTACTCTGTCCATAGGATTTTCCAGGCAAGAACACTGGAGTGGGTTGCCATTTCCTTCAGGGGATCTTCCCAACCCAGGAATTGAACCTGCATTTCAACTCAAGTCTCCCACTTGGCAGGAGGATTCTTTACCACTGAGCCATCTGGGAAGCCTAAATACACCTGAAAAGGAATATATATATACTTTTTCAGATTCTTTTCCTTTATAGGTTATTATAAGATATTGAATAACTAATCAGTAGTTCCCTGTGCTATAAATAGGTCCTTATTGTTTATATATTTTATATAAAGTAGTGTGTATATGCAGTCGGTCTCCTGCATTGCAGGCAGATTCTTTACTGACTGAGCCACCAGCAAAAAAAAAAAAAATACATGACACTAAGTTAAAAGAATTTCAGATAAACAGTGAATAATTTTTTAGTGTCAAGGGATCCCATACAACATTTGAGTCATATTTACCCTTTTTTTTTTCACTGTTCATCTTAAATTCAAATGTAGCTGGGATCTATTATTTCATCTGGCAACCCTACTTAGAGGGTCTCACCCCAACCATCGACACCAACATAAAAGCTGTCATTTCTTAAAATTACACCATTTAGGCTGATCATTAATTAGTCAGTCCCCAAATTTGCCTAAGGAGAGAGCAAGCTGGTTTATTTTCCTTCGAGCCCAAGCCCGGCTCCGAGTCGTACGTTGGGGAAGACAGAATCAAGTCTTTCAGTTTTCTTGCTAATCTCAAACTTCCTTCCTTTGGCCAGTGAGCTGCTCTCGCTCTCTCTTCTGATTCATGGGATTGTAGAAATATTCCATCAGCACCCAAAAATTAGAGCATGCCAACACTAAGCTTAGGTTTTTCCTTTTGTGCTGCTCCCAAAATCAGTTTATCCTTCCAAATCTCCCTGCTACGGTTATTGAAACAGAAACTTTACCTCTTTCTCCAGACACAGGAGACGGTTTAACCTCTGTCTTTTGTATGTCTCCTCCTCTTGTACTTATTAAGTTGCAAGCTCCTGGGTTTCTTCTTGTTGCTGTTTTTTGTTTTATTTTCCCTGTGGAAACATTTCCTGGACCTGCCTCTTCTATTCCACCTGTTCAGCCAGTCATGCCCATTTAGTGTGCCATCACCTAGGGCCTGGATTTCAGCAACAGCATCCTAGCTCTTCTGGGTCCCTGCATCTGTGCAACTTCTAGTAAATTTACATTATATAGTGCCCTTTTCCCATGTGGGATTCCCTTTTGAGACAAGTTGGTGTGAGTCTCTTTCCTGTTTAACAAATCAATATCAAGCTTCATAGCCCAGGCTTCAAGGTCCCAGACTTATAGTTTTTTCCTCCATGTCTGCTGTCTTTAGACTGATGCAATTCAATTTCTATTTGCCAGTGCCTGCTTCTGGCAGCACCAACTCCATCACTGCATTTGCTTTGAGTCCCTAAATCCCTTCCTTGTCTTCCTCTGGGTCAATCCACATCCCTTGCCTCCTTCAAAACCCAGCCCACTAGAAGATAAGAGAAGCCAATCTTAAGATAAGGAAGGTCTTTCCAAACAAAAGAAAGCAAAACAACATAAAAGGAAACATATAAAGAGCTTAAAAGGAAAGAAAGCAAAAGAACATAAAAAATAAATAAAAGAATTGTGCAATGTTTGATTACACAAGAATGAAAAAATCTTTATGTCAAAACATAATCAAAACAAGAGAAACTAGGGAAAATGTTTGCCAAGTACAACAAAGTTAATATTCTTGATATAATTTTACAAATCAATTAGAGCAGACTTTCCCAAAGAAAATGAAGAAAAAAGACTAGTGTATGACACTCAAAGTAAAAAGAGGCCAAGGCCAAAAACATGAAAAACAATAAAGCTTCAGTAGTAATGGAGAAATGTAGATTAAAATAACAATGAGCTTCTCTTTCCCTTTATCGAATGGGCATCTTTTAAAAGAATGCCACTCAGCATTGATATGATTGCAAGAACAGAAACTTCCATACACACTTTAGCAATCAATTTCAGGATGTTCTTTCTTGTACTACTTTAAAATTGCATAGATTTTAAAAAAAATTTCTTTTTTGTCTTATTAAGAGTGTTTTCCAGTTTTCCTACAATAAATATGTATCTTTTATAGTTAATGCATTTCTTAAAATCCTATGAAAATTAAAGGGAAGGTGAGGAGAGAGAAAAAGGAAAGTACACTGGCATAACTCTGCTAGACCTGGTTTGGGAATCCCTGGTGGTCACTAACCAGCTGTGATTAACCACTCAAGTCTAGAATCCTTGCCTCAGAGAGCTGTTGTTGAGATGGAAACAAAAAATAGTATGTTACCTGTTGCCACAGTACCTCATATTCTAAAAATATTCAAAGAATGGTAGCACCTGTTGTTATTCTGTTGTATCCTCAGCATAGAGTTTCAGTGTTCTGCACATAGTAGGTGCTAAGTTAAAATATCTGACTGATTGTGTGATTTTATCTGGACTTTTAATATTTTTTTCTACTGATCCTGGACTCTTTCCTCTTTTCCTTTCCTCCTGCCTCTTTCACATCTGTCTTTCCATCCCCTTTCTCCTTCTCATTACACTCCACGTCTTATGCAACAATCTTTCTCAAGTGCTCTGAACAACCTTTTTCAAAATCCAGCTCCAAAAGCCACTGCCTTGTCAGCCTTACCTGAAGGGCAGCAGCGATGACAGGGGTTCCCAGTCTTCTCTTCACTCTTGCTCCTTGTTTGGTAAATGCCTGGCCTGAAACACCTGGACTTGGGATGCCTCCTGTGCTTGACTGTGCCGGTCTGTTCACATGGTGCTTCCTGGTGGCTTGTGACAAGTTTGTCTGCTAGCCTTTTCTTTCCTCAAGGCTGAAGCTAATTCTATTTCTTATGATGCTTCCTGAATGTTCGTGTTCATCAGTCTCGTAAAATTGTTTACAGCATTTGTTAGCAAAATATCCCCCTTGCCTGTCTTTCCCTTTTCATCCCTTCCACTCCTTCACCCTCCCCTTCTGAAAATATAACCATTAATTATTGTTTGCTTTGCTCTGACAGAAATTTGTGTTTGCTTTGGGAGAGTAGGATGAATGTGTTTGTGCCTATGACCCATAGGCATAATATTGACAGTGCGTGTACCTGCGTGTTCAGTCGCTTCGAGTCGTGTCCAACTCTTTGTGGCCCCTGAACTGTAGCCCGCCTACAGTTCCTCTGTCCATGGGATTCTCCAGGCAAGAATACTGGAGTGGGTTGCCATGCCCTCCTCCAGGGGATCTTCCGGACCCAGGGATCGAACCCACATCTCCTGCATTGTAGGTGGATTCTTTACTGCTGAGCCACCAAGGAAGCCCAATATTGACAGTACATCCTTGTATTATTTCAGAAACATACTAAACACTTTAAAGGTCCCTGTAGACTCCACAGATTCTCTCAGAGAGGTATCATTTGGTAAGCCCCTTTTATATTTGCTTTCTCATTTAATTCTCACAATTACCTTATAAAGTATCTTTTATAGACCTAATTTATACTGACTGAGAAATTGGAGCTCATAAATGTTCAGTTCCCAAGGTCACCCTAGCCAGGAAGTATTTAGGATTTGAACTTTGAATTGTCTGAAGCCACTGATGCTTCCATTGTCCTCCTCTTGGAAATATCTATACGACTGCCCTTAGCACCCGGAGAAGGTAATGGCACCCCACTCCAGTACTCTTGCCTGGAGAATCCCATGGATGGAGGAGCCTGGTGGGCTGTAGTCCATGGGGTCGCTAAGAGTCGGACACGACTGAACGACTTCCTTTTCACTTCTCACTTTCATGCATTGGAGAAGGAAATGGCAACCCACTCCAGTGTTCTTGCCTGGAGAATCCCAGGGGTGGGGGAGCCTGGTGGGCTTCTGTCTACGGGGTCGCACAGAGTCGGACACGACTGAAGCGACTTAGCAGCAGCAGCCCTTAGCACCTGTGGATTCAAGAGTTCTGAGTACTTGTGTGAATACAGGTGTGCTCATTTAGAAGCACTCTCTGTTCTCAATCAATGAAGGAGTAACTCTGGCAATAACATTTCCTCTTAATTCAGAGCATTTTAAATCTCCAGGACACCAAGGTAGCAGCTCTGGTTTAGTCATGATAAGGGACAGAAAATATTTTGTTCTACCCAGTCTGTGACTCTATCCATCAAATTAACAACACCAAAATACTTCAAAGGTTCAGACAGCTATAGAAAGACTAACTGTAGAAGCCCTGGGCTTCAATTGTATTTAACCCTGATTCAATAATATTAACAGCTCATCTTGCTGGGGAAACTTTTGTTGTGAGTGCCTCTTTTAGACATTTGAGGATGTGGCTAGGATATACTTTATACCCCTAGTGTTGATATTTCTTATGGAAATCATTACAGTGTTGATATTTCTTATTGAAATCATTACAGTGACTTAAAAATTTTTTATTGAGGTATGGTTGATGTACAATATTATATGTTTCAGGTGTACAACCTAGTGATTCACAATTTTTAAGGCATGCTCCATCTATGGTTATTATAAAATATTGGCTATATTGCCTGTGTTTTACAGTATGTCCTCATGGCTTATTTATTTTCTGCATAGTAGTTTGTACCTCCTAAAACCCTACCCTTAACTTGCCCCTCCCTGCTTTCCTCTCCCTGCTGGCAAACACTAGTCTGTTCTTTATATCTGTGAGTGTGTTTCTTTTTTGTTATATTCACTAGCTTTATTTTTTAGATTTCACATATAAGTGCTATCATACAGTATTTGCCTTCCTCAGTCTGCCTTATTTCACTTAGTGTAATTACCTCCAAGTCCATCCATGCTGCTGCAAATGGCATTATTTCATTTTTTTTATGCTATGCTATGCTATGCTAAGTCACTTCAGTCGTGTCCGACTCTGTGCGACCCCATAGACGGCAGCCCACCAGGCCCCCCTATCCCTGGGATTCTCCAGGCAAGAACACTGGAGTGGGTTGCCATTTCCTTCTCCAGTGCATAAACGGGAAAAGTGAGAGTGAAGTCGCTCAGTCGTGTCCGACCCTCAGTGACCCCATGGACTGCAGCCTTCCAGGCTCATCCGTCCATGGGATTTTCCAAGCAAGAGTACTGGAGTGGGTTGCCATCTTTTTTTCATGACTGAGTAGTATTTCGTTGTATATATCTGTTGTTGTTGTTGTTCGGTTGCCAAGTTATGTCTGACTCTTTGCAACCCCATGGATTGCAGCACACCAGGCCTCCCTGTTCCTCACTACCTCCTGGAGTTTGCCCCAGTTCATGTCCATGTATGTATCTACCACATTTTTGTAATCCATTCATCTGTTGACACTGCCTTTCCTTGAAGTAAACAATGTAACTATTAGAAGTTCCACATATTTACGTTTTGTCTTTGGCTGTGCTGGTTCTTTCTTTGGTGCACAGTCTCTTCATTCTGGTACACAGGCTTCTCTGGTTGTGGCACGTGGGGCGGGCTTCGTTGCCCCTTGGCATGTGGGATCTTAGTTCCCCAGCCAGGGATCAAACTCATATACCCTGCATTGGAAGGCTGATTCTTAACCCCTGACTACCAGGAAAGTCCCCACAAATTTATGTTTTTAAACAGAACCTCAAGTCTGTTCAAAAAGAAATTCCAAAACAATGTCATTTACTGTGTTGAAGTCTAGTTGATTTACAGTGTTGTGTTAAATTCTACTGTACAACAAACTGATGCCATTACACACACGCACATTGTTTTTGCATGTTCTTTTCCATTATAGTTTATCATAGGATATTGAATATACTGTACTATACAGTAGGGGATTCCAAGGTGGCTCTCGTGGCAAAGAACTCACCTGCCAATGCTGGAGACGTAAAGTGATGCGGGTTTGATCGTTTGATCCCTCGGTCGGGAAGATCTCCTGGAGGAGATCATGGCAACCCACTCCAGTATTCTTGCCTGGAAAATTCCATGGATGAAGGAGCCTGGCAGGCTGCAGTCCATGGAATCACAAAAGAGTCCAACACAACTTAGCTACTAAATAATAATGGCAAAGTCTCTTGATGTTCAGTTAAGATGCTGTCTACCCCCCAATTTTCTAAGCGATGGGTTTGGGTTTTATAATTATTTTTTAAAATATTTATCTTTTAATTTATTATTAATTTATCTGGCTGCACCAAGTCTTAGTTGTTGCATGAGGGAGCTTTACTGCCATATGCGAACTCTTAGTTGCAAGGTGGGATCCAGTTTTCTGACCAGGGATTGAACTCCAGCCCCCTGCATTGGAAACTTGAAGTCTTAGCCAGTGGCCTGCCAGGGAAATCCAACTCAAAAAACTGAATGGGAATAACTGAAATATAACAGTGTTTCTTTTGGGTTTATAGTCTGTAGGCAATTAATCATTTTCTTCTTTTCTGTATTTTTCAGATTTAATGTAAATACTCATTAATGTATTTAATGAGAATGCATTAACTTTTAATTGTAACTACATACAGGTTTTGTAGTTTAAAAATTAGATCATGATTTCTAAGCAAGTATTTTAAAGAACACTATACACATTTATTCATTGTTCTTAAAAAATTTTTTTTTATTTTATATTGGAATGTAGTTAATTTACAGTGCTGTATTAGTTTCAGGTGTATAGCAAAATGATTCAATTACACATACATATATATGTTCCATTTCAGATTCTGTTCCCATAAAGGTTTTTACAGGATATTGAGTAAAGTTCCCTGTGTTGTATGGTAGGTCCTTGTTGGTTATTTATTTTATATATAGTAGTATGTATCTGTTAGTCCCAAACCCCTAATTTATTCCTTTTCCCCTTTGGTAACCATAAGTTTGCCATTTCTGTTTTGTAAATAATTTCATTTGTATCATTTTTTAGATTCCACATATAAGTGATACCATATGATATTTGTCTCTCTGTATTATTCTTATATGTTTAATTTAATCAGGTCCTTACCACCACTAACTTTCCCTCTATTTCTTCCAGTTCAGAGCTGCCTTCCTCATTTAATGCTTTTCAGTTAATGGTGAATGACCCCTTGGGGTCTGAGTCTTGATACCAGCTTGCAACGCCCAGAAAATAACGTCAAACCTATGAATTCACTGGGAGTAATCTAAAAGCGAGTGGCTTCTCCAGTGGCAAAGAATCTGCTTGCAGTACAGGTAGCTGCAGGAGACACAGGTTTGATCCCTAGGTCAGGAAGATCCCCTGGAGAAGGGAATGGTAATCCACTCCAATATTCTTGTCTGGAGAATCCCATGGACAAAGAGCCTGGCAGGGTCCATAGGGTCACAGAGTTGTTCACGACTGAAGCGACTTAGCAGGCACATACACACAATCTGTTTGTAAATACACCTTCTCTAATTTTGAAAGCACCAACTGTTTCCTGTTGGGATCTTCACTATTATGCTTCTTAATGTTCGTTTTCCCCTTCTTTGGAAGCAGAATCCTCATTTTTACCTGAGTTCATTGTTACACAGAGAAGCCTGGCAGGCTACAGTCCACGGGGTCGCAAAGAGTCGGACATGACTGAGCGACTTCATTTTTATTGTTACACAGCTGAAAAACTATATTTCAAGTTTCCCTTGTGGCTAGGCAGAGTCACAACAAGTAGAAATGGTATAGATTCTTCTTACATTTTTTTTTTCCTGGTATGTATATTATTTTTGAGGTTTGAGATCTCCATTTACAGAATTTAGTTTATAACAGATTCAAAAACCAAACTTCTTGACCTTCCAATGCTAAAAAACTAAATGTGCAAAAGAACTACTATTAAATAGCACATAAAAAGCTATAAATTATTCTTATTATCTTTCTAAAAGGCTCATCCTTCTCTAGTCTTCCACCCTTCTCTCTAAATGATGATATGATTCCTGGAGCTCTAGCATCTATTTTGGAACATGAGGGTTAGAGTCACACCCTAGACCTGGAGGAATAGAATGTTAGAACCGATCAGGGTCTCTGATAAGTTGATAACTGGTCATAACAGCCTTGGACTGCCTCTTTCACATGAGAAATAAACTCTATTGTCTAAGTCCCTGTTGTATTAAGTTTTTCTGTTATGTACAGCCAAACAAATTCTAAATAATGTATTTCTGGAACTAAAATTTTATATTGTGGTAGCTACCTGTTTCAGAGAAGGCAATGGCAACCCACTTCAGTACTCTTGCCTGGAAAATCCCATGGACGGAGGAGCCTGGTAGGCTGCAGTCCATGGGGTCGAGAAGAGTCGGACACG
>NW_011494896.1:5343728-5345423 GCF_000754665.1 Bison bison bison | reverse complement strand
TGGAGAAGGAAATGGCAACCCACTCCAGTGTTCTTGCCTGGAGAATCCCAGGGAGAGGGGAGCCTGGTGGGCTGCCTCTATGGGGTTGGACAGAGTTGGACACAACTGAAGCGACTTAGCAGCGGCAGCAGCAGCTACCTGTTTACATAACCCTTATCACTCACTAATGTATTTTTTTTTATCGCCTGCTTCCTTCCACAACAATGTAGGCTTCTTAAGGGCAGGGCATGTGTGTGTGTGTGTGTGTGTGTGTGTGCTCAGTTGTGTCCAACTGTTTGCGTTCCTGTGGACTATAGCCTGCCAGGCTCCTCTGTCCATGGGATTCTCCAAGCAAAACTAAAGGAATAGGTTGCCATTTCATCCTCTGGGGTATCTTCCTGACCCAGGGATGGAACCTGCATCTCCTGTATTGGCAGGCAGATTGTTTACCACTTGAACCATTAGGAAAGCCTTTAAAGGACTAAAAGCCTTTAAAGGGGACTCGGCTTGTTTTGTTGTATCCCAGCCCCTAAAGCAGCGTTCACCATATAGGGGCTCAATAAATATTTGTTAAATGGTGTCTGGTGCAAACTGCAGATGTGGGAACTGCTGGTTGAAGGAGTGACAGCAGGAAGTATAATGCTTGTATTCATTAACTTATGTGAAAGAAAGTGAAAGCGTTAATCGTTCAGTCCTGTCGGACTCTTTTCGACTTCATGGACCGTAGCTCACCAGGTTCCTCTGTCCATGGAATTCTCCAGACAAGAATACTGGAGTAGATTGCCATTCCCTTCTCCAGGGGATCTTCCCAACCCAGGGATCAAACCCAAGTCTCCCACATTGCAGGCAGATTCTTTACTGTCTGAGCCACCATTGAATGATAACAATTTAGTCATACTGTTTCACACTTCCTTGCCTTTGCTCCAGCTGCTAGTTCTGACAAGAATGTCTTTTCCCTTGTCCACCAGTCATGCTCCTACTTATATCTCAAGTTTTAACTTAATCACCACTGCTTCTGGGACACTATCCTTCAACCACCACAAGAAGAGTTGATCTTCCTTTATTCAACTGTATTTCCAATTCTCAATTGAATTATAGCACTTATCACCCCACACTACAATTAATTTTTTACATCTCTGCCTCCCCAACTAGACTCTGGACCTTGAGGGTAAAGTCAAGTCTATGACTTATTTATGTCTGTTTTTCCCAGTGCTTAGTCTAATTCCTGGTTCATGCTTGGGTGCAGTACATGTTTGCTGAGTTGTTAGCAAGATGACAGGCCTGAGGCTGTGATTTGCTTCTGCTAATTGCAACAAAACCTTAAAAATACTTTTGTATTACTTGATTTATGGGGGAAAAATTAACTGTATTGGATCAGCTGAAGGACAGTCTGAATTCTAGTCCCAACCCCAGAACTTCCTACCCAATGACCTCTCTGAGTGTGTTTCACCTCTTTGAACATCTACACCTTCGTTGATAAATTGGGATGTGATGATCTCACAGGGCTGTAATGAGGATCAAGCCAGCAACTGTGGGTAAAAGCTTTTTGTAAATGAACTTGTAAGCTTCATGCAAGAACAAATTTAAAACTGCTCAAGTTCATGGGACTTCCTTGGAGTTCCAGTGATTAAGACTCCATCCTTCCAATGCAGTGGGTGCAGGGTCTGTTCTGCTGGGGAACTAAAATCCCACATGCTGTTCGGCTTGGCCAAAAAA
>NW_011494896.1:5340595-5343628 GCF_000754665.1 Bison bison bison | reverse complement strand
ATTTTTTTTTTTTAAAGTGCTCAAGTTCAGAGTTTGTCCTTTTTAAAGTAACAATAATCCCCAGAAAACTCTCCTCCCTGTCCTCTGGGTACAAAGATAACTATACTATACTATGCTATGATAGATAGATCTTAGGTCTCTTCTCCGTATTTCTAGAGCCTCCACAAGCTGAAGCAGCTTTCAAATTTTGAGGCCCCTCATCTTGAATCAGTCTTCTCCCTCAGATATAGCTAGTATTAGGGATACTTACGGAGAAGGCAATGGCACCCCACTCCAGTACTCTTGCCTGGAAAATCCCATGGACGGAGGAGCCTGCTAGGCTGCAGTCCATGGGGTTGCTAAGAGTAGGACTCGACTGAGCGACTTCCCTTTCACTTTCCACTTTCAGGCATTGGAGAAGGAAATGGCAGCCCACTCCAGTGTTCTTGCCTGGAGAATCCCAGGGATGGGGGGGCCTGGTGGGCTGCCGTCTATGGGGTCGCACAGAGTCGGACACAACTGAAGCGACTTAGCATAGCATAGCATAGCATAGGGATACTTAAATTTCATCTAGAATGAATATTTATAAGAAAGCCTTTCCTTGCTCCCTGCAGATTCAACACTAAGAAGTAGCCAAAAGCTGAGGTCTCGTGTGCTTGAAACCTGGGCCAAACAGGAGTTACAGCACCTAGAAGACCCCTCCCCTCAGCCTCTGAAAACTGGGCCTCTGAGTATCCTGAGAAACAGTGTAACACTCATTTTTGTGTTTCTCCGGTTCTTTTGGTCTCACCTTGATTTGCTTTAGCAGGCTACAGAATCCAGCCACTCAGTTAATGAGAGGGAATTGTTATGATTTAAAGACTTTTGGGAAAGGAAGAGGGGGGCATGAGGAGATGACAGATGAAAGAAGTGCCTTCTAATTGGTTACCTTTAGAGGTGTTTCCATGGGCCTCACCTAGGGCTATAGTTAGGATCAAATGGAAAGACGGGATCATTAACTCAGCCCTGGAATGCAGTCTAGCAGCACTGATGAGATGATTGCTACCCTCTCCATTCCTCTGGGCTGGCTGCTCACAGAGGGTTTGTGTTGTTAGAAGTGGTGAGCATTTTGTGAATTTCTCCAGTGTTCCTACCACTTCTGTTTTCGTGATAGTTTTAACTACCTTTCCCTCTTTATGGGGGAAACAAAACAAACAAACAAAAACGGACCTTTTTCTTTTATGGTGCCTCTAATCTCAGATTAGTTTTTTGGACTTTAAAGATTTCCTTCCCAGGCCATATGTGCCTGAACAAACACAGGAACAGCTGTGAGGTTCAGGTTTTCAAACCTGCTCCATTCAGAGGATTTCTACCACATCTGCCATACTCAGTCTCCCATATACTTCCTCACCTTCGCCCTCACTATCACCCCCCACCCAGAATGCTTGTGGGGGTTAATCTCTTGTTAATCTTAAATCATTCTAGGGACTTGGCAGTCCAGTGGTTAAAACTTTGCACTCTCATTTAGTTTGGGCCTGAGTTTGATCCCTGGAAGGGGGAATTAAGATCCCTGCTTGCCTTCTGGCCAAAAGAAAAAAAAAAACATTAACCAATGATACCCAGTTCTCAAAAGCCATCTCAATTCAATTCAACCTTATTCAAACTACTATCTATTGGGTAGTAAGTGCTGTGTTAGACTATGGGAACACAAAGGTTATGGTGGTTTCTGACCTCAGGGAGCTCACGTTCTTGGAGGGAAGGAAGGCAGGAAAACTCCTTGAATACAATGTGATCAGAGACATTACTTTTAGCCCCGTAGGAAACACATATGCCTGAAAGGGTTTAGGGCAACTCATATATCATCTATGAAACTATTTTGAAGTATTCAAATGCACATTTATGTATATTTTCTGGAAACCCATTATAGAAAGCGTCAGTTTAGTTGATTTTTTTTTTTTTGGTATGTCACAATCGGATTTAAGGCCCTTGAGTTTAAGAACCATATATATTTTTTTGTATCCCATCCATGGCACATATGGAAAAGAAAATGGCAACCTACTCCAGTGTTCTTGCCTGAGAAATCCCACAGACAGAGGAAGGATACCTTTGGGCTATAGTCCATGGAGCCGCAAAACAGTTGGACATGACTTAGCGACTAAACAACAAACAACGTGGCACATAACACTCAACGATACTCATTTGCCTTAATAGCTGGTTGCTTGATGTGCAGAAGAATGGAGTTGAAGAGAGAGCTTGGACTGGGGAATCCGGCAGTGCTAGGTTCTAATTTTAGCAGCGGCATTTGTTAGTGGTAGACTTTGGCAAGACATTTAGCCTCTCTGAGTCTCACTTCTTCTTCTTAAAATGGAGACAAGAACATCTTCCTCTCAAGTTGTTATGATTTTATTTGATAAGTGAAGTGTTTGGTTTTAAAGTAGAATTCTCTTTATTCTTCCTCTTTTTTCTGGTAGGACTATTGGAAAGGGGATAATCCTTTGCACCTTTTCACAATGTGACAGTATTTTTTAAAATGAAAAAATACGGACACAGGCTTTAAATCTTGCAAAGCATAGAAATTAAACCACATCTAGCGACTCATATAAGATCGTAAGCTTCACAAGGGCAAGGATCATGTTTATTTTGTTCAATACTGTCACTTCTTTATCTCACACTGTGTGCGTGCATGCTAAGTAGGTGCAGTCGTGTCCAGCTCTTTGCGACCCCATGGACTTTAACCCACCAGCCTCCACTGCTCATGGGATTCTCCAGGCAAGAATACTGGAGTGGATTGTCATGCCCTCCTCCAGGGGATGTTCCTTACCCAAGGATCAAACCCAGGTCTCCTGCGGCTCCTGCACTGGCAGGCTGGTTCTTTACCACTAGCGCCATCTGGAAAGTCCTTCTCATACTGCTGCTGCTGCTGCTAAGTCGCATCAGTCATGTCTGACTCTGTGCGACCCCATAGACGGCAGCCCACCAGGCTCCCCCATCCCTGGGATTCTCCAGGCAAGAACACTGGAGTGGGTTGCCATTTCCTTCTCCAATGCATGAAAGTGCAAAGTGAAAGTGAAGTCA
>NW_011494896.1:5335420-5340495 GCF_000754665.1 Bison bison bison | reverse complement strand
CCCGATGGACGGCAGCCTACCAGGCTCCTCCATCCATGGGATTTTCCAGGCAAGAGTACTGGAGTGGGGTGCCATGGCCTTCTCCGCCTTCTCACACTAGGTGTTCAATAAAAATAAAAGGAAGGAATGAATAAATTGATAATAACACATTTATATAAAAATAAAACAGTTCACAAGAATCAGTTTGAATTTATTTGCTTATTGACTGTGCCATGTGGCATGTGGGATTTTAGTTTCCCTATCAGGGATCAAACACATTCCCCTTGCAGTAGAAAGGTGGAGTCTTACCCACTAGACCACCAGGGAAGTTTCCCAAAAAATCAGTTTACAATATTTGGATATTTTAAATTTGGATTGTCTCAAAAACCTAGATCCAATCTTTATACTTCTGACCTCAATAGGACTGCCTGTGGCACAAACCCACGGGTCTAATGGAGTTTGATTCAGGACAGTTGGCAGTAGGATTCCAGAGTGAAAAAGTTGTTCCTGACAGCTCTATAGCTGAAGGCAGAATAAGCCCAGAAAGGGCCGTTTACTACACAGTGAGATCTAAAACATGCCCCAAAATATCAATTTTGAGAATAGGAAGAATGACACTATCTAGCCAACTTTTGTCTGAGAAAAGGTAAAGCTTTTGACCGGTTAAGGGGGACAATACCATGTGTCTATGATATGTTCTAGTTTTCAAAACAGTTTTATACACATCTTGTCATTTGATGTCTATAACAACTTTGTGAATTAAGTAGTTCAGTAAATATTTGAGTGTTTTCTAGGTTTCAAGTACTATGCTTAGTACCATAGGGCATTACATTTGGCTAAGTTACTGTCTTTTCTTTCCAGTAATAATAATAATTACCATTTATTGGGCTTTTTCTACTTGTCAGGCACTATCTTAAGTTACTTTTTTGAAATATATCATCATTTAAATCATTAAATAACCTATGAAATTGGCATTATTATTTGCTTATTTTAGACATAAAGAAAACGATGCTGAGAGATATTAATAACTTGTCAAGTTCACATAATTAACAAGTAAGATTAACAAGTAAATTAATAAGTAGATATGGGATTCTAACCTGGGTTTACTTGATTCCAAAGGCTCTGTTCTCTTAACACGGTACAAACAATTCCTAGTAAATAATTTGGCTGATAGTTCCTCACTCCTGAAAGTGTCTCAATTCCAATGTGAAATAATATAGGCTACATTAATTATTTTACTTACATATTTTATTTTGGCTGCACTGGTTCTTTGTTGCAGTAGCAGGCTTCTCTAGTTGGGCAGGCAGGCTTAGTCGCTCTGCAGCATGTGAGATCTTAGTTCCCTGGCCAGTGATCCAACTCTCATCCCCTGCATTGGAAAGTGGATTCTTAATCACTGGATCACCAGGGAAGTCCCAGGATATATTAATTTAAAATTGCTAAATGTTATAATAAATGGTCCTAGTTAAATAGGCATTCCTTACACCAACTTTTTTGGAGACTATTGATCAAAGCTTGAAATGCTTAATCCTTGCACCAGGAATAATTCTACTTTAATAATTATTGACTGAATCCAAGTAAGCAAATATATAATAACATTTTAGGCTAAGTTCCTCCTGAAACAGTTTGTGGGACAAGGATTTGAGTGTAAGCAGTTTATTTGGATAGTGAACCCAGAATCACTTGTAAGGACCAGAGGGAAGGATAGGTGCAAATTAATTAACAGATCACTACCGTGGGTAACTGGGGCTCAGTCCTGCTCAGGGGAACTATACAGAATTTGCCTCAGAGGTGTCTCACCCAAGAAAGCTGAGGTAGTTATACACAAATTCTTTGCTGCCAAAGATGGAGAAGCTCTATACAGTCAGCAAAAACAAGACCAGGAGCTGACTGTGGCTCAGATCATGAACTCCTTACTGCAAAATTCAGACTTAAATTGAAGAAAGTAGAGAAAACCACTAGACCATTCAGGTATGACCTAAATCAAATCCCTTACAATTATACAGTGAAAGTGGCAAATAGATTAAACGGATTAGATCTGATAGACAGAGTGCCTGAAGAACTACAGACGGGGGTTCATGACATTGTACAGGATGCAGGGATCAAGATCATCCCCAAGAAAAAGAAATGCAAAAAGGCAAAATGGTTGTCTGAGGAGGTCTTACAAATAGCTGAGAAAAGAAGAGAAGCTCAAGGCAAGAGAAAAGGAAAGATATACCCATTTGAATGCAGAGTTCCAAAGAATAGCATGGAGAGATAAGAAAGCCTTCCTCAGTGATCAATGCAAAGAAATAGAGGAAAACAACAGAATGGCAAAGACTAGAGATCTCTTCAAAAAAAATTAGAGATTCCAAGGGAACATTTCATGCAAAATGGGCACAAAAAAAGGCAGAAATGGTGTGGACCTAACAGAAGCAGACAATATTAAGAAGAGGTGGCAAGAATACACAGAACTGTACAAAAAAAAAAAATCTTCATGATCCAGATAACCATGATGGTGTGATCACTAACCTAGAGCCAGACTTCCTGGAATGCAAAGTCAAGTGGGCCTTAGGAAGCATCGCTACGAACAAAGCTAGTGGAGATGATGGAATTCCAGTTGAGCTATTTCAAATCCTAAAAGATGATGCTGTGAAAGTGCTGCACTCAATATGCCAGCAAATTTGGAAAACTCAGCAGTGGCCACAGGACTGGAAAAGGTCAGTTTTCATTCCAATCCCAAAGAAAGTCAATGCCAAAGAATGTTCAAACTACTACACATTTGCATTCATCTCACACACTAGCAAAGTAATGCTCAAAATTCTCCAAGCCAGGCTGCAACAGTACATGAACCATGAACTTCCAGATGTTCAAGCTGGATTTAGAAAAGGCAGAGGAACCAGAGATCAAATTGCCAACATCCATTGGATCATAGAAAAAGCAAGAGAGTTCCAGAAAAACATCTATTTCTGCTTTATTGACTACGCCAAAGCTTTTGACTGTGTGGATCACAATAAACTGTGGAAAATTCTGAAAGAGATGGGAATACCAAACCACCTGACCTACCTCTTGAGAAATCTGTATGCAGGTCAGGGAGCAACAGTTAGAACTGGACATGGAACAACAGACTGGTTCCAAATAAGAAAAGGAGTACATCAAGGCTGTATATTGTCACCCTGCTTATGTAACTTATATGCAGAGTACATCATGAGAAACGCTGAGCTGGAAGAAGCACAAGCTGGAATCAAGAGTGCCGGGAGAAATATCAATATTCTCAGATATGCAGATGACACCATCCTTATGGAAGAAAGTGAAGAGGAACTAAAGAGCCTCTTGATGAAAGTGAAAGAGGAGAGTGAAAAAGCTGGCTTAAAACTCAACATTCAAAAAACTAAGATCATGGCATCCAGTGCCACTTCATGGCAAATAGATGGGAAAACAATGGAAACAGTGAGAGACTGTATTTTCTTGGGCTCAAAAATCACTGCAGATGGTGACTGCAGCCATGAAATTAAAAGACTCCTGCTCCTTGGAAGAAAAGCTATAACCAACCTAGACAGCATGTTAAAAAGCAGAGACAGTACTTTGCCAACAAAGGTCTGTCTAGTCATAGCTATGGTTTTTCCAGTAGTCATGTATGGATATGAGAGTTGATCCATAAAGCAAGCTGAATACCAAAGAACTGATGTTTTTGAACTGTGGTGTTGGAAAAGACTCTTGAGAGTCCCTTGGACTGCAAGGAGATCCAACCTGTCCATCCTCAAGGAAATCAGTCCTTAGTGTTGATTGGAAAGACCGACGCTGAAACTGAAACTCCAATATTTGGCCACCCAATGTGAAGAGCTGACTCTTCACATTGGAAAAGACCCTGATGCCGGGAAAGATCGAAGGCGGGAGGAGAAGGGAACGACAGAGGATGAGATGGTGGGATGGCATCACCGACTCAACGGACATGAGTTTGAGCAAACTCTGGAAGCTGGTGATGGACAGGGAAGCCTGGCGTGCTGCAGTCCATGGGGTCGCAAAGAGTTGGACAAACCTAAGCAACTGAACTGAACTGATCCACAAATCCCCATCCGTCATCAGATGGTGAGCACTGGGTGTTGATGCCCCACCCAGGCATGATCCAGACTCTCTCCTCCCTCTAGGAAGTCTAAGGCCAAGTCACAGGTGCCTGAAGTAGAAAGAGATCCTTTAGTGTAAAAAACATTGAAGGCCAAGGGAATATCTGTGGGGCACCAAAAGCTCTGTTGCAGTATATTAATAGTCTACAGAGTTTTATTCAGGTCATTGTGCATAATGGCTAAACTTGTGTGGGCTCCTACGGATTGTAGCCTGCCAGGCTCCTCTATCAGTCAGATTCTCCAGGCAAAAAGACCATTTTTTTTTTTTTTTTTGGTAGGGTGCCATTTCCTCCTCCAGGGAATCTTTCTGACCCAGGAATCAAACCTACATCTCCCACATTATCAGGTGGATTCTTTACCACTAGTGTCCCCTGAGAAGCCACAAACACTATAAACAACCTAAATATACTTTAGAGGGGATTGGCTAAGGATATTTTCTGAATAACCTTATATAATTTCTGTCATGCTTTTTCTGAGACATAAAACCAGGAGTCCATAACCTGGTCTGGAGGGTCATAGAAGGCCTCCTTAGTTAAGTGACAGTAGCTACTTGTGTGTTGTAGGGAGGAAATGCTCTGGGAAGCAATTCAAGCTGAGGAAATGGCATTGCCAAAGCCCTGAGGAAAGAAAATGCTTGGAGCTGTATTTACATGGGAGCGGATTAGAGAGCCAGGGTCAACTGGCTTCCTGAAGCTCAGTGGGAGGCAAAGGCCAGAGGCGGTGGGACCTCAGGATGAGGGACTTGATGCTGGGTCAATGGGCAGCCAGGGAAGTGTTTAAGTTTCTGCAGTAGATGTTTGGCAAGATGGCTCCACCTGCAAGAACAGAGAGCGGGAACCCACACTATGCTGCTCAGCTTCTGAGTTCTTTGCTAAATGAAGAATGTGAGGCTGTCAAGGGTATATTCCAAGGTCTCTGACAGGCTGATTATTGTATTTAAACAAGAAAATGATATATTCATTTCAGATTATCAGAGATACTTTCCATTTTTAT
>NW_011494896.1:5334682-5335168 GCF_000754665.1 Bison bison bison | reverse complement strand
TAAAAAGGACTTTGTTAATGTAAATTTTTAACCAAGAGCTTTGCACACAGAAAAGACTTCATCAGTATGGGAGTTTTTAAAAACTAATATTCAATATATTAAGATGACAACTGAAAAAACTTCATTTTCAAAAATTGTCTTTGAACTCATAATAATTTCAATTATTTTATTTATATATCAAGAAAATGTCAAAAATTGCCTAATGAATATGCAATCAACTTCACTTGAGTAAACAAATCTTCATCAAACAATTACTTAATTGCATTTCTTTAAACCTTTAAACTGCATTTGTAAATTTAATACATTCCATTTTAAACACTTTAAATGCTTGACCTTATAAGCAAAACTCTGCCAAGCTCTCAGTTCTCTTAAATATTGCAACAATATTTATGAATAGTTGGAGAAGGCAATGGCACCCCACTCCAGTACTCTTGCCTGGAAAATCCCATGGACAGAGGAGCCTGCTAGGCTGCAGTCCATGGGGTC
>NW_011494896.1:5330178-5333314 GCF_000754665.1 Bison bison bison | reverse complement strand
TTCGTTTTTTTTTTTTTTTTGTTTTTTTTTTTTTTTTTTTCTTTTTTTTTTTTCATTTCTTGTTTCAAACGTCTTGAGGGAAAGATGAATTGTATGCAAATTAGAAGATTCAAGTAGTATGTTTTGACCTATGTACCACAAGATCTTGTCTTTGACATCTAGTCCAGCCTTAGGTTTCATGCCTTGCCACACACTCAGCAAAAATCCTGCTGCTGGGTCTTCTTGTCTTTCACGATTCAGTGTGTGTTGGCAAAGGCACCTTTGAGCTGCTATACCCAGTAAGGGTGAAAGCTGAGGAAGGCAACCTGGGGCCAGAGGAAGGTGGTAGCTTGTATTGGCTGCAAACTCATACTACTGCACTATCTTGCTCCCTTCTCTCTCAAATAAATACCAGATATGTACAGATAGTATTGCCAGTGAGCATCACTGACTCAGAGGACATTAATTTGAGCAAACTCTGGGAGATAGTGGAAAACAGAGGAGCCTGGTGTGCTACAGTCCATGGAGTTGCAAAGAGTCGGACATGACTTAGTAACTGAAAAACAACAAGTATACAGATTATTCCAGTATGGGTTTAATTTACTTCTTTGTATCTATGTTTACTAACCCAAGGAAACTGGGGCTACCAGTTCGGCAGGATGAGATTGTTTATGGACCAGAGATTTTGTGTTGTATCTTGGACTGCATCTACCCAGAGTCATTATTCTTAAGCCATTAAGGAGCACATTGAACTCTTTGAAAATGATATGATAGATCGAATCACTGCTCCCCATGCTTCATGAACTTCCTGTATTACAGTTCTACATCCACGTACTTATCATATAATTTTTCAGTGTTTCCTACTAGAGGAGGCAGAGGACATCTCCCCTCACCCCAACCTATGATGCATTTGCCTTGTAACTTGGTTTGGTCAATGAGATGTGGGCCAAAATGACAAGTGTGCCAGTTGCAGGCTGAGATCTCAAGAGGCATCTTATGTTTCAGTTTACTCTCCTGGATTCCAGTGACCCTTCATGAGAAGAACATGTCCCAGGTAGCCACTGGTCCAAGGAGAATGAGGAAATATGTGGCATAGGCGTGAATTCAACCAGCAGCCTGGAATCAAGCCTAACTGATTCCTGTCAAGCCTGGCAGAGCCACATCCAACCTACAGATCAGTGAGAGAGGAAATAAATATTTGCAGTTAAAAGCCTCTAAAAGTTTAATGTTGACTGATATGCAGCAAAAACATTTTCAAGCCAATGATTAAACAATTTTTTTAAAGTTTATGATGATTTGGCTCTGTGAAATTTTCTGATCTGTCTTAGGTTTCTTCGTTTGAGTGATCAGGTAGCTCATTTATTTGCTGTGTGATTGAATTGACATTATTTTCAGATTTTTGTTTGTCTATGTCCATGATTGTTATGATCATTCTAATAACAGATGCAAAGTAACTGATTCTGATAACAGATGTAAAGTAACTGCAGTTATCAGGATGTTTAGATTTCATGTATTTAATTCTGAAGCAGCTTAATAAAACTGTGTGCATTTGAATAAAAGATTTTTAATTGTCTTATGTTTTTCCTATTGTTAAAAAAACAAAGAGTTTTTAGGGGCTTCCAGGTCGCAAAGAGTTGGACACGACTGAGCGACTGAACTGAACTGATGGTGGTCCGGCAGTTAAGACTCCATACTTGCACTGTAGAGGGTGTGGGTTTAGTCCTTGGTGGAGGAATTAATATCCCACATGATGTAGCCCTCCCATCAAAAAAAACATAGAAGAAAAAAAACCTTTTAGAATAATGGCTTTATCTAAGAATAAAAAGACACTATATGTACTTCATTAAGCATCTTCCAGGACTTGTGGAAAGTATGTATACATATCATCATTTTCTTTAAAAAGAAATTTAATTTTTTTCATTAATACTTTCATAAGGTGGAAAGTTCCAAAGGCAAAAAAGAGAATGAAGTGAAAAGATTTCTTCTTACCCTGTTTCCCATGTTGCCCTGTCCAAGGGCAATTACTGTCACCCGTTTCTCTGGTATATTCTTCCAGTGATATTATCTGCACATATAAACATGTACATCATTATGTGTGTATATTGTGTTTCCCTGATTTTTAAAAACCAATGTAGTATTAACATTGGTTAATATAATGTGACAACCTAAATGGGAAAAGAATTTGAAAAGAAGTGGATATATGTATACGTATAATTGAATCACTATGTTGTAACCCGAGACTATCACAACATTGTTTATCAACTATACTCCAATATAAAATAAAAAGAAAAATATTATATTAATCTATAATGGAAAATAATCTGAGAAAGAATATATATTCATACATATATAGCTGAATCACTTTGCTGTACACCTGAAACTAACACATCATTATAAATCAAATATACTTCAATAATAATAAATTTTTAAGAAAAGAAAAAAAATGTGTTTAGGGAATTTCCTGGTGGTCTAGAGGTTGAAACTCCATGCTTCCACTGCGGAGGGACCCAGGTTCTGTCCCTGGTTGGGAAACTGAAATCCCACAAGCTGTGCTTATAGTATGGCCAAAAAGAATTTAAATTTTTAAAAAATATATTTTTAGATTAATATGTAAAGGGTTTATTATTGTATATTAAATGAATATTTTTTATGTCTAAGTTCTAATTTCTAAAATGATAAATGTTACTGTATGTAATCCATATAAACTAAAGATATTTGGGGTCCTCAAAAAATTTCAAGAGTGTAATATGGTCTTGAGATTAAAAAGTTTGAGAACTGCCCTTCTATTGCACAGATGTATGGGCTTTCTTTGTGGCGCATCTGGTAAAGAATCTGCCTGCAATTCGGGAGACCTGGATTTGATCCCTGGGTTGAGAAGATCCCCTGAAGAAGGGAAAGTCTACCCACGCCAGTAGTTTGGCCTGGAGAATTCCATGGACTGTATATTCCATGGGGTCGCCCAGAGTCGGACACGACTGAAGCAGCTTAGCAGCAGCAGCAGCAGAGCAACTGTCACTTCACCATATTTTAGTCTGTCCCACGACAATGGACATTTCAATCGTTTTCAGTGTGTTGCTACTTCAAGCCATGCTGGAATGAATAACCTCCTGCTGCACGTGTGCTCAGTTGCTTCAGTCGTGTCCAACTCTTTGCGGCC
>NW_011494896.1:5325798-5330078 GCF_000754665.1 Bison bison bison | reverse complement strand
GGCCACCAGGCTCTTCTGTCCACGGGATTCTCCAGGCAAGAATACTAGAAGGGGTTGCTATGCCCTCTTTCAGGGCATCTTCCCCACATAGGTATCAAATCTGAGTCTCCTGCCTCTCTTGCATTGCAAGCGGATTCTTTACCCACTGAACCACCTGGGAAGCTCTACACACTTTATTTCCCAAATGTGAGTAAATTGGTTTTGTGTGGAATTAGAAGTGAGATTGCTAGGTCAATGTACCAGGACAAAGTCCACAGTAATATCTATCATCTCATTCCATCCTTGTAATTACCTTATAAGGTAAGACTTGTCAATAATTCCCTCTTACATATGAGAAATCAGAAGTTCAAAGATGTTAGATAATTTTTTTTAGAGTCATTGGGTTAAGAAACTGCTACAGGGAAAGGAGTAAAACTATTTTATCAGACTCCATGCTTTGAACCACTATTCTGAGTTATGGTTTCTCTATGCAGTACACACTCCTTCAGTTTAATTCACTTACCTGATAACAGGCTCTGTTCTTGCCTTAACCCAAGTTATTTCCTGGCACAGAACAGTCCTGAAATTAGATGAACTGGCTTCTTAGAGCAGAAATCACCACCAGAAAATGATTTAAGTGCTAAGAAGAACAGGGCTTTTATTTTGACTCACAAGAATTTCCGCCACCAGGTAATCTGGGAAATGAATTTTAGAATGTGATGCAGTTAAAACTAAAGCACATAATTCCTTTTTAAAATCTATATTTATTTATTTTTGGCTGTGCTGGGTCTTCATTCATGTGCAAAGGCTTTCTCTAGTTATGGGCAGAGCAGGGGCTACTCTCCAGTTGCGGTGTGCGGGCTTCTCTTTGCAGTAGCTTCTCTTGCTGGGAAGCAAGGACTCTAGGTGTGTGGGATACTGAAATTGCAGCTCGAGGGCTCTAAATTGCAGGTTCAGTACTTGTGGCCCATGGGTTTAGTTGCTCCTTGGCATGTGGGGTCTTCCGAGATAGGACTGAATCCATGTCTCCTGAATGGGCGGGCAGATTCTTAACCACTGGACAACCAAGGAAGTCCTAATTCACATAATTCTCAGAGTAAACTTTATAACCAAAACTATATGTCAAAATTACATTATGTATATCTACTTTCCACCCCATGAAACTTACACTGTAGTTACCTTTGTTTAAGCAGCATCACTTTTTTTTCTTAAATACACAAAAAAGGCAACCCTAAGAGTTTTGAAAGAAAGAATTTTGATAATTTATAAATATATTTGAAAATACAAATAAATACATTTAAAAGAAATATAATAATTTTTTTTTTAACCAGACCTGGCACTCACAGAATTATCTTTTGATACAAAAAATCTGGCCACTCCCCAATAAAAATCCTTCAGTGGACTCCTATTTCTTATACTTCAAAGCTCATAAAAGGCCATTTGCAATTGCTCTTACCTCATAAATTCTCCTACACATATATTTTTGATCTGTTTTAAAATAGTTGCAGATCTCAGAGATTTATTTCCTTGTTTGAACAGGTTACTTCAAATAGGTTGGACATACAGTGAAACCAGCAAAACCTCACTTAACGTAGGCCATAAAACTTTATATGTGTAATATTGCACTCTTTTTCTCTGAGGTCTCCAAATTGTGTATGTTTTGGGACCCATGAAACCTGGATCTACCTGTCTTTTTGCTAGGAATGCCTTTTTCCAAATGCCATGCCTTTGAAAACTGTCAACTGTTAACAAATCAGGGAGGGCTTACCTGAGCACTCCAGTCTGATTTACATGCTTCTTTCACACTCACAGTTTATGTTGCTATCTTGTCACACTGTGTGGTAAGACTCTTGTCACGCTGGTTTAATTGCTTATCTCACTCAGCAGACTATGGCTCTCTTTCTCTGTTTCCTCTCTCTATATATATAAAATATAGACTACATATATACAGTGGGGCTTCCCAGGTGGCACTAGTGGTAAAGACTCTGCCTGCCAGTGCAGGAGACGTAAGAGATGAGGCTTCCATCCCTGGGTGGGGAAGATCCTCTGGAGGGAGAAATGGCACTCCACTCCAGTACTCTTGCCTGGAGAATCCCATGGACAAAGGAGCCTGGTGGGCTACAGTCCATATGGTTCCAACCAGTGGGGCTCAACTGAGCATTTGAGCACATATACAATGTAACTATCTCCATGAAAGCAGGGGCCATGTTGAGTGGACCAATGAAAAAAATCAACTTTTTAGCAAGAAAATCTAGCTACCTATAATCTGTTATGAAATAACATTTTGGAGGTTTTCTGTTAGTATATATTTGCTGCATATTCTTTTGCTTTTTTCAAGCACAATTGGAAAGAAATGCTGAATGGTTAAAAATAAATATATGGGAGTAAAACTTAAATTGAGAAATTATATCATCATATTTTTCTGCAAACAAGTGAAAAGATTGCTAAAAGTAGAGGTGTTGGTAAAATTTCTAAGGCCCCAAACTATGAACTGATTTTTGGAACATGGTGATCACATCATTCGAATTGTCAGCCTCTTCCCCCTGATTATCTCTCAACTCCATATCATCAAGTCCAGCCTCAGCCTAGGTTCTCAGCTGACCTTGTATTTGCCTATTTCAGCTAGTGGAATACAACAGTGGACAAACAAGGCGAAACTGAAATCGAAAGTTTGGGTTTGTCAACAAGTGTTCTTTGAATATTTACTATACGCCAGTTTTAGAACTTCGTTTAGAAATACCAGAATTGCTTTATTCTTGAGAGCTATATTTCTAAGCCATAAACTTTAAAAACAAATACTTTGAGTTACATAGTTTTAGGTCTGCTCTTGAAAGGATGTCCATTATACTTTGAGTTTGAAAAGTAATGGACCCATTTTTGTCAAGATCAAATATAATATACTGTACATATCATATTTATTATACGTTCATTGAAAAAGGCATGGAAAATACATTATATACTGAACAGTAATTATCTTGTGGCCAAGAGCAGAAAGTGGAACTTTCTTTCATTTTTTAATATTTATTTAATTATTTGGCCTCACTTGGTCTCAGTTGCACTACTCAGGATCTTCCATCTTAGTTGTGTCATTCAAGATCTTTCGTTGTAGCATTCAGAGTCTTAGCTGTGTTATGTGGGAATCTAGTTTTCTGACCAGGGATCGCACCCCAGCTTCCTGCCTTGGGAGTGTGGAGTTTTAGCCATTAGACTACCAAGGAAGTCCCTCATTTTTTATTTATATATTTGTACTTGAATTCTTAAGAATAAGCATGCATTACTTTTATGATTGTAAAATGTCTAAATAACAAAGAATGTTTTAAGTGGATACAAATTTTCTTCATGTTTTGAGCAGTCATGTGATAAGTTGCTTCAGTCACCTCTGACTCTTTGCGACCCTATGGACTATAGCCTGCCCAGGCTCCTCTGTCCATGGGATTCTCCAGGCAAGAATACTGGAGTAAGTTGCCATGCCCTTTTCCAGGGGATCTTCTGATCCAAGGATCAAACCTGCATTTCCTGTATCTCCTGCAGTGCAGGTGGATTCTTTACTACTGAGCCACTGGGGAAGCCCTTGAGCAATCATATACATACATATATTTAAAATATGCAAATATTTTACATATATACATACACACGGGGCTGTCCCTGGTGGCTCAGACAGTAAAGAAATCTGCCTGCAATGTAGGAGACCTGGGTTCGATCCCTGGGTCGGGAAGATTCCCTAGAGAAGGGAATGGCTACCTACTCCAGTATTCTTGTCTGTAGAATCCTATGGACAGAGGAGCCTGGTAGACTACAGTCTATGGGGTTGCAAAGAGTTGGACATGACTGAGCAACTAACATACACACACACATACATATACTCATATATATATATACTGTAAATATTATCCCTGCATATTATTTATACAAACTGGATTCATATGTTAAAGATAATATTTCACCTGCTGGACGTGCTAATTATCTGTTTATAAAGGGGTTGCTTTTTAATTCTCATTCCAGTATTTCCTTTTGACTTTTTATGTTTACTGCTACTGCTAAGTCGCTTCAGTAGTGTCCAACTCTGTGAGACCCCATAGACGGCAGCCCACCAGGCTCCTCCATCCCTGGGATTCTCCAGTCAAGAACACTGGAGTGGGTTGCCATTTCCTTCTCCAATGCCTGAAAGTGGAAAGTGAAAGGGAAGTCGCTCAGTCGAGTCCTACTCTTAGCAACCCCATGGACTGCAGCCTAGCAGGCTCCTCCGTCCATGGGATTTTCCAGGCAAGAGTACTGGAGGGGGGTGCCATTGCCTTCTCCGT
>NW_011494896.1:5316855-5325698 GCF_000754665.1 Bison bison bison | reverse complement strand
TGCCATTTCCTTCTCCAATGCCTGAAAGTGGAAAGTGAAAGGGAAGTCGCTCAGTCGAGTCCTACTCTTAGCAACCCCATGGACTGCAGCCTAGCAGGCTCCTCCGTCCATGGGATTTTCCAGGCAAGAGTACTGGAGGGGGGTGCCATTGCCTTCTCCGTTCTATGTTTAGTATATACATTTTAGTGTGATGACATCATTTACATCAAAAAGGTACCTGATTTCCTAAGACAGAGGTTTTTTTGGGGAAGAGTTAAGTCCTCTTGTAAACACTGTGAACCAAAGGAGGAGTTTAATTATTTTCCTCAAAAAAAAAAAAAAAAAAAAGAAAGAAAGAAAAGGAAAGAAACAATAACCAGTTGGTTTGATTTTTTACAATAGCTCTGGGAAACCCACTGTTTCCTGGTCAGGTGTAGTACTTTTTCCATTTTATTCCATGAGATTATAATTGGGCTGTAAGTATGATAAGGGCCAGGCCCAGCGCCTATCACGGTCACCGATGAACCTAGCATAGAGATGGGCTTAATGTAGGTGCACAGCGCATTAAAAGAACTGGCGTTGAACCTGTCACAGGAGAAGTTTCATGCATTCATTTGTATATTTAAAAAT
Organism: Bison bison bison; assembly: GCF_000754665.1. Classification (NCBI taxonomy): domain Eukaryota; kingdom Metazoa; phylum Chordata; class Mammalia; order Artiodactyla; family Bovidae; genus Bison; species Bison bison. Next base: position 5,325,089 of record NW_011494896.1, on the reverse strand, counting down.
ACTGATGATCTCGTTCTTGGAGTACATAAAGTAAAAGTGTATTCTTGTAAATCGTATTTAAATCAATTTAAATACGATTGTACAACACTCTTGAGTTTTCCCCGTCTTTTGTGGGTACATAGATTTGCTGATTTATATGCTAAGCATATACTGTTTACTCTCTGTGTAGCTTCGGAGGGACACAATAGAAGCCAAATCAGAGCTATGAAAACTTATTTTTTAAACGTTCACTTGGTTGTTAAGATGATTTAAAAAATAAGGAAAGACAAGGTATTTTCTGTAACTAAAAGTTTAGTAACTAAGTTCAGCTTTAAAATTACAAGGAAAACTATTAGAAGGGCTGTTTTACTGCGGACATGTGCCTTGAGAAAAGAAGAACTTTGACAGTTTCTCAACTTTATTATAACTAAGAATCATCACTAACAATGGTATTGAGATTCATAAATACTTATTCAACAATATTTAGTAGATTCAAATAACAAAAAATAAGTTCTCCTCCCTAGGCTTTCATTCATTTGCGGTATCACGTTAGGAAGAAATGAAAAACACATGTCAAAACAATCTTGTACACTTTAAATATGTGCTACTATGTATCAATAAACCTCAATCAAGCTGCTGAAAAACCCCAAAAAGAAACAAAAAGAAACGAAAATGTTAACTTTACATAGGACAAATAAAGGAATTACTTCATTTTTAAGAGCAGTTTCTTCTGGGGAACAAGTACCTCTGCAGAGCCTAGTAGCCTGAGGGCAATGCACATTTTATGTAATTAATACCTTTTTTTTTTTCCAGCCTACATTTAGATTACTATCTCGACTCTACGAAAACAAAACCCACCATTTATTGTGTTCTGTGGTAGCTCCTCCGCACTTGAATGCTCTGTGTTTTGCGTCATTTCCAGCCTCCAAATAGGACTTTAGAAACCTGGGAAAAGATTCTTTCAAGTATTTATGTAGTATTTCTTAGGTGACCCAAACTGCGAACCCTAGGGGTGTTTCGAAGGGGCTATCGGCTCGGGGCTGGGGGAGGCTGGAGTGAGAAAGCTTTCCTAGAACTCAGGACTGGGTTCCCAAATATCTCCTCCACATGCCTCATAGAAAAGCCTTCCTCTTTTCCTCTCTCTCTCTCTCACACACACACCTTCTAAATCAAGGGCTTCAACTCTAGACAGCCAACTGAGGTGTTTTTTGTCTGTGGCAGTGGAAAGCGGCGCGCCGGGGCCGAGTCTAGCTCTTCCCGAGCTTCCGGGTGAAGCCGGCGCTTCCCTCTGGCCCTCGGCTCTGGGAGGGGACGGTCGGCCGCGACAGCGGGGCCCGCCCAGGCTCTCGGGAGCACCTGAGTCGCAGGACGCGCCAGGGGTAGGCGGGACGCGCCAAGCGCCCATTCTCGGTTCAGCCCTGGCTTTCCGCTGCGGCCGCCTGGCTGCCGGAAGGGCTGGTGATTGACAGAGCGCCTCAGCGGCCGGAGCGATCCGGAGGGAGGGTCGAAGAGCCGGCCGCTGACAGCTAGCCTTAAATCGGTTGGGTTGGGCCTCGGGAATAGCCTCCCCCGGGCCCACTGGCCTCCCTGAATGGGTTGTTATGGCAACAAATGACCGAACAGTCCCTTACGAATCGGCCAATGAGAGAGGCCGTCTTTTCCACCCCACTTCTGAGAAATAGGTGTTGCGAAAGCCCGGGTAGGATCCCGAGAAGAAGGTGGTGCCAGGACGTTCAGCGGAAGGGCCGGTGGCGGGGCTTATGACGTTGCAGGGCAAGCCAATCGCGTCTTGTGTTATCAACGGCCCCGCCCCCTTACCGCACATTTCCCCTCCCCTAGCTCATTTCGCACGACGCAGCGGTTGGGAACACAGACATTTTCGGAGCTGGAGCCGCCACTGCCGCCGCCATTTTGTGTCTGTGGAGAAAGAAGATTCTGTGGCGGCTGGAAGTGGACGGAGATCACCCGTGAGACGGCGGCGTTTCATACCCGAGGTTCCCCCTGTGTCGTCCCCCAACCCCCCTCCGCGGTCAGCATGTGGTGAAGCCGGAGCCGCGAGAGACCCGGGGAGAGGAAGAGAGGAGTCGGAAGGGAGGCGGGGTATCCAGAGCGGCTTCAGCTTCAGCTGCGGCGGACCTCGGAGGGGGGCCGCGGCGCAATGTCAGAGCAGACGCCGGCCGAGGCCGGTACTGCGGGGGCCCGGGAGGACGCCTGTCGGGATTATCAGTCATCACTCGAAGACCTGACCTTCAATAGCAAACCGCACATCAATATGCTGACCATTCTAGCCGAGGAGAACCTGCCCTTCGCCAAGGAGATCGTCTCTCTCATCGAGGCCCAAACCGCCAAGGTTTTTATACACCCCGCAGCCTCCTATTCTTCTAATACTCCCTGATTTTAGTGTCAGCCTCATCCCAGGTCTCGCTTCCATCCGAAGGGGGACGGTGTTCCTCCTCTCCAACCCTCCCCCCCCTCCAACTCAGGCTCTCGGTCTTTGGCCCAGGCTTCGAGCATGGGCCTCTCTCGGGGGGAGGGAGTGGGGAGGATCAAGGGTGGAGTCCCGCTTCCGCTCCCCAGCTCCCTATTTAGGCCACTGCCTCGTGTATCCCGACACACGCGCTCCTTTGGGGAGGGGGAGACTGGAAGGCAGTTCGTGGTGTGGGGAAGTAAGAGTTAAAGCCCTTTGAAGTGCCCCCCCCCCCCCCCGCCGTTGGGAAGGTGGGGAATGATTCTTTCCCCGTTCCCGCCCCCCTCTCCCCGAGCCCTTTTGGGTAATGGTGCTCTGTGGGTTGGAAGGAGGTGAAGGGGGACCTGGGAGCGAGCTGTTGGGGGGTGGGAATAGGGCCTTGGCCCCGAGTGGAGCAGCCGCCTGTTAGGAGCCCAACATGGCGCCTGGAAAGCACATGATGCGAAAGGGAAGAGAGGAGAATCCATTCTCTGCCAGCCGGGCAGCTGCTCACACCCGTCATCCCCATTTTGGGGTGGGGGCGGCTAGATAGAACTTGTGTACATTCTCCTGTCGGAAGGTCTCATTTGTCCCCAAATCCGGGAAAATTGGGGTCGAGGGTGGGGTTGGAGAGGGTGGGGAGGAGATCTTATCCAACCTGTAGGTGGAGAACTGACCCACTGGGTAACAAGTACTTGTAGTTCTTTCTTGTTTTTTGAAAAGTTCAGTCCCTCCTCTTCCTTTCCTGCTTTCCCCCCTCCGTGCCTTCCCTGAGAGTGAAGACGTTCTTTGCTTCACCCCTGACAGTAGTGGTCCTCTGCCACCCTAATTTCCCTGTAGTTCTCCTCTTCTGTGGATTCATGTGGGAGCGAGGTGTCATTTAAGTCAACTTACTGTTAAACTTAGTTATCGTAATGAGTTTTAAAAGCTTCCCAGTAATACGTTTTAAGTTATTTTTGAAGCTTGTACTTACGGTTTAGTTTTTTTTCTAGTTAGTGATTGAAATGATCAGGATCAGCCTCCTTTTAGCAGAGTGAACCCCTTTTAAAAGGCCACTTTAACAACAACCACCAATATATTGTTTAGAGGCGGTTTCTGTCTAGTGTAAAACTGAGTGGTCTGACTTTAATAAATGGTTTTGAAATGTGTGACTGGTATTATAAAATTTGTGAATAAAACATATGAAATATGTATTTGTCTTTTTTATTTACCTTTGTAAGGTGTAGAATTTGTTTCCAAGACTTATTTTTATCTACGTGGTTGTGTGTTTTAAACAAAAGTCTTTAAGTGACTTGGGTTCATTCTTATAGGTTCTGTCCACTCTTTTGGGTAAATGTGCTCACAAGATACACGGTTTCAGGCGGTCCTTTCATACTTTAAAGAGGACAAAAATAAGGGTGTTTTTTTTTTAAGCCCCAACAAGTTTGTCATGCTCAGTCTGACAGCTAAAATATGAGTCCTTATTCACCTTTTCCTGTGAATGTCTGTGAAACAGCTTTTGTTCTTTTTTGAAAGTATGAGATTTTAAAAGGAAGCATTCCTCATATTCAACATCCTTTTTATTGATACCACAAACATGTTGGACATGAAAACTTAAAAGTTTTTGCCTTGTTGAAGGCTTAACATTAAATGCCTTTTCTAAAAAAACAAAAGTGCACTTGCGTTTTTTAAGAAAATATCATTGGTTTTTAAAATCCTACCTGTATTTTTGGTGTTACTAATATTCCACAGAGCCTAATATTTAGCAGCTTAGGTTGTCACTCAACCGTTTCCTTGCTGGTTTTTAAAAGGATCCAGAAGACCTTCGAGAAATGAAAGCTAAATGCTGAATATAGTGACCACATTAAAATTTGTATTTGTGTATGGCTACACAGAGTGGTGAAAATAGATGGACTATTTGCTGATGAAAGACAGCTGAATCTTTTTTTTGGCACACATTTCCTGGTTATTTTTGTAAAGCCAGATGGAGGGAAAGATGTAACAGTCACTTTGGGGAAATATCTTAATGAGGGATGGGGGCAAGGGTGAGGGGAGGGATTTTCTGTCATTTGGTAGCAAACTGGCTTGGTTTTGTGTTTCTGGAGGTGAATGTTTGTGTCCTTATCCTCTAGTGTCTCAGCATTACTAAACTTAAGGATTCACACTTCTTTGACTCCTCCCTTGAGGCAGTAGTAGCGAAAAAATATTACATACAAGGATTCATTTACTTGTACAATAAAAAGTTAGCCTACTGAACAGATTCTGGTTTTAAAGAGCCTGTTTCTTCATAAGTACAACAATGACTAAAATGGTATAAAACATGACATGGTAAGATAAAGACACAGCAGTAAAGCAGTTGACATGTTGGTAATAGTTTACCTACATGCAATGGCCTTGTGAAACCCTTGTATTAGTACTGTAAAAAACTTCTTTCATACAAAGTTATTCAAAGGTTTCCTTAGTCAACTTTGGTTGTTATCAGAAGCAGGAGCACTTCCACACACTTGTATGGGCAATTGGTTTTGTGAAATAATGGTGGCATTGTGTACTGCAGAACTGTGAGCTTACCCTAGCTTACCCTAGCTTCAGGTAGCTGTGGGTAAGTGTTCAGGGTTAATTCCTATACACATGGGAAGGGTAAAATGGGGTTAATTTTGTTTTTAAATCGTGGGTGCTCCTGTGGAGTGGGAGTTAACACTTGGTTTATGTGGTGTGTTTTAATGCTCCTCAACAAGTCTGTGAACCTGCTGATGCTTTCTGGAAACTTGCTGTGCCTTCTAAAAGCCAGTGATGGGTAGGCTTTACAGTTGAGCGGGGGCAACGTTTCTTTGCTTTGGAAAGGGCCACCTGTATCGGCATCATCATACAGGCCCTGCACAAATTTAGAACCTTGGTTTGTGCTGGTCAGAGGAAAACTATTTCGACGGAGAATCCATGCGGTGAAGAAAATCTTCAGGACAAATCCTGGTTTCCAGAGTCAAGTTCAACCTGACTTACATGACTCAGCGGCTGCTCCATCCAGTTTTTCTTGTATCAGTAACAACTTGCACTTTTATGCATGTTAATGTGCAAGTTAAAAAAAAATTTTTTTTTGTCATTAACTTCATATGTGAAGTGTACTTAATTGCTTTTGTTCATTGGATTATAGAGAAATAATCCTAATGATTTTACAGGTAACAAGGGTTCATAGACTTTAACATATAAAAGACTAAGGCTAGAGGTCTGAAAACTGTTTCATTGAGTCTGGGTACATCAAAGTTAATGTGGGTCACAAAGCTTACACTTGGATTGCAGAAAATATCCACCCCCTTTTTTGGTCACTTTTAAACACATTTTTTTTTACTATACAAACTTGAAATTCCATTGATTGTTAAATGAGTGTACTAGGGACTTTTTTCTTTCCGATTAATTCTGAAATTTGTATGCTCAACTAAAGACCGTTGTAAGAGGTGAGAACTTGAACACTTAAATTTCCTAAAGGTTAATACTGATTCAAAAGTATTTAATACCAACAAAATAGAGGTCTGTATTGTAGCCTAAAAACTCATTTTTAAAAGTAATTCTTTGGTTGCAATTCATTATACTAAACTTCTCAGTTTCTTTTTATTACTCAGGCTCCCTCCTCAGAGAAGCTTCCTGTTATGTACCTTATGGATTCTATCGTGAAAAATGTTGGAAGAGAGTATCTCACTGCCTTTACTAAAAATCTAGTTGCAACATTTATTTGTGTGTTTGAAAAGGTATATATACATTTAGAAACATTTGAATTTTTAAAAAAAATGTTCCTGATTAAATAAATTCTTGCCTTTGTGTTGGGTTTTCTTGGGTGGTTAAATGTTTATTCTTTTTGGGCTAAAGTTAGTGTTATATACCTAAAGTGGGTGCTAGGTTTTTTAACATTATCCATTCAAAAACAGATGAGTTTGCTTTTAGAATTTTTTTATGTGTGTGTTTATTAGATAGAAGATCTGTTTCATTACTAGCATGTAGGCAAAAAGATCTGAAGCTGTCAAGAGTACTTCAAATGTCATTGTTTAGGTTTCCGGTGTTTGGATGTTAACTATTTCTTAAACAGCATAATGCTAGTGTGTGTCAACCTGTGATTCCTGAAACTTGATTTTTTTTTTTTCTTCTGGAATTGTTACTCTTGTTACTTTGTTCAAGTATATTTTATGAGATACGTGAATGGTGGATCAGTGAAATGCTTTAGGTTATTTTGGAAGTACACCCACACCCACCCCCCTCCTGTGCACCACCAATTCTGGATCTTCTTAGTGTTTAGAAGAAAGGATTGTTAGTTTCTCTTACCTAGAAATTGTAAATTCCTTCTATAACAGTGTATCTGATAGTTTGGTTAATCTAGTTATTATGTTGAGGAAGACAAAGGATTCGCTGTAGTAATTCTTTTTCCTGTCAGGCTTCATCTTTCACACTGAGCAAAAGGACATTTATAAGATACTTGGGTTTAAATACTGTTTCTCACCAAAAAATGGGTGGTTCTTACATTTTAGTAGATATCTTGAGAAATCTTATAGTTGTCAGGTTTGGGGAATTGGGATTATTTAGAACTACTGGTTATCGGATTTTACTTGTTTGTTAGAAAATGTGTAGTTGCTACTTGAGTAACTTTTCCCTTTAAGTTCCTAGAGAAAATAAATTTTAAGTATTTGCAGAAGAAATTTGGAAAGCCATATTTCAAATTGTATTAATAGAACTTGTTAATAGTACTGTAGACCTTTACTAAATACTGCTTGCCTGGGACTTTAGTCTAAGGAGAAACCAACTTTGCATTGTAGAAATAGGGATGCTAAACCAGTTTCTTGGTTTCAGTTTCGGGATGTTCAAATTCATTTGGGTGTTTGGTAGAATACTTTTACTGACTCTTAACTAGGCCTTAACACTGAAGATGATGAAAATGACTTTGTAGTAAATATCTGAAGATTCAAATATAGTTAAAAATTAATTCAGTTTTCCCAAGTGCTAGATTTCTCTGATGGTAATTTAAAAATTATTGTGCTCATCACAAGCATGAGCAGTTGTTATATAAAACTAAAGCATGAGCAGATACGTTATATAAAACTAAAGCTTACCAGTGAGTAGAATTTTGTGAATTTAAATTATTCAGGTGTCTACCACACTACAAATAGCTTATTCATAGGTACTAACCATATTGTATTGCATGAAATCAGTTAAATAGTTTTGTCTTACTTTGTACTAAATGTAAATAACTTAAAATTTAAGTCATCAGATAAACTATTTTCTACTTTTATATTTTTGTCTAGAGTAAAAGTTACATTAGGAATACTATGTCAAGTCTTTTTTTTGACAAAAAGTTTTTTTAATTAACTTTGTATGTGCAAATACAACTTTATTAAATTATTACTGTTATATATAATTATGAATGAGAAGTATGTGTGCTATATGTGAAGTAGAACTGAGATTGATGTAGCATTATACTTGATATATAAAATATCCTATAGTAACTTAACAAGCCATAGAATTGTTCTGTTGTTCTAGGTGGATGAAAATACTAGAAAAAGTTTATTTAAATTACGTTCCACATGGGATGAAATATTTCCTTTGAAGAAACTTTATGCCCTGGATGTCAGAGTCAATTCATTAGATCCTGCTTGGCCTATTAAACCTCTGCCCCCCAATGTGAATACATCTAGCATCCATGTGAATCCTAAGTTTTTAAATAAATCGGTAAGTTTTAACATAAATGATACATAACTAATATTTTCAACTGTCAAGTTTTGACTTCTCTAAAATTTCTTGCCAGAAAAAATTATCAAGAATATGCCGTGCTGAATCAGTTTAATTAAAAAGT
>NW_011494896.1:5315625-5316755 GCF_000754665.1 Bison bison bison | reverse complement strand
GAAAATTTTCTATGCTTTTAAACATGATTAGCCATTTAAAATTATGGATAGTGTTTATTAAAAGAGAAACTGATAACTTTTAGTTCCCCCTTAGCTACTTCCTTTTTAGCTGTGATTTTTTTTTTTGTTAACAAATTATTTTTTCTTGTAGCCTGAAGAGTCTTCAACACCTGGCACAGTGGTCAGTTCCCCTAGCATCTCCACTCCTCCTATTGTCCCGGATATACAAAAGAATCTTACTCAAGAGCAACTAATAAGGCAGCAGTTACTGGCAAAACAAAAGCAGCTGTTAGAACTTCAGCAGAAAAAGCTGGAGCTTGAGCTTGAGCAAGCTAAGGCACAACTGGTAAGTAAAGGAGATTTGGTATTCTGAGTGTTTTTAAATTTGTCTTCTGATGGAGGTGGAATTATTTAGTATTTGTATTAACATGTTATGTTTGTTAACAGTGTGTTTGTTTTGCCTTTATTTTGCAATTAAGGTATATTTATTAGGCCAAATTTTTATAGCCTTATTATAAAACTCAGGAATCCCTCTTAGCTCAGCTGGTAAAGAATCTGCCAGCAATGCAGGAGACCTGGGTTCCATCTCTGGGTGGGGAAGATCCCCTGGAGAAGGGAATGGCGACCCACTCCAGTATTCTGGCCTGGAGAAATCCATGAACAGAGGAGCCTGGCAGGCTACAGTCCATGGGGCTGCAAAGAGTTGGACACAACTGAGCGACTTTCACTTTATTGTAAAACTCACCTGAATATGCACTGCACTATTTTTTTCAAAAACTTTATTAGCTTGCTGTCTTATGAGATAGCATCTTAGTTTTGTTAAAAATGTGAATTTAATATCACTCCCCAGATGGTGTATTGTGGCAAGTGTTTTTGCCTAGTCTTTATTGTGAACTTAGGTTTCATGAGCAGAAATCTTTAGCAAGTTCCTTAGAAGGCTACCAAAAAAAAAAAAAAGCCATCACAAAATTAAGGAAGCCAGGAAGATTGTGTATTTCTGTTCATGAATAACCTTGTATTATTTTACTTAGTGCTTGGCCTTATTTGAGAGTGAGGGAGTACAGCACTGCAAAATTTTAAAAGTTCATTATCAATGCCACTGTGAGAGGAACTGAATTTTATGACTTGAA
>NW_011494896.1:5292180-5315525 GCF_000754665.1 Bison bison bison | reverse complement strand
TATGACTTGAAATTTAGCTGGAATGACTTTGATGCCTGTGCAACTAGAGTGTAGTGATTTATTTAGTAGTTTCTCAATATCAGTCTGGCCCAGAATTCTGAATAATTAGAAGATTTTTTTTCCCCATTCTACCTAAAAGTTATAAAACCTCAAAGTAGAGAACCAGGAAGAAATAACAGGCCACATAAATAAATATAATCTTTCTCCTTTTATTTTTATTTCCACTTAAAATACCAAAAGGATGCACTGAAAATTATGTTGGAATGTTTTCACAGCTCTAACATGAACATTTATTTTGTATTTCAGGCAGTTTCCCTTAGTGTTCAGCAGGAGACATCCAGCTTAGGTCCTGGATCTGCACCATCCAAATTACATGTTTCACAGATTCCCCCTATGGCAGTTAAAGCTCCCCATCAGGTTCCTGTGCAGCCTGAGAAAAGTCGTCCAGGTCCATCCTTACAAATTCCAGATACGAAAGGAACTAACCGGGATCCCCGTCTTAATAGGATGAGTCAACATTCTTCTCATGGAAAAGATCAAAGTCACAGGAAAGAATTCCTAATGAACACACTGAACCAATCTGATATTAAGACAAGTAAAACTGTACCCTCTGAAAAACTAAATTCATCCAAGCAAGAAAAAAGTAAATCAGGTGAAAAAATAACCAAGAAAGAACTTGACCAATTGGATTCTAAATCCAAATCTAAATCTAAATCACCGTCACCTTTGAAAAATAAATTATCCCACACAAAAGACTTGAAAAATCAAGAAGCTGAAAGTACAAGGGTGTCTGATATGAGCAAGAGAGATCCAAGATTAAAAAAACATCTTCAGGATAAGACTGATAGCAAAGATGATGATACAAAGGACAAGAGAAAAACTGCAGAAAAAAAGGATAAAGATGAGCACATGAAATCATCTGAACACAGACTGGTGGGAAGTAGAAATAAAATCATAAATGGCATTGTACAAAAACAGGATACAATAACGGAAGAATCGGAAAAACCGGGGACAAAACCAGGGAGATCGAGTACTAGAAAGCGATCAAGATCACGATCACCCAAGTCTCGGTCACCAATTATACATTCTCCCAAGAGAAGAGACAGGCGGTCACCCAAACGAAGGCAAAGGAGTATGTCTCCAACCTCAACCCCCAAAGCTGGGAAGATTCGCCAGTCAGGAGTTAAACAGTCACACATGGAGGAGTTTACACCTTCCAGGGAAGAAAGAAGTGCAAAGAGAAGTACTAAACAGGATGTTCGAGATCCAAGGCGGATAAAAAAGACTGAAGAGGAACGACCCCAAGAGACTACTGGTCAACATTCTACCAAGTCAAGCACTGAACCAAAGGAGAATGTAGAAAATTGGCCAAGTTCCAAGTCTACCAAAAGATGGAAATCCGGTTGGGAAGAAAATAAAAGGTAGGGTGTTAACATTTTTAATCAAGTAGAATAATGTGTATCTTTAAAAATATAGTGTTACTTTAAAAACTGGATAATGTTTACTGGGTGGTATAATTAGTACTCCTCCCTCCCCCCTTTTAATTCTTAAAACCTTGTCAAGTTAAGTACCATTATTATTGCTTACCTTAACAGATAAACTGAAGATTAGGAAGGTTAACTAATCTACCTAAGGTGGCACATCCAGGATACACAAGAATCAGTATTTATATCTGATTTTCCTGACTTCAGATCTTGTGTTCTTAATCATTTAATTAACTTTTATGATGTGTTCATTTTAACCAGATCCTATTAAGGATCTTTGAATATGGTCCTGAGTATTTAAGTATTTTTTATAAAGTAACATATTCCTTTTATGGTTTCAGTTTACAACAGGGTGATGAACATAGTAAAGCTCCTCATCTAAGGCATAGGGAGAGCTGGTCAAGCACTAAAGGAATCTTGTCACCTCGAGCCCCAAAGCCGCAGCATCGATTAAGTGTAGATGCCAATCTTCAGATTCCTAAAGAGTTAACTGTTGCAAGCAAAAGAGAATTACTTCAAAAGGTAGCTACCACACTCCCATGTAGTCATGATTCTCCTTTTGTCTGTAACTTTTATAAGTACTTCTTATATTTAAAATATTTGATTTCCTCTTATCATCCCTATGCAGACGAGTGAACGTTTAGCATCTGGTGAAATTACACAGGATGAGTTCCTTGTTGTTGTGCATCAAATACGACAGCTATTTCAGTATCAAGAAGGTAAACATAGATGCAGTGTACGGGATAGTCCTACAGAAGAAAATAAAGGTGGATTAAAAAAGAAACCTCTCTTATCTGATGCTGAATTAACCTACTATGAACATAAAGCAAAACTGAAAAGGACACAGGTTCAGCATTCATTTCCAAGACTTGATCTCTTAGATCCTGATATTTTTGACTACCCTTTGACTGATGCCTTGTTGTCTGGAATAGAATGTGAGCCATCCAAAAGTAAACATGCAAGTAGGAATAGTGGAGCACAGTTTGACAGAAAAGAACAATTTAGTGAAAGAGCAAGACGTCTTTCTCCTATATCTGGGAGTCGTACTTATGCTGAGAATCTTTCACCCCATGAGGGCCGGAGAAGACATGACGAGCAAGTCTCTTCTAAAGGTAGAAAAAGTTAAATCAGATTATACCTATTGAATCACACAGCAGTGAAGGGAAAATGAACAAGCTAAGTGGGGATGGATTTTTGTGACTGTTCAGACTACTGCTTTGTTTGTTTTGTTGCGGTTTTTTCCCTCAAAGGGGAGGGAGCTAATACTAAAAGGGTCGACTGTGTGTTAGGTACTTACCTAGTAATCTGATGCATTCCTCACGGTGACCCAATGCAGTATGTATTATCCCCATTTTACAGATAGGAAACAAGACCAGAGAGGTTAAATAACTTGCTCTCAAAGTCAAATAATTAGTAAATTGTCTGAGTGGGGATTTTTTTTACCCCGGTGTGTTTAGTTCTAGAGGGCATTCTCTTACCCGCTGCTTGTTGCTGTCTTTTCCCTCCCCTCTGATAGTGAGATAGTTATGGGTGTTGTTGAATAAACATTTACAAGAATATAGGAAGAAGATTTTAAGATAATTTGATATACATTATCAGATTCAGGAAAATAATTTTTTTTTCCTTTTAAAAGGTGTACGAGAAGAGCAGAGATCACCATTCAATGATCGTTTTCCACTTAAACGACCTAGATATGAAGATTCAGATAAACCATTTGTAGATAGCCCTGCATCAAGATTCGCCGGCCTTGATACAAATCAGCGACTTACGGCTTTAGCTGAAGATAGACCGTTATATGATGGACCTAGCAGGCCATCAGTAGCGAGAGATGGCCCAGCCAAGATGATTTTTGAAGGACCTAATAAATTAAGCCCTAGAATTGATGGACCTCCTGCACCAGGTTCTCTTCGGTTTGATGGGTCACCAGGACAGATGGGGGGAGGTGGCCCTTTGAGATTTGAAGGACCACAAGGCCAGTTAGGAGGTGGATGTCCTTTGAGATTTGAAGGTCCTCCAGGACCAGTCGGGACACCTCTGCGATTTGAGGGGCCGATTGGTCAAGCAGGAGGAGGTGGCTTCCGATTTGAAGGTTCCCCTGGTCTGAGGTTTGAGGGATCTGCAGGTGGTTTGCGGTTTGAAGGACCAGGGGGCCAGCCTGTGGGCGGTCTCAGGTTTGAAGGACATCGGGGTCAACCTGTGGGTGGTCTGAGGTTTGAGGGACCTCATGGTCAGCCTGTGGGTGGACTTCGATTTGAGAATCCTCGAGGTCAGCCAGTAGGTGGACTTAGATTTGAGGGAGGTCATGGTCCATCAGGGGCTGCAATGAGGTTTGATGGACCTCATGGTCAGCCATCAGGTGGGATCAGATTTGAGGGCCCATTGTTACAGCAGGGAGTTGGAATGAGGTTTGAGGGCCCCCATGGTCAGTCAGTAGCTGGTATGAGGTTTGAAGGACAACATAATCAGCTTGGTGGGAACCTTAGGTTTGAGGGTCCACATGGTCAACCAGGGGTTGGGATCAGGTTTGAAGGACCTTTAGTCCAACAAGGAGGTGGAATGAGGTTTGAGGGTCCTTCGGTCCCAGGAGGTGGCCTGAGAATCGAAGGACCTCTGGGTCAAGGCGGTCCGAGGTTTGAAGGTTGTCATCCTTTAAGGTTTGAAGGGCAGCCAGGTCAGTCATCACTCCTGCCAAGATTTGATGGATTACACGGTCAGCCAGGTCCTAGATTTGAAAGAACTGGTCAGCCAGGCCCACAGAGGTTTGATGGACCTCCTGGACAGCAGGTTCAACCAAGATTCGATGGTGTGCCTCAGAGATTTGAAGGACCACAACACCAGCAAGCATCAAGGTTTGATATTCCTCTTGGTCTTCAAGGCACACGATTTGACAATCATCCTTCACAGAGGCTTGAATCAGTATCTTTCAATCAGACTGGCCCATATAATGATCCACCTGGCAATGCTTTTAATGCCCCATCCCAAGGACTACAGTTCCAAAGACACGAACAAATGTTTGACTCACCTCAAGGACCAAATTTCAATGGACCACATGGCCCTGGAAACCAGAGTTTTTCCAATCCCCTTAACAGAGCTTCTGGACACTATTTTGATGAGAAGAATCTTCAGAGTTCTCAATTTGGAAACTTTGGCAATTTACCTGCTCCAATAACAGTAGGAAATATTCAGGCATCTCAACAGGTAAGTCTGTTATTCTAAAGTTAATATGAACCATTTTTAATGTGTCTAGTGTTTGAGAAAGGTTTTTAGGATATAGTTTATGGGTTAAAGGGCTTTTAAAGATTTAATTTTTTTTTAGTAAATTTTTGTTTTTGGAGGAAGTTTTTAGTGTACTTCAAAACCCCAACTGCTAGGAAAATGGGATGACAGTCTTTAGGAACTGAAATTTGTGATTTAAATCCAAAATTGATCTGAGTTCTTTCAGGATCTAGAGAACCCTCCCAGTTTCCCTCCCCTTACCCCACAAAATCTTGTTTTTTTTTTTAAAAAGACTTGTTTTTGTAAGAGTCGTTTTAGGCTTACAGCAAAATTGAGCTATGAAGTATAGGAATTTCCCGTATACCCCTTGCCCTTACATATGCATAGCCTCCCTGTTACGGCTTTTCATTTTATGGGTTGATTTTTATTTTTTTGGCTTCAAAGGTATGATTAAAGTATGATACAGTTGTGTGTGTTTCATAGACCTCTGCTATATTATACAACTGTTAAGCCTTCATAAGCTTTTAAGTAACCATAAAGCTGATTTTATGGACTGTTCTTTGAGAACTTCCTTAGCCTGAGTTAAATAAACAAGAAAATCAGATTGTCCATGTTTTTATGGTCTGTAGTTTTTTCTTCCTCTCTTTTTACTTTTCACCACCTTTCTGTCATTCCAGTCAAATAGAGTTGTTTGATGTTAACTTGTTCTGCATATATTTTAAAATGCACATTGAAATAATGTTAAAGCATATGCTTATAATTTGTGATTAATACGGTTGATGTTAATGACTATTATTGTTTGCCTGTTCAAATTCTCCAGGGCTAGAATTACTGTTTTGCAGGTACTGACACTTTCTTACTAGGATGAATTTATTTATACTAGTAACATCGCATGGAAGAAAGTCTAAAACAAGAAAGCTTTTAAAGCATGTTATAAGCATCATTGTTAGAAAGCAGCCTTCTGTCCATATCCAGTGGCTTGAGAAAACAATTGGCCTCCTTAGATTTACGCTATTACCTGTTCTTAAATGATACTGTAATCAATAAGATACTCTAGAATGGGACTTGACTTAGTCTTGTTCCTACATTATACAGAATTGATGGGGGTTTCATACATAAAAAAAAATACATACCACTAAAGGTTCAGAGGAATCCTGAACAAGGCTTATAAATGAACATTTGTTTATATAGTAGCAGTATGCAGATGTCCTACCTCACTCTTGAGTACAATACAATATTTGTATGCATATACAGCTCTTGTTTCATGGCTGTTTTATTTTTTAACAGTCCCCTAAAATTTTTACAGACTACTTTGTAACTCAAAGTTTGATGGCTAACAAAGTGATCATAAAGCAGTTCAGATTGCTAATTAAAGCAGGCTCCTGAAATCTGTAAGGAAGTCAGGTCAGGAGTTCTGGCCTCAGCTCTGATATTTACGGCCATTATGATTCTGTATAGGTCACATATCTGCATGTCAGCTTTTCTGTTTGTAAAATAAGAGAATGCACTGGCAAGGTAAAGTGATTTGTGTAAGGTCACACAGTTCGCTAGTTGCTGGCTACCTTAAGTTTGCAGGGTATCTTAAACTTCAAAGAACTTTCACATCCATTCTCAGTTTCTTATAATTCTATGAAAAATCTAAGGGAAGGTATTACTGCTTTTTATAGAAGGCCTTAGAAGTGAATGAACTAGTCAGGTCATACTTTCACATCTTCATTATCATAAAAAGCTGGCCTTATGATATCTGTGACTATTTTAATGTATTGGTAATTTGAATGTTAAGATTTTAGTTAAAATAGAGAAAAAACATTCTTAAAACCAAGATTTTTCTTAAAGGTTCTGACTGGTGTTTCTCAGCCAGTAGCATTTGGCCAAGGACAGCAATTTTTGCCAGTTCATCCACAAAATCCTGGAGCATTTGTTCAGAATCCTTCAGGTATGTTAACTTTCTGAGCTTTGTGTTTCTCAAAAGATATTTATTGTTTGATTGAATAGCTACCTTGTCAGTTTTAGAAGATGACAATTTTGAGAGGGATGTGCAATTTAGAGAAATTTAATCTGACTGGAATGTTTTGCTTCCTTTCTTTGCTTGTTTGCATTGTTGACGTGTTTTCACATTAATCCCCTTTACAACTATAGATGGTTAGCCAGGATTGATAGACCACAAAAAAGAGGGAAGGAGTTTTGTTAGGTGGCAGCTAGAGGTTGGGATAGGAATGTGACAGTTGTGTTGAGATAAAATGAAATCAGTGACAAATCTCAGAAGTCTTAGTTATTTGATACTTTGAATTTTTGTTTTGTGTGTATGTGATGATCCAGTAAACATTAAGTGAATACTGGGGACATCACGTTATAAGTTGATTCATTTATATGTCTTTATGGATGCTCAAGTAATAACTGTACACAACATGCTGAAAGAGAAGTAGAAGAACACTTTTGTGATTTCCTAGATGTCCCTGATAAGCATCTATGGGATGAAGCATAACAGTGTTATGAATACAATAACAATAGTAGATACTGAGGCTTTAAAAATAAGTTTTAGGAAATTCCCTGGTGGTCCGGTGGTTAGGACTGTGCACTTGCACTGCTGAAGGCCTTGGGTTCAATTCCTCGTAAGGAAACTAAGATCCTGCAAGCCACATGATGCAGGCAAAAAAAAAAGAAAAAAGAAAAAGTTTTAGTTTTAATAGGTGAAAATGGAAATATGTAAATAAGAATTGCCGTGAAGTCAATGTACTGAGAGCTAACTTAACCAAATTGTAGTGGTACTTGCTTTATTTCTGAATCATTAAAACAGCCATTTTCAGAAACATGGTCTAGTGTGTTAGGGGTACAAATTTAGAGTTTTCGAAAAGTTCTGAAGTAATGAGTAAAGTCCTAGCCAAGCTCTAGTTTATGGATTAATTATTCAACTGTATCATCACAAGAAACTAAATTAATTTGAAAACATTTTGCTTTTAATTGCTAGACTGACAGGATTAGTATTTTCTTATTTTCACATAATGAAAAGGGAAGGAAAATATTAGGATTCTAGAGTCAAAAGAGCAGGGATAGAACCTCTCTACTCTGCTGCTATACATGTATGTAGGCAGTAGTTCATATAAGTTCATATAAGCAAATAGCCTTTCTGGGCTTCATTCAGATTTTTCCTCTGTAGATAGGATATGATAAACGTCAGGATTTGCCTGGGAATCTTATTTTTTTCAGAGAATCAAATGAGATAGCATATGCAAAAGTACTTTGTGACTTGTAAAGTGCTATATTAGTGCATTTTCCTCGAGAACTCAGTTTTTCTTGTTGAGTGGAGGGTTTGTTGTATTGGAGTTGGTAGCATGAGATAGTGTGCAACGACTGTAAATTTTGCTCTTTTTTGTAGGAGATAATATACAGAACCTGTCAGTGTTCTTTTGCTTTAACAGCCTTAGGGTGCTGATGTATACAGGGCATGGCAATGTCATAGAGGAAATCACATCTTATATCCTGGGTTGGAGGTTATTGAATATGTTAGATATGCCTGCCTTCTTCATTTTGCTTAAAGAGATATGAAAAGTATTCCGTGTTTGGCTTCTCTCAAGGTCTTTTTCTCAAGATTTAAAACCTTTTTTTCCTTGTAGTAAACATACTCATGTTCATTTAGTCATTCAAACAAATATTGATCATTTGCTGTATGGTAGGCATTGTGCTGGGAGAAGGCAATGGCACTCCACTCTACTCTTGCCTGGAAAATCCCATGGACGGAGGAGCCTGGTGGGCTGCAGTCCATGGGGTCGCTAAGAGTTGGACCTGACTGAGCGACTTCACTTTGACTTATCACTTTCATGCATTGGAGAAGGCAGTGGCAACCCACTCCAGTGTTCTTGCCTGGAGAATCCCAGGGACGGGGGAGCCTGGCAGGCTGCTGTCTATGGGGTCGCACAGAGTCAGACACGACTGAATCGAGTTAGCAGCAGCGGGCGTTGTGCTAGGATAACTTTAATAAGGTTTATCCTTCTAAGAGCTTTATAGTGTAGCAGGATCTATAGATTGTTTTTTTATTTAAATAGTTGTTCAGTTACATCTATCGGTTGATAAACTAGACACCATCATTGGGTACCCAAGTTTGAAATTCCAGGTCTGTTCTGAGAATCACCTCTTATTCCTGTTTCTAAATGCACAGAAAAGTAAATCTGAGACTGTCAAAGCTTCTTTTTGTTTTCTGTGTTTTTTTAAAAAATTATATTTTAGAGGTGTACAATAGAGTGATTCATAATTTTAAAAAGTTTTGCTCCATTTATAGTTATTGTAAAATATTTACTATATTCCCTGCATTGTACAAATATATTGTTGAGTTTAGTTTATACCTGATAGTTTGCACTTCCTAACCCTTTACTCTCTATATTTATATCGCCCTTTCCTTCTTCCCTCTCCCAACTGGTCACCACTAATTTGTTCTCTTGTGTTCTCTTCTTTTTTTGTTATATTCACTAGTTGTATTTTTTAGATTCCACATGTAAGTGATACAGTATTTGTCTTTCACTGACTTATTTCATTTGGACTGTTTTTCTTTAAACAAATATTATATATACTGCCAAATACCTCAGTGCCTTTATAAATATTAATTCATTTAATCCTTATAACAACCTCCGGTAGGAACAGTTATCATTACCCTTTTGTAAATAAAGTAAACTGAGGCACACATAAGCAACTTAGCATGTAACACAACCAGAAAGTGGAATTTCTAGTTAGAGTCCCAGGAGTCTGATTCCTGGCTCTTTTTCCTACAGTTCATGTTCTTGATCACTAAACTTGGCTGCTGGCAGACATGTGATCAGCTAGTTAGGATTCCTAGACATATAAATAACTAATTCTAATGAAATGTAAATGTTAAACTAGTGTGTGAAATGGCTGATGTAATTGACTTGTTCATGTAGTCAGACGTTTCAACAGACATTAATTAGCCTACTGTACACACGGCACTGTGCTACATGTTAAGAGTGTGTGCATGGTAAGTTGCTTCAGTCGTGTCCAATTCTGTGCGACCCTATGGATTATAGCCTGCCACGCTCCTCTGTCCATGGGATTTCCCAGGCAAAAATACTGGAGCAGGTTGCCATTTCCTTCTCCAGGGGATCTTCCTGGGATCGAACCCATATTTCTTAGATCTCCTGCGTTGGCAGTCAGGCTGTTTACCACTAGCACCACCTGGTAAAGAGTACGCAGTGGTTAGGGGCAGAGATTATGTATTGTTTTGTGGTGGTGGTGGTTCAGTTGCTAAGTCGTGTCCAACTCTGTGACTCGTGGACTGCAACATGCCAGTTCGTCCTTCACCGTCTCCCCGAGTTTGCTCACATTTATTGTATTGTGGATACAAATTGAATTTCTCCCATTAAGAGGAATTTTTAGTGGTTCAGAACTGTTGTGTAAAGGTGTGGTAAATAAGATGGATAGTAATGGTACACAAACATATTAAAATACTGTCTTTCATAATTGAGTTAAAGAATTATAATTTTTAAATTAGAACTTAGCCAAATATGGAATTGGATTGATTGATTGCCAGGGGGCTTAAGGAGAATATTATTCTTGTTTCATTTATTCAAATTATTGGAGCTTCAGTAATTTACCTCTTCAGCAGTAGTTTGAGCTGCTTTCCCAGGGCAGTGATTAAGTACAGGTCAGAGGGGTAGGTATATTCTGAGCCCTATGGCTCATCTCCCTGCATTAGTTCTCCTGGGTAGTTATGGGGAGGCGGGGGAGTTGGGGAGCTGGGCAGGAGTACTTCTGTTTAGGCTCTGGTTATTTTTTTTTCCTCTTGGAAATCTCTACTAAGAGATGGTAGCCTACTTCATCTGTATAAGACTACCTTTCCCAATATAGTTAGGTGAAGAACAGAGAATTGAAAGGGTGAAAAGTTGGATCTAGAGGTGTGGTGCTACATTGCATAGAAGGAAGCATTAAGCTTTCTGTACTCGGTCTTTCTTTGGCATGGATTAATTGGGCAACAGTGGGTAATACTGGTTTAATACACGAAAGTGAAAGTGTTAGTTGGTCAGTTGTGCCTGACTCTTTGCAGCCCCATGGACTGTAGCCTGCCAGGCTCCTCTGTCCTTGGGATTCTCTAGGCAAGAATACTGGAGTGGGTTGCCATGCCATCCTCCAGGGGATCTTCCTGACTTAGGAATTGAACCTGGTCTCCTGCACTGTAGGCAGGTTCTGTCTGAGCCACCAGGGAATGTCCTTTTAAATATTTGTGGTTCCAGTATTTGTCCTAAATAGATTTTTAAGAGGTGATGATTTGCTGACGTAAATTGCAAAGTACATTTTTAGGAGTTTTGATAATTACACTGATCTTAAGATTTTTTCAAAGTTAATATTGACAGGATATCTTAAAAAAAACTTTAAAAATGTTTAGTATAGTTTGCCTCTGTTCTACTTTTAAGAGTGTTATTTTTTTAAAGGAGCCCTGCCTAAGGCTTATCCTGATAATCATCTCAGTCAGGTGGATGTAAATGAATTATTTTCAAAACTGCTAAAAACAGGAATTCTCAAATTGTCCCAGCCTGATTCAGCTACAACACGTAAGTATGGATCTGTAATTCATCTACACAAAGCTTAAGTTATAAAGACATATGATATAAAATGATATGTTCTATGATAGAGTTCTTACAATAATTGAATTCTTAGGTATACTTTGTTTTTTGAAAATTAAATATAACTGGTTTATAATGAAACTTAAAAATTTTCTAACATGGAACTGTTACCTTTATAGTGGACACTGTTATCAGTTAACAAATATTCCTGCAAATACCATGTGCAGACTTTTTTCTAGTTGTTCTATATTATTTTAGCCTATAAAAATAGACTATTAATGAGTTTCATAAAGATTGACTTTTAACAGATCAAACATAATATCACTTATCAAAATAAATAATTGTATTAGGTTCCTTGGCCAGTAAACCTAAGATCAGAAGCCCTGAGTAGACAGGATGGGGTTCTCCATATGCTTTTAACACCCTAGTGTTCCCCTATAAAGAATACATGGAAACTGGTATTTAGAAATTTGTTTTTTTTCAATTGAAGAAGTAAATGAAGTTGCTGCTCAGCCCCCTGCTGAGGAGGAGGAAGATCAAAATGAAGATCAAGATGTTCCAGATCTTACCAATTTTACAATTGAAGAATTAAAACAGTATGTAATTTAGTTTTCTGATTTTTCTCAGGTAAAAGGGACGGTGACTTTGTAACAGTGGTTATTGTCATTAGTGCCATTCATCTTACCCCTCTTACTGTTTTATAGCAAGTATAAGGAGATTGAGTATTAGGTATTAGTAAGTCACTCATGTCTTCCTTTACCTTTATTTTCTCCTAATCATAACTTTTTTTCTTTACTGCTATTCATGCTTTTGAAGTTAAGAAAATGAGATTTTTATAGGCTGATATTTAAAAAATTAAAACTTTTCATTTTACAGAAATAAAATCAAGAAAATAAAGTTACCTACAATTCCCACTTTACTGATAACCAGTGTTAACATTTGGTGCATATATTTTCATTTTTTTATTGCCTATATTACTTACATAAAATCATTTACAGTTGCTTTATTAGATTAAGAGCAACTTCTTAAAAAAAAAATAGAACTTCTGATTTAGTACATTTCTTGATTTATCCCATTTAGACAATTTCTTGACTTCCTGAAAGTGAAGACTTAGTTGGGTCTTCTGCTGTCCTACCAGCTCTCCTCTATATAGTTATTAAACCATTTCTCATTAAATTTTTATTCAGTAGTAATATTATGCCTCTAAATATTTTGTTTTCTGTTGTATAGAATACTAGTGTACTATGCTTTGCTTTATTCTATTATTTTAAAAACGTTTTTGGAGTTTTTAATGGCCTGTTTGTTCACTTACTTGTTCTGCATTCCTATTTCTTTCCAAATAGGGAGCCCAGAATTTAAAAAAAAAACTGATTATTGCTGACCTCAGTTTCTCTTTCCTTATTCTTTAGACCAGGGTGGGACAGTTGAGTTGCTCAAAACTGTGAAGTTCTAGAAAGGTGAACCTGAATTGTTCTGCCATATCCACCTTGATACTGACATTAATCGAAGAATAGGCCAAGTATTGCCTTATTAGTGGGCCAATGATCATTCCATTATTTGCTAGAGGGAAATAAGTAACTGAGCCAGGTCTGTTGATAAGAGGGTAGACTCCATGTTCCAAAATTTAACCAACAGTAAGGTAAAGACAGTCAGTGATACAATACTAGAGAATATTATTGATCTTTGGATAGTAAGTCTCAACCAGCTCTTGGCTGAAGCGGTTATTTTGTCACATAATAATGGCTTCACCATTATTAAAATGTGGAAAATTGAAGTACTTATAACTGCCTTTTTTAAAGGCCATTAAACCATGTTATCAAAACGAAAAATTATTTCTGTATTTTTCAAAATAGACGTTATGATAGTGTTATAAATCGACTGTACACTGGTATTCAGTGTTATTCCTGTGGAATGAGGTTTACAACATCACAGACAGATGTATACGCAGATCACTTGGACTGGCATTATCGACAAAATAGAACTGAAAAAGATGTAAGCAGAAAAGTCACTCACAGGCGTTGGTACTACAGTTTAACAGTAAGTAATTCATGTGCCTCTGAACTTCTAGCCTTTAAATTATATCATTCTAAAAGTAAATTAAGTAATTGATGAGTACTAGTGAATTTTTTGAATAAAATTTGACCCCTAGAATATAAAATCTTTTTAATTAAAAAAAAATTTTTTTGAAGAGTATGTATTTGCTTGTATTAGAGTACAACACAGGTTTGTTCCAGCTCTAAAACTTCAAGGTTCCATGACTGATTTTTTTTTTTTTTTTTGGTAAATTGTAAATGAAATTTATTTTACTTGCATAAGTAGTTGTAACTGTAGAGGTAGTGGAATGTTGATACTAAGATCGTAATTGTTCATTAGTTGCTTTATGTTGTCTATTAGTTATGGGGCTCATAGAGATGACAAAATTTTAAATAACCAATATTAAAGTATATTGTAGAAGAATGAACTTTTTATATTGAAATGGCATTATAAGTAAGAATTTAGAATCAAATGAAAATACTCTTTAACTCTTTTTAAGGACTGGATAGAATTTGAGGAAATAGCTGATCTCGAAGAACGTGCAAAGAGCCAGTTTTTTGAAAAGGTACACGAAGAAGTTGTACTCAAAACTCAGGAGGCTGCAAAAGAAAAGGAGTTCCAAAGTGTACCGGCTGGACCAGCAGGAGCAGTTGAGGTAAAAGGGAAACATTAAATTTTCTATCTCTGGTCATGCCTTTCATTTCCTTTAAGTAAATAACCATAAACATATAACTTTATTTACATCCCTCTTTTAATGAATTTAAGATTTCTTGTGAGCTTTACTCTTCTGTGTTTTTCTTGAGTTTGGTTTTGTATTTTATACAAAAGTGAGAGCAGTGAAATGTTAACTATTTTTGCATGGAAGAATGCAAAATTCTTAGGTCTTATTTTGTATTATATATTTGAACGTTGTTTAAATTTGCAGAAAACTCATTTTCTCCACGTAACAAAATGTTTGCTTATTTTTAATGGGATTAAATGTGTTGTTACATAAACTTCATTTTTATATGATTCTATTTTTAGAGTTGTGAAATCTGTCAAGAGCAATTTGAACAGTACTGGGATGAAGAGGAGGAGGAATGGCATTTAAAAAATGCTATTAGAGTAGATGGAAAGGTAATTTTCAGCTCTTTATGACGTACTTTATAAGGAAGTGTTAAGATTTAAAAATTTTTAATTTTGTAGGGATAGTTCTACTTTGAAAGAAAATTGTTTTTGTTTTATGGTTTTTAATAAAAGCAGTATTTCTTAAGTATTAGACTTTAGGGAGTCACAGTATTTGAGATGGAAGGCATTTTACCAATCATCTGGTCTTGTACTCATTTTATAAAAGAGGTTGCCTAACTAGTTAATGATAAGTCCAGCACTAGGTCTTCTGAATCTAGCTAGTCTTCTGCTTAATCACACAATTTTGATCTGAAATTATACTTCATCAAAACTCATATATTAACTAGTTTACTATATACCATGTTAACTAAATATACAAAGGAAGCTTTAAGAAAAATCAGAATGAAAATTTTGTTTTTATCTGTTTTTCTGACCAAATGATTTTCTTTGCCTTTCCAAAGATAGTTTACCTTCTGGTTTAAATTTAAAAAGAAAATTTTGTCAGAATAGTCCATTAGAAATGAGAATGCATGCATATGAATACTTAATTCGTGAATACTTAATTCTTTTTGTTAATAATAACTTTTTGTTTTTGCTTCAGATTTATCATCCATCATGTTATGAAGATTATCAAAATGTAAGTTCTTTTTGGTTACTCTTTGTTCTTATTTACATTGACAAATTTTATTTTTTGCATCTCAACATTGTTAATCTTGATATGTTGAGCTGTTAGAGTTGATGGAGCATTTAGGTTGTTCACTAAATATTGGTGATAGATTGATATGGTCTGTTGAGATTGTGTGTCATTTTCCTTGCATTCTTTTCATTTGAATCTTGATCTTACTACAGCATTAGGCCTAGAGAAATGTGAGGAAGACTGAAAATGAGAAGGTTCATGATAGTAATAATATTGAACAAGTTATAGGTCACATTTACTTCTTTTATATACCCTACTCAGCCACGTAATATAGGAATAATTTTTAAATTATCATATATGAATTATGAAAAGACATCAGTATATTGACTTTAGAAGTTCAAATTTTCATATTTGTAGAGTGACCATTTTTTTTAAAAAACTAAACAGTGAAACATATTAATTCTCAGTGAATATGTTTCACAGGTTCAAGGGGCAGTTTGGAAGATATACTTAGGTCACCAAAAGATCAGACTTCACAGGATGTTTTGATGGTTTGGGAGGATTTTTTAAAAATCCTCAGAGTATTTGAAACTAGGAGTCACAAATCCCAGGATATATGTAGGGGGTTATGCTGCTGCTGCTAAGTCGCTTCCAGTCGTGTCCGACTCTGTGCAACCCCATGGACGGCAGCCCACCAGGCTCCCCCGTCCCTGGGATTCTCCAGGCAAGAACACTGGAGCGGGTTGCCATTTCCTTTTCCAGTGCATGGAAGTGAAAAGTGAAAGTGAAGTCGCTCAGTTGTCTCCGATTCTTAGCAACCCCATGGACTGCAGCCCACCAGGCTCCTCTGTCCATGGGATTTTCCAGGCAAAAGTACTGGAGTGGGGTGCCGTTGGGGGTTAAAATATAGAAACATGTCTAGTCATTTAATCAACTTCTTTTGGCCTCATGACTGCTTTTCTTACCTTATCTCATTACTTGAGTAGATATCAAACACTCAGTATACATTCTAATTGGCTGCCTTTATGGCATGTTTTGCAGGACAGCAGGGTTTTCAAATTGCATTTGGTATATATATGTTTCTTTGCCCATAAAAGGGTCTTATAAAACTAAATGTCATTTAATGTGGTATTTATCGGTACTTAAAGGGTTTTTCATTTTGTAGACATCTTCATTTGATTGTACACCATCTCCCAGCAAGACACCAGTTGAAAATCCCTTGAACATTATGTTGAACATTGTCAAAAACGAATTGCAGGAACCCTGTGAAAGTCCCAAAGTTAAGGAAGAACGAACTGATACTCCACCAGCTTGCACAGAGGAAAGCATAGCAACAGCCACTGAAATTAAAACAGAAAATGATACAGTTGAGTCAGTTTAAATAAAATGAGAAAGGTATGTTTTTCTTTTAAAAAAAAAAAAAGCTGCTGTTGAAATCTAGAAGGTGAAGAAATTTTTATGTATATATAGACATATCTATATAAATTGTCTAGCTGGGGCAGGGCCTTCAGCTATCATTTGGTTAATAAATACATTTTAGTATTTGCATTTCCTACTGCCTGCACAGTTTCAGGTGCTTGTCGTGTGAAAGTTCTGTAGATGTGTGCAAATTTAACAAAATGAAATTGTATGTGTAAAAATGTACGATTTTCACTTGTGAAACTGTAAATTATAAATAAAAAATATTTTTGCTATCCATGGAGTGTAATATTTATGCACACCATCAAATAAAGACAGTGTTTCTGTACTTTTTATTGGGCGAAAATGGAATTAAACAGCAACCTCAACATAAGATTTTTTTCTAGCAGCTTCCCATGATTAAAGCAAAGTCTGAATTACTTTAATCCTTCAAAAGGGGGTTGTGACGAGAGCACCGCAGGACTTTTCTCAAAATGAAAAGGCAGATTTGAAAAAAAACTTTTAAACGAAATAGGACATATTTGCATATCTATCTATCTATGTATGTATCTCCAGCTAGAGAGAACCATCCAGATGTCCATTTTTGAAAAGTACCTAATGAAGCAACTTTTATTCTTGGACACTGATGCCCTCAAAAGATTAACAAATATATTTAAGTACTAAAGGTGATTTTTTTTTTTAAATGACATTTTTCAGGTTTGTCAATTTAATGCAGATGAACATATTTCTATTTTAAGTTACAGGGGAATCTGTAAGAATGTTAATTTGAAACATGGTTAACCTTTTTTCCTTTGTTGGTTTTGACTGAATTAGATGGATGCCATGACATGTTAATATTCATACATGTAATAAATAGAATGATGAAGAAACTCCAGTTTGTATCTCTTTATTTCTTGAGTGCCTTCAGAAAGTGATTTCCTTTTCCTTTGTCTTTCATCACTCTGTTCTTTAAAACATGAAGAAGGCACTTGCTATGAGCTGGGCACTCTGAGATGCAAGATTAATCTTTTCTGCCATCTACTGGAGGAGATAGGCTATTATAAAACAACAAAAGTCTGTGTTTAGCACTTATTATATGGTAGGCACTTACATGGTAGGTATATTACATATACTCTGATGGTTACAAATAATTCTAAATGGTAGATGGTATTCTCACTTTACAGATGAAATTAAATCCTTCATTTATGAAGTTGTAGAGTGAACCTGGCTTTGTTTCACTTCATTTCATACTATTTCTGCAAATTACAAAAATCCCCTAAGACAACAAGGCACACCAAACTCTCTGAAGGTTGGTTAAGGAAGACTTTGTATGTTGAGGTGGTAGAATCTGAGGGCAAACTAGAGTCCACACTGGGTAGCAGGCAAGGGTATCTATGAAGAATGAGCAGCAGATGTGAAGGCTTGTATTACACTGATGACCACAGGAGCCACTAGAAATTTTAAGCAGAGGCGATAGCCTATCTGCATCCAAGGTTGGTCTTCATTTTTAAAGAAAGTGAATAAAAATTGAAAGATTTGTAGTAAATGCAGTGGGGAGGTCCAGTGAGAAAACTGGTCTCCACTAGATTTGAGACAAACATTTATGATTTGCGAGAGATAAAACATTCATATGTTGTATGAACAATGTCATGGAAGAAATGCTGCAGTCTAAAAATGTAGGCCAAGACTTCATGTGCCTTTTTGGGGGAAGACCATCCATAGCTTTTATCAAATGCTTATAAGTATGTCACAGTCGAGGAAGGGGACATTCAAACCTACATATGTATCGAGAATATTCAGGGAACATTAAAGACTCATAGGTGGGAAGGTGAGAAATAACCACAACTGAAGAAGCAAAAACCAGCAACTGGGAAACTGTTTTCCAGATAGGTAGTCCAAAAGGTCAAAAACAGAAAAAGTGAGAGGTATCCCTTACTGACTGAACAACAGTTGAGTATGGGTGAGAGGTGACAAGCTATTCTATGAAATTTAACTGGAGAGATTTGATTGTAGTTATATAAACAGATGTTAGCACTTAGTTTACTAACGGAACTCACTGGAGAGACAGACTGAAGACGGAAATGATGGAGAGACCAGTCTCAGCTGGAAAGAGATGTGGCAGAATAGCACAAGAGGACTTAGTCTGAGGAAGGACAATATTTGTCTTACATATTCACAGGTATCTGCAGGTGAAGTTGAAAATTCAGTTCCTAGTTTTTGATGTAGATGTCAGGTAGTGACTTAGAAGGATGGCCCTTCAACTTGGCTATGCATTAGAATCATGGTGAATGCTAAGAAGAGACTGCTTACCTCCAGTCTTACTTAGTAGATTCTCAGAGACACCTCTAATACGTAAAAAGCTCCAGTTACACCAAAACCAACGTTCTATGTCGATTACATCCCCATTAAAAAGCCGTATGGTTAATTCTAGTAAATAGCCAGATCTGACAACTGATCTAGAAATCAGCAGCACCTACTTTTTTGGCTGTTAAGAAAATGGAAAAGAGTTACACATACCATTAGGAACTAGAACCATTACTCTACACAAGAGAGTATAGCAAGGAAAGCTAAAGGAGGCCCCAGGGAAGATGGAATATTGTCTTTTTTTTTTTTTGGTCCTGCCTCACAGCATGCAGGATGTTAGTTTCCAGATCAGGGATCGAACTTGTGCCCCTTGCAGTGGAAGTACGGAGTCTTAACCACTGGACTGCCAGGGAAGTTCCTGGAGTACTGTCTGGAAATAAGAGTTGGAAGTTTGTGAGAAGAAATAAAAGGAATATTTCACTGTTTATACCCTCTTTACAATATCCTCTGATTTTAACATAATTTACCTACTTTTAACTTCCAACTTTCATGTTCTGTAAAATACAAAGTAATTTGTTATTCAGCTAACAATAAGCTTTGGGGAGAAAAATAAGGACCTCATATATTAAAAACATAACAAAATAATGATATCAAATGTGTCGAATCTAAAAGATAAAACTAGTAAACAACAAAAACAATTTACAAATATAGAACTAGTAGTTAGCAGTGGGGAAGTGGGAAGGGGAAGAAGAAAGGTAAGAGTAAGGCATTCAGGGGTACAACACCTATGTGTACAGTCAACTACAAGCAAATACTGCACAGCACAAGGAATATGCCCAACCAACATTGACAATAACTATAAAGGAAATATAACCCTTACCACAAAAACTGTACATCACTGTTGTACATCTAACACCAAATGTCAAATATACCTCAATTTAAAAAAAAAACTAAAGGTTCTCAGAATAGTTCAACCTAAAAGACAATTTTAGATTTTCACTGTATTTTCCTGGATGGCTTTCTTTATGCCTAGTTAGCACTCACTGAATGCTTTGATGGGTTTACTCAGAATATTCAGAAAGATAGAATAAGGTCTCTAGGCATTGTTTGCAAATAGAAAGATATAGCTGACTAAAGAGGAGGCAGTCTGGAGGTGGAGACGGAAAATCAGGTAACTGTCAAGAACAGCCTGAACTTCTGTGGGAGTAGGAATTTTGCTCACTCCTATATGGGGTCAGCTCTCTGAAATAATGGGCACTGCTGGGCAGGTGGGGAAGGACAAGTTAATAGAATAAGAGCAAAAAAGCACCCATGGGGCAGCCCAGTGAGGGTTTAGAGGGGAGCACAAAAGGGAAGCCAAGAAGGTGTAAAGGCAGAAAGCAGAGATGGTTTCCAAAACCCACTTAATTCTTGTCCTGGGGTTGGCCCTACTCCCTCCTGTAGAACTAGATGGAAAGAGTTAGTTTACAGAGGATTATAGGAACAACCTGCTTTATCACCCCACTTTGCAAAAAATGAGATAGCCAATTTTACTTGTAACCACAAATTTCCTACTTACAAAGGGTTCTGATTCTCTGGAATGCCGATACCCACTTCAGTGTTCTGAAATGTTTCACTTGAGAAACTTCCTTCAGTTAGTCCCTCACTTACCTTGAAATCCTGTGCTTTTATACAGCTGGCCTTTTCATTAAAATTGCTCTCCTGAATATTATCAATGACTCCTTGCTAAAATCAGCGTCCTCTTAGCCTCTTAATCATTCTTGGCTCATATACTTCTTAAAAGTTTGCTTTATGTAAGAGTGCATGTTTTCCTGTGCTTCCTAATTTTACTTGAAAGTGAAAGTGAAGTCACTCAGTCGTGTTGGACTCTGTGAACCCATGGACTGTAGCCTACCAGGCTCCTCCCTCCATGGGATTCTCCAGGCAAGAGTACTGGAGTGGGTTGCCATATCCTTCTCCAGGGGATCTTCCCAACCCAGGGATCAAACTCGGGTCTCCTGCATTCCAGGCAGACACTTTAACCTCTGAGCCACCAGGGAAGCCCTAATTTTACTTAGGAATATCTAAAAAATAAAAAATTGATACCAGACAAAAATAGTTTCTTTTCATATCTTATTCTCTAAAGTAGCCACTGAGTTAACAATTTAGATCTTTACCAAACTTTGGAAAATTCTACAAACTAATTTTTAGAAATCAGATGAGATCACATATGTATTGTTTTGCCTTCTTTTTCATTTACTGTCTTACAACTATTTTCATTTTGATTAATGCATGGAGAGCTGCATTTCTCCTCATGTAATATTTCATTATATGAATATAACATAATTTATCTAGCCATTCTTTCCCTAATGTATATTCAAGTTTCTAATTTACAAAGTACTACAATGATTACTCAATATCTGGGTCAGGAAGATCGCATGGAGAAGGAAATGGTTCCCTACTCCAGTATTCTTGCCTGGAAAATTCCATGGGCAGAGGGGCCTGGCAGGCTATAGTCCACTGGGTCACAAAGAGTTGGACAACACTGAGTGACTGAGCACACACAAATAATTCACTTCTGTTTTCAAAGTCCCTCATATCTGTAATATGTTCCCCTTGTTCCCGTTTTCTTTCCTTTTCTTCCTCAGATTTGCTATTTGTTCTTTTCAAACACCAGCTACTATTATGATCAATTTTATTTGTTTCATTAATTTCTGCTTTTATCTTTAATTCAAGTTTATTTTGGGAGATTTTCCTTTTTCTGCTTCTCTGTTTTCTTTCCTGATTCTTTCCACCAAATGTATATCAAAAGTGCGCTGCCTTATTCCCTCAGGGTGTTTATCCATACAACAGAGCAAAAAGGAAAGTCTTTACCATTATTATAATGTGGCTACAAACACTGGATTAATTTGGAGTCAGTCATAGTGGGTTCTAACTCCCTATCACCTAGCTATGTGATCTTGGCCAAATCTTGGTTTCTTCACCTGTAAAAATAGAAATAATAATACAGATTAAGACTATTTACAAATCATTTAGCATAAGAACTGGCCCATATTAATTAACTCAATAGATGTCTGATAAGACAAAAGGCCTCAGTTACACCATTTACAAAAATGAGAGGACTAGGCTGACTAATCTCAAATTCTCTACCAACTGAAAAATTTTGCTTTTGGCTTCACTGAGCAGCAAGTAGGATCTTTGTCCCCCAAGCAGGGTTCAGACCGGCACCCTCTGCAGGGGAAGCGCAGAATACTGTTAGGGAAGTCCCTGAAAAAATTTATGTTCAATCTACTAGTTCATTTACCGGACAATCAACCAAACATCAACCCACTCATTCACCCAAACAACAGTTAGAAAGCACTTCCCTTAAACTAAGTATTCTAGATGTTAGGAATGCCACGATGGACTAAACATATACTTCCTATCTTCCAGGTCAGAGTCCCTAGGGGGTAGGAGTGGGCACCAACTGTTAAAAGGTAACTAATACAAGGTGATAGGAGAAGGCGATGGCACCCCACTCCAGTACTCTTGCCTGGAAAACCCCATGGACGGAGGAGCCTGGTAGGCTGCAGTCCATGGGGTCGCTAAGAGTCGGACACGACTGAGCGACTTCCCTTTCACTTTTCACTTTCATGCATTGGAGAAGGAAATGGCAACCCACTCCAGTGTTCTTGCCTGGAGAATCCCAGGGACGGGGGAACCTGGTGGGCTGCCGTCTATGGGGTCACACAGAGTCGGACACGACTGAAGTGACTTAGCAACAACAACAATAAAAGGTGATACTTGGTCTAATAAAGACCGTGGGAATTCAGAGACTTTGAGGAGTATGCACAGCAAAATCAAGACTTAGGTTGGATACCTCATGCGGGGACTCACTACTTACTAGCTGTGTGTGCTGTGCTGTGCTTAGTCGCTCAGTTGGGTCCAACTCTTTGCGACCCCATGGACTGTAGCCCGCCAGGCTCCTCTGTGCATGGGATTCTCCAGGCAAGTATACTGGAGTGGGTTGCCATGCCTTCCTCCAAGGGATCTTCTCAACCAAGGGATCAAACCCAGGTCTCCCGCACTGCAGGCGGATTCTTTACTGTCAGAGCCTGCTGCTAAGTCACTTCAGTGGTGTCCGACTCTATGTGACCCCATAGGCGGCAGCCCACCAGGCTCCCCCATCCCTGGGATTCTCCAGGCAAGAACACTGGAGTGGGTTGCCATTTCCTTCTCCAACGCATGAAAGTGAAAAGTGAAAGTGAAGTCGCTCAGTCGTGTCCGACTCTTAGCGACCCCATGGACTACAGCCCACCAGGCTCCTCGGTCCATGGTATTTTCCAGGCAAGAGTACTGGAGTGGGGTGCCGTTGCCTTCTCCAAATGTACCCTCAAAAATTAACTTTGGCGTTAAACTTCTCTGTCTGTAGAAAGGAACAGTAATACCAACCTGGTAGGTTATATTAAACAACACATCATTCGAATTCAACGAATGGAGGTTATTATTATTACAAGAGGCGATGAAAGGTAAAGAAAGGCATTTACTATATTTCAAGAGAGGAAAAGCAGGGTCAGGGGACTTTCCCAATTGTGTTCACAAAACAAAACCTGTGGCAAGGCAGTTAAGGTTGGGGGGGGG
>NW_011494896.1:5281004-5292080 GCF_000754665.1 Bison bison bison | reverse complement strand
GGCGGGGAACAGGGTAAGAGGAGAATCAAAGTGTGTGATGCCCTTGTCCTTGGAGGGCAGAGAATTCTAATTTCTGTATTTTCAGATGCTAGCACAACACCTGACCCGTGTTTGCTATAAACACGAATGGAAGAACACACGTCAAGCAACCGGGCTGCAGAGAAAGATCTGGGCCAAACTGTTCAAAGAAACCATTTTACAGTGAAACGAAATCTTGGGAGTCAGGAGATCTGGAGCAGTCTTTTGACTAAAGACCTCTCTTTTCACACTGGCTTTGCAACTTACCTGCTGTATGGCCTTAACAAATTACTCATACCTCGAATCTCCTCATCTGTAAAACGGGGAAAACACCTACCTTACAAAATTAGTGTGAGAAATTGTACCAAGCGATTATCAAAGAGGCTGGCGGTGGGCACACTCAATAATAGCACAGCACTGCAGCCGCTTAACTTCTCCATTAGGTCTTTTGTCCGTACTTATGACAGGGTAAGAATATACTTTCTCCAACGGTTCAACCGGCACCGAAAAAGTACACTAGGTTTCCAGAGGATGCAAGGCCCCGCCCGGTTCGCGGCACACACTCGGGTCACGGACGCCGACTGCAGTCCCGGATCCTCTCCACTGGCGTAGCCGAGCTCTGGCGGGCGCAACCGATACCAAGCCGTTATAGAGACGGGGCCGAGACAGGCTGGACGGGAGGCCGAGCGCCATTTCACCGAAACCCGTTCCACACCACCATGTCTAGAAGGGACGCCTCGAAAAAAATAAAGAGTACTTAAAAAAAAAAAAAAAGAAGAAGAAGAAAGGGCAAGGAAGCCGGAAGTGACGCACAGCGGCGAGGAACCGGAAATTACCGCAGCACGCCGGAAGTTTACCCGTTTCCAGGGCGCCGGTTCCGCGTCCCGCGCCCCCCCGCCCCCCAACTCTCTAACCAGGTAGCTGGTGTCGGGACGCTGGAAAGCGACTCAGTGGAGCGGGTGCTCGTCGACGGCGGCCGCCGCCACAGCGAATCTCGCGGAGTAGCAACCGAAGACGGCGGCCGCCGCACCAGCCAGCGCGTGTGGAGGATAAACGGCCGGCACGGCCGTCGCGGTGATCCGTCCAGGGAAAGAGTGAGCGAGGGCCAAGGCTCTCGTCTTAGCGAAGACAGAGAAAGAATCCGCGAGGAGAGCGACCGCCGCTGCCGGGTACCGACGGGAAAAGGAAGTGAAGACGTCGGCTTCTCCCGCGATAACTCGAGAAGGGTCAGCGAAGACCTGGGCCACGGCCGCAGCGTCTCTGAGGAGAGAGTCAGGGGAGACGGCGGCCACCGTCCCGGCAACTCTTGGGAGAGACTGAGGGGAGGCCTCAGCAGCGACGCGAGCTTCAGTGAAGTCGGAAGTCACCCAACTAGTGACTCCTCGGGATCCGTCAGAGACGACCGCGGCCTCCGCCTTCGCGGGACTTGGGAGGAAGTCCGGGAGGTCCGGGGCCCCCGAGCCAGCGACTCGGGCGAGAGGGGCAGTGACGACCGCCGCAGCCGCCTCAGTGGCTCTTGGGAGGGCGCGAGTGTGGATGGCGGCCGCAGCCTCAGCAGTTCCTGGGAAGGGGTGAGTGAAGATCGCGGCTACTTGGCCAGCGACTCCTCCGCGGTGAGCGTCAGCGAAGACGCCAGCCGCCGCCGCTTCTGGGAGAGGGAAAGTGAGGACGAAGGTTCCCGCTGCCGGGCCTCCTGGGGGAGGACGACGGAGGACGGCGGCCCCGGGCCTAGCGACGACGAGGGAGACAGCCGCTGCTGCAGTGGCTCGTGGGTGACAGCGAGCGAAGACCGCCGCAGCAGCGGGGGCCTGGACTCGACGCCCCCCCGGAGTCCGAGTCGCCGCACCATGCCCGGGGTGTCCGATTCGGGACCGTCCACCTCCTCCACGGAGACTGCGACCCCGTGTGAGTCGGACCGCTTCGCTGGCCCTTGTCTCTGCCACACTCCACTTTTCTCACTCGAGCCCCTTCTTGGCATTTCCCTTTCTCACCTGTCACTCATTTCTTTCCCCTTAATCGACCTGTTTACAGTGGGTCCCAAAGCTCATCTGGTCATCTGGCCCCCATCCTTCCTCGTTTCAGCTTTCCTTACCTTTTTTTTTTTTTGGCGCCCACTTGCGCCCATTCCTGAGACTTCGTTCCTAGGTGATAGCAACTCTTGTTAAAGTTTATGGACCCTTTTAAGTTCTTGGCATCTCTGCGGCATTTGACTCTGTGAAAATAGTATTTGTTTGTTGTTGTTTAGTCGGTGAGTCGTGTCCGACTCTTTGCGACGCCATGGACTGTAGCCTGCCAGGCTCCTCTGCCCATGGGATTTCCCAGCTAAGAACTCTGGAGTTGGTAGCCATTTCCTTCTCCAGGGGATCTTCCGGAAGCAGGTTATGGAACTCGCGTCTCCTGCATTGGTTCTTTATCTCTGAGCAACCATGGAAGCCCTGGAAATATTAGACTCACCTAATTTTCTTCCTTCCACTTTCCCGACTCTCCCTGTCTGTCTGTCTAGCTAGCTAACTATCCACGCATCCATCCATCCACCCTAAATTTTCTTCTATCCTTTCCATAAATGTTGCTTTTTTTTTCCTCCTCGGATAGTGCCATCACTGATGCTTTTTTGCTTGTTATGTTCTACGACTTCAACCCTACTGAATAATAATAATAACCCTATTATTCATTCAGTCATCCAGTAAATATTGAGTGTCTACTGTGTGCTTTTTCTTAAGGATACTGTGAGCAAAGAACACAAACACATTCCTTCCTCCTAGTGGGGAAGATAAATACTGAGCAAGTAATTACTAGCCTGATGAATATTATAAGAAAGAGTAGAGGGCCCCTGACTCCATTGTGGGATGAGGTTGGGGATCAGAGAAAGCTGCCTACTACTGAGACACAGGTAACCGTGAGAGCTCAGCTCCAGACCTCTCCTTGGAGCTGCAGACTTGCATATACAGTTCCCTTGTGGAACTCTTCCTTGGGCACCTCAAGATCAACACATTCAAAATATGATTTTGTATCATTATGTCCTCTCTGTCCTTTAGTGTTGGTTGTTTCAGTGGCCCTGTACCACTTGTGTAACTTAGTCACACACCTTGGAGTTGTCCTGTTATTCTTCCCTCATTTCACACACCAGATCCCTCCGAGTTCATTTCGTCCTGTTTGCCTAATATATGTTGAATCTGTTTCCGTTTCTGTTCCTACTGCTGTTCTCTTAGTTGAGGGTCTCAACGTCTCTGGTGGAGACTCCTGTAGATATCTTCCTACATGGTCTCCTTGATCTCTTCTCTTGCTGTTTTGCTCCCCAGTCCATTAATTCCCCTCACTGCAGCCAGCGTTACACATCTGATCATTCTTAGTCCTCTACTTAAAATCCTTTAATGACTCCCCGCTATCTGTTCAACTCTCACAAGTTCCAGTACATCCTGTCTCTTGTCTAATTCTAGCTTCTTTTCCTTTCAACCTTATGCTTCCACAGTAGGGTGGGTATTTTTATAGTTTCTTGAACTGTCCAGGATGCCTTTCCCTGCATGCATTTTCACCTGGAAAAATCCTGCTAATCCTTGAAGATTCATCTCAGGTGTTACCTTTCCTAGAAACCCTTTTCTGCTCTCCTTCCCTCCTATCCTAGCTGAGTTAGAAGTCTTCTGCTTCCTAAGTTCTTAGGAATATTTCTGTCGTTGCTCTTACTACATTGTTTTGTAATTTGTATTTGTATATCTCTGTGAGTTCTTTGAGGATAGAGACCATGTCTTTTTTTTTTTTTTTCAGGTTTCATCTTTTTAATCAACTGAGTGAAGGACATCCTAAACACTACATGAAACAACAGAATTTTTTTCTTCCAGTTTAAAAAAAATGACATACACAAGTATTTCTTAGAAAGTTCTATATAATCAAGGCAGAAATCTTGAATAAAAAACACCTATAAGTTATCATGCTTTTTAATTCTTACAGTTGGAAACTGCTTCCTAATCAGGATTCAACATTGTGTACAGGTTTTTAAAATGTTTCTAGATACATATTAGTAAAATAATCTGGCCAAACATTTCTTGTAATGTGGAGTGGGTGGATGAGTGGATGAATGAATAAACTGGAATGGCATGTGGTGAGAAAAAGGTTGTGAAATTAGATGGAGGCAAGTTATGGGAGGGCTTCGCAGGTGGTGCTAGTGGTAAAGAACCTACCTGCCAATGCAGGAGACATAATGAGATGCGGGTTGGATCCCTGAGACACAGGAAGATCCCCTGCAGGAGGGCATGAAAACCTGCTCCAGTATTCTTGCCTGGATAATCCCATGGACAGAGGAGCCTGGAGGGCTACAGCCATAGAGCCACAAAGTCAGACACGACTGAAGCGACTTAGCATGCAGCAAGTTATGGGAGGGCATAGACAGTCATACTGAGAGCCTCTAGATGAGCACTGGATAACCAGAAGCGGTTTGGAGTGTGGAGGCATGAAGTGATCAGGGTAGTGTCCTTGCATATGGTGGATTAGAGTGTTCCTGTATAAAATGGATGAAAATGGGTAGAATGTCATTTGTAGATCTTGCAGTACTTGTTTAAAGGAGAATAATGGAGATTTCAGGGTGATCCAGTGGTTAAGGCTCTGCACTCTCACTGCAGAGGGGCATGAATTCAGTCCCTGGTCGAGGAACTAAGGCCCCACTGCTCATCTGGAGAACCAAATACAAGCCCTTACGCCAAAGTTTAAAAGAAATCAATAAAGGAGAATAATGAAGGTTTGACCTAGGGGGATTAACATCATTAAACATTTACCAGGTAGTTTGGTTTTTTGTGGGATGCTTCCTTATTCCTTTGCCCGGATACATATATCTCAATCGTTCTTCAGAGACTTGCTCCACTGTTTCCTCCTCTTCCTCCTTTATTTTACCTGAACTCTTAGGATGTTACTGTCAGGCTTTTTATTGTGTCGAATTTATCCCAGTAGTTTTAAAAGCATCTGTGGAAAGAAAATGTCTAAAATCCATGTCTGTTCATTGTATTATCATAATGCCTGGCACATGGTAGATGCTCAGAAAGGATTTTTGAGTAAAATGCATAGTATTTTGCTAATAGTTGGTGTAAGAAATTATTTCAGCTGTCAACTGATTTGAACTATTTACTTCTTCCCCAACTACTGTCTGTTCATGCTTAAGTACTTTCAGTGCTTCTGGTTCACAATGCACGTTAAGATATTTCACGGGACAGTAAGGCTGACGGTGCAGTCTTGATGTTTGGAACATGAAATTATAAAATATGAAACTTCATGTATGAAGTAAAAGTTGTGCCATCCCTTTCTTAGTGTAGGATATATGAGAAAGATATGAAAACCATTGATAAGATGTATCTGCCCATGTGAGATAAGGTTCTGGTTAAGTCTTTTCCACTGGAGTGTAGGCCTTTGTTACAGAGAATAGCTGGGCAGGTTTCCAAATGGTCACCTCTCTCCTCCCTCTACCGAAGACATGAAGCGATTTTTTTTTTTTGGTTTTTCACAATGATAACCTGGTGGAGTTTTGAAGGTAAAATCTATGAAAATGAGGAGGCCTTGTAAGACTACTGCCCTGAGGAGTTTCTCACTCTTAGGCTAGTACATAACCCAGCCCCCAATAGTTTGTCAAAATTACCACTTGAGTGCTTCTGGAAGTTTGTGGTTCCAGTGGCTTCTGCTCCAGGTGAGCTGAACTTGACCACATTTCTCTTGACCTGTCTCTCCAAATTCAGGGTGGCTGTTTGCCCTGAGACCTGAATTCTGATGAGTCTAAGGAAAGTTGTTGATTTTCAGTTTGTTCAGCTTTTTTCCTGTATGAATGTACGTGATGACTTCTGTGCTCTTTACATATTAGAGCTGAAAATGAAGTCCGATTAAGATGTTATTCATGAGTATCTTTGTTAGTAAATTATTTGGAAAGCCAAAGTGACTTTGTACTTTCGGTTCAATTGTTGTTTTAGTCTTTTTTTATCTTAAATTTATTTTTTAATTGGAGGATAATTGCTTTACAATGTTGCGCTGGTTTCTGCTGTACAACAATGCGAATGAGTCATACTTCTATTTATGTATATACCGCTACCTCTTAAACCTCCCTCCCGGCTCCAGGTCGGCACAAAACGCCGAGCTGGGTTCCCTGTGTTATAGAGCAGCTTTCCACTAGTTACCTACTTTACACGTGATAGATTATATATGTCAATGCTTAGGCTTTTTTTAGTTTTGCAATATATTTTAAGCAATTTGGTTTTTCAGTAGGTGCCAGGAAGAAAGTGCATTTTGGTAGCATACATGATGCAGTACGTGCTGGAGACGTAAAGCAGCTTTCAGAAATCGTACAGCGTGGTGCCAGCATTAACGAAGTTGATGTTCTCCATAAATTTACCCCTTTACATTGGGCAGCACATTCTGGCAGTTTGGAGGTAAGAAACTATAAATTATTAAACTGGGTAAGTTTGGAGCTGTTGGCAGCTTTGTAAATTTAGCAAACAGGACTGAGGCCTTATGCTGGGCACCGCAAATGTTTTTCTTTTTTTAAATTTTATTGAAGCATAGTTGATTTACAATGTTAATTTCTGCTGCTTAGCCGAGTGATTCAGTTATACATATATACACAAATATTTTTCTTTTCAATTCACTAACATTTGGGTGTTCTGGTTAGCTTTGTAATAAATTGTATCCTAAAACTTAGTGGCATAAAATAACTATTTATGCTTAGGAGTGAAGCAGGAATTTGGATATCAGAGACACCTTTGCTCTGCTCTATGATGTTGGGGCTCCAGCAAGAGGATTTAAAAGCTAGGGCTGGAATCTTTCAAAGGCCTGATCACACAGACATCTGGTAGTAGAGGCTGGCTGTGGGCCCTGGCCATCTTGATTCCTCTCCACGCAGGCCTCTCTGTGAGGTCGCCACATGTGGACTAGTTTGTGGTTCCTCTCAGTGTGGTGGCTGGATTCCAAAAGCAGCAGAGAGGGTGGCTTGCAGAGGATAACAGATTAGATCCTGATCTTTTTGCTGTAGTTGCTTCAGATTTTGGGCAGAGATGGAATCTCACAGATGCATTTTAAGCCCCTAAGCGCCCCTCCCAGGTGTCGTTTCTCTTCTTCCAACTCCAGAGGTAACTGTTGCTCTGAAGTTGGTGTTTATTATTACCATCTATGTTTCATGCTGTTATTACATATGATTAGATCATAGTTTTAAATGACATGTTTTATATGAATGTCATATTATTTGGATCATTCTGCAGCTTGCTTTTTTTTGTTCAACAATGTAGTTTTGACTTAATGAGGTGGTTACATATATGTACTCTGCTGCTGCTGCTAAGACGCTTCAGTCCTGTCCGACTCTGTGCGACCCCATAGACGCAGCCCACCAGGCTCCCCTGTTCCTGGGATTCTCCAGGCAAGAACACTAGAGTGAATTGCCATGTCCTTCTCCCTATATGTACTCTAGTTCATTTCTTTCAGCCATGTTGTAGTAGTCTATTCTTAGGTAAATATCAGAATGTATTCATTTTTTGGTTGATGGATATTTCGTTGGCTTTAGTTTTTCAATAGTATAAGCAGTGCTTAGTTAATATTTTAATGCATAAATTCCTTTTTTTATTGATATATCTTATCAAAGTATAGGTGATTTGCAATGTATTCATTTCTGCTGTACAGCAGTGATTCAGTTATGCTTGTATATATACATTCTTTTTCATTTCTTTTCCATTATGGTTTATCACCAGATATTGAATATAGTTCCCTATGCTATACAGTAGGACCTTGTTGTTTATCCATTCTAAATGTGATAGTTTGCATCTGTTAGTCCCTAACTCCCAATCCTTCCCTCCGCCCCGCCCCCTCTTGGCAATGGTAAGTCTGTTCTCTGTGTCTGTGAGTCTCTTTCTGTTTCATGTGCTGTGTGCTTAGTCACTTAGTCGTGTTCAACTCTTTGCAACCTCATGGACGTTAGTCCTCCAGGCTCTCTGTCCATGGAATTCTTCAGGCAAGAATACTGGAGTGGGGTGCCATGCCCTCCTCCAGGGAATCTCCCCAGCCCAGGGATGGAACCCAGGTCTCCCACATTGCAGGTGAATTCTATTTCATAGATAAGTTTATTTGTATGCACAACTTTTTATTCTTGGGCTGTGTACAAAGCCAACTGGAATTTTCCTCATGATTCTCACTGTTGTGTGTGGGGAGCTTATTTTAGCTATTACATTTCCCTGTTGCCTGTAGGCTGCACTATGCATCTCTCTTTTTCCCCTGCCGCACAGTCTGCTTTCTATGAATATGGAGTCTCTGTGTGACTTCCTGTTTGTTTGGGCTTTTCTGCTTCTTGGAACCAAATCTGGTCCAAAGAATCTCTCTCCACCAGTTTGTGTGCCCCACTTGAACTGTGGGATTTCTCCTTTGCCCTTTTGGTGGCTCCCTCTCACCTGGGAGGAATGCGCCTGATGGTCTGTCTGTGCCTGCAGCCCTGAGTGGGGACTTCTCTCTGCTGTTTCCTCCCACATCCCTGATGGATCTACACTTTGGCAGCTTTCCCATCTATTTTATGGTTTCAGATGTCTCTTAGCTTCATCAACGATGAGATTTTCTTGCCTTTTTGTTAAAAATGATTTTGAAGAGAAGAGGAAATACTGATTTTAGTCTGCCAAATTAGTGGTTTTCTTTATGCCCTGCCAGTGGACTTTTCTCTTGTATGTTACCTCCAGGCCATTTTTAGACTTCCTTGTCTGATCTCTTCTGTATAATAATTCACAGAATTGTTTTCTCTCCAGAATCTGAATTGTGGTTTCTGCATACAGTGCTTATCAGCAGCTCATGCATACCTGACTGGCATCTCATTCAGTTGGTCTGAAACTAAACCATTATTCTTTTCACTCCCTTTCTTAGCTTTCCAGGCTAATGTTTCAAATGTCCTTTGAATCATTATTGAGTTGTCTCAGAAGCAAAACTCAGTATAAGCATTTGTCTGGATGAAGTGCCTCACGGTGCGTATGGATGTGGTGAAAACTGATGACGAGGTTTGTTGATTCTCTTCCATCTTTGACTCTTAGAATTGTCCTCTCCACCTTCATAGCCACTGCTTTAGAGCTACTTGATTTCCTTCTTTCTTGGATCGTCTACCTCTGGTTATAACTGACACACAAGATTACTGCTCTAAAACAGAAGCAGTAAACCTTCCTGAAAGAAAGTGAAAGTGTGAAAATGTTAGTCACTCAGTCGTGTCCGACTCTTTGTGACCCCGTGGACTGTAGCCTACCAGGCTCTTCTGTCCATGGAATTCTCCAGACAAGAATACTGAAGTGGGTTGCCATTTCCTTCTCCAGAAAACCTTCCTTAAGTCCCTGTAGTGACTCTCTGCTCTGTAGGATAAAGTTTGGGCTGTTTAATATGGTAGACGCCTCTTCAGCCTCCACCCCTGTCCCTCCACTCCTGTCACACTTGTTTTATGCTCCAGTGCAGGCGACTGGCATTTCCCAAACCAGTCTACCGTTTAATATTATTGCAGACTGCCTATGAGCCATTTCACGTGTCTGGTCTCACCTCTTCCCAGTTGAAATCCAGCTCAAGTAGCACTTACTCAAGTAGCAGAGCCTTCTGTATTTCCCCTCTCAGTATCATCCAACTAGCAACTTTTCCCTCAATTTTATACACATTTGAAAAATTCTATTTATCACATGGAATTGTATTCTCTGTTAAATTTTGAGCTCTTTGAAGGTACCATTTTTTTCATTTGAGTTTTATCTTTTTTTCCCTCAATATCTAGTATAGTGTCTGGAATATTGGAGTCATGTTGTGGATTCACAATAAATGTTTGTCGTATTGCTAAGTTTGTTGAATTAAATTTATATTTTTAGTGTCTAGCACAGTGTATAGCAACTGTTCAAGAAATGTTTGTTGAATTTTAACAAAATTAAATCTAAATAAAAAAGTTTTGGTGCATTTCTTTGTTGCCATTTAAGGATCATCTCCTACTTCTCTACTTCGGTGTTGCACTAATACCTTTACATTCTGTTAACCTTTTTGAGATTTCTTAAGACTTGTAGGACTTATGTTGGTAGTATAAAATGACAACTAAATTAATAACTGGTGAAAACTGTGCTTTACTAGACTTCATTTTTTTTCTTTTATCAGATGAAATCAGCTTTTGAGCCCCTGTAGTTCAGTTCAGCCACTCAGTTGTGTCCGACTCTTTGTGACCCTGCGTACTGTAGCCCACCAGCCTTCCTTGTCCATCACCAGCTCTCGGAGCTTGGTCAAACTCATGTCCGTCGAGTTGCCATCCAACCATTTCATCCTCTGTCGTCCCCTTCTCCTCCTGCCTTCAGTCTTTCCCAGCATCAGGGTCTTTTCAAATGAGTCAGCTCTTCGCATCAGGTGGCCAAAAGTATTGGAGTTTCAGCTGCAGCATCAGTCCTTCCAATGAATATTCAGGACTGATTTTCTTTAGGATGGACTGGTTGGATCTCCTTACAGTCCAAGGGACTCTGAAGAGTCTTCTCCAACATCATGGTTCAAAAGCACCAATTCTTCAGCACTCACCTTTCTTTAAAAGGTCCAACTTTCACATCCGTACATGACTACTGGAAAAACCATGGCCTTGACTAGATGGACCTTTGTAGGCAAAGTAATGTCTTTGCTTTTTAATACGCTGTCTAGGTTGGTCATAGCTTTTCTTCCAAGGAGCAAGCGTCTTTTAATTTCATGGCTCCAGTCACTATCTGCAGTGACTTTGGAGCCCCCAAAAATAAAGTCTCTCACTGTTTCCGTAGATTTCCCATCTTTTAATTTCATGGCTGCAATCACCATCTGCAGTGATTTTGGAGCCCAAGAAAATAAAGCCTATCACTGTTTCCACTGTTTCCCCATCTATTTGCCATGACGTGATGGGACTGGATGCCATGATCTTAGTTTTTTGAATGTTGAGTTTTAAGCCAGCTTTTTCACTTTCCTCTTTCACTTTCATCAAGAGGCTCTTTATTTCTTTTCACTTTCTTCCATAAAGTAAACTTTTAGTGCAGATATGTTTTGTACTTTCAGAATTTTCTTTTTAAAAAATTCTTTTTTTCTATTTGATGAATCATTGTT
>NW_011494896.1:5268577-5280904 GCF_000754665.1 Bison bison bison | reverse complement strand
CATCATACTTTAATTCATTAAATTCTTTAAAAAATAATTTCTTTTCATTCTCTGAAGCTATTTATTACAGCTTTGAAGACTAAGTTGAGCATCTGTATCCTCTCAGAGAAAGTTTCTATTTACTTCATTTTCCTGTGTATATATTACAACATTCTTGTTTTTTAAT
Source organism: Bison bison bison (assembly GCF_000754665.1). Taxonomy (NCBI): domain Eukaryota; kingdom Metazoa; phylum Chordata; class Mammalia; order Artiodactyla; family Bovidae; genus Bison; species Bison bison. The sequence continues at coordinate 5,280,738 of NW_011494896.1, read as the reverse complement.
TAGGTCCCATTTGTTATTTTTGCTTTTATTTCTATTCCTTTGGGAGACTGACCTAAGCTAAAACGTTGGTACTATTGATGTCATAGAATGTTTTGCCTATGTTCTCTTCTGGCAGTTTTATGATGTCATATCTTATTTTTTTAAGTCTTTAAGCCGTTTTGATTTTATTTTTGTATATGGTGTGAGAGTGTGTTCTAACTTCATTGATTTAATGAGGCTGTCAAACTTTCAACATCACTTGTTGAAGAGATTGCCTTTTCTTCATTGCACGTTCTGGTGGATGTTTAAGATTGTATATCATAACACCTCTGGGTTCAGATTCTACTTCCTCTATCCCTCTTCCCTGGGGTGCTTGTTCTGTGTTTGTATGTTGGTTTGTTTGGACTAATTTTGTGGAATCTGTTTCCCTCACGGTTTGTGTGCACTGTTCTTTTTTTTTTTAATTCTTTTATTTTAAAATATTTATTTAGTTTGGCTGTGTGGCTTGAGAGATCTTAATAAGTAGTTTTCCAACTGGAGATTGAATTTGTGCCCCCTGCAGTGAAAGAGCTGAGTCCTAACCAGTGGATCACCAGGGAATTTCCTTCTTATTTTTAAAGTCTGGCTTCATAGGGGTCACCCCTGGGACAGCATAGCTTAGTGGTCAGCCAGTGGTTAATCAGAGGCTGCGCTTAAATACCTTGAGCCACTAAGGCAACCACCTTGCTAATGATTCTGTGTATGGCTTGGGGAATGTCTTCAAAGTCCAAGCAGTTTACAAGTCAGCTTGCCTTTTTTTTTTTCCATGTGTTTTCAGGCCTTAGCCAGGAATGTCCAGCCAGCTTGGGACCTCTTCAATCTTTCCTGGCTATGAATGACGTTGTACATGTACCCAACTTTTTAGACCAGAAAGGATAAGTGGAATTTTAGCAAGGCTTTTGAATGTTGAGTTTTAAGCCAGCTTTTTCACTCTCCTCTTTTGCTATCATCAAGAGGCTTTCACTTTCATCAGCATTCAAAATCTTAGCAACTTAGGTTGTCTCATTTCTTGAATTTTTCTGTTGATTTTCTAGGAGGATTTTAGTTTTGTGTTTGCCCCAACCAGTATCATGACTGGTTCTGATGTTGGCTTTCCTAGATTGTCACTGAGGAGTAGATTTGTTTTTAAAATGTGCCTGGGCAGGGACTTCTCAGTCTCTTCAGCAGGGCAGTGGAGCTGTCCACCTGGGTAGAACTTCTGTGTCATGAAGCTGGGGCTAAGGATGCTTGTAGTCCCAGGCTAATATGCCACAGGCTCCTCCTGTTCTTAGAATCAGCAGATATTTCTTGATACATGCTTCTCATTTTGTTATATGCCTTGCAGAATCTTTAAATTTTTTTTTTTTTTTTTGGCCATGGCTGCTTGGCATGCAGAATCTTAGTTCCCCTACCAGGGATCAAACCCATGTCTACTGCAGTGGAAGTGCAGAGTCCTAACCACTGGATGGCCAAATGGTTGTTTTTGACAGTTTTGTCGAGCTTTGTCATTTGCTTCTTGGGGAGGATTTACTACGCTCCTCACTTAGTCATTTCCGAAGTCCTGCTGATTGGTCAGTTGATTATTGACGGAGATGCAAATATAGTCCAATGGAAAGCAGTATTTTATTAAATGGTGTTGGCACAACTGGACAGCCGTATGTAAGAAAGTGAACCTTAATTCATACTTGGTACTGTGTGTGAAGATGTACTGAAAACAGATCATAAACACATGTGAAACTTAACCTTAATAAAACTTCTAGATGAAAACATAGGAACTTTTTGCAAATCATAAATATGACTAAGAACTTGTAGCCAGAATGTATGACTCTCACAATTCAGTAGTAAAATAAAAAACCCAATGAAAAATGGGCAAATGGTTTCAGTAGACACTTTCTCAAAGAGTATATATGACTGGTCATGAGCACATGAAAAAAGTGTTCAACATCATTAAATGCTAATTAAAACCACAATTAGATGCCACTACACACCTATTAGAATGGCAAAACAAAAAGAAAAACATAACCCAGAAAAATGATAATAGTAAATATGGACAAGGATATGGAGCAATGAGAAGTCTCATACACTGCTGGTAGAAGTGTAAACTGATACAGCCCCTTTGGAGAACAGTTTGGCAGCTTCTTGTAAAGTGAAACTTATCTGTGTCCTAGCAATCTCACTTGTACATATTTACTCAGGATAGAAACCTTGTACATGAATGTTTACAGTGGTTTTATTCCTCACTACCTATGCAGTGTTAGCATACACTCCATAAATATTTGTTGAGTAAAAACAAATGACTTACTGTGATTATTAGTGAGGTTGAGCACCACCCCCCTTATATTTTATCAGCCATTAATCTCTGTGATAGACAGATGATACCTAAGTTACTACCCTTTCCAAAAAATGATTTATCATAATGACTGATGTGACAGTGTATCTGAATGACACAAGAAAGAAACTTCTTGAAGGTAGACGACAAAGTTGAAAATATAAAGACAGTGACACCATATGTGGCACAGACCTCTAGTACTGTATTTGTTGAGACTTAAGTTAATTTTAAAAGATCTTAAGATTTATTTGGCTCCCTCCCCTTTTTAAATATGCTACTTATTTTCTTTTGTTATTCAGTCACTAACTCATGTTTGACTCTTTCTGATCTCATCGACTGCAGCAAGCCAGGCTTCCCTGTCCTTCACTATCTCCTAGAGTTTGCTCACATTCATGTCCATTGAATTGGTGATGCTGTCTAACCATCTCATCCTCTGTTGTCCCCTTCTCCTGCCTTCAATCTTTCCCAGCATCAGGGTGTTTTCAAATGAGATAGTTCTCCACATCACGTGGCCGAAGTATTGGAGTTTCAGCTTCAGCATCAGTCCTTCCAATGAATATTCAGGACTGATCTCCTTTAGGATGGACTGGTTAGATCTCCTTACAGTCCAAGGGACTCTGAGGAGTCTTCTCCAACTCCACAGTTTGAAAGCATCAGTTCTTTGGCGCTCAGCTTTATAGTCCAACTCTCACATCCATACATGACTAATGGAAAAACCATAGCTTTGACTAGACGGGCCTTTGTTGGTAAAGTAATGTCTCTGCTTTTTAATAAGCTGCCTAGGTTGGTCATAACTTTTCTTCCGAGGAACAAGCGTCTTTTAATTTTGTGGCTGCAGTCCTCATTCACAGTGATTTTGGAGCCCAAGAAAATAAAGTCAGCCACTGTTTCCCCATCTGTTTGCCATGAAGTGATGGAACCAGATGCCATGATCTTCGTTTTCTGAATGTTGAGCCTTAAGCCAACTCTTTCACTCTGCTCTTTCACTTTCATCAAGAGGCTCTTTAGTTCTTCTTCTGCCATAAGGTGTCATTTGCATATCTGAGGTTATTGATATTTCTCCCAGCAATCTTGATTCCAGCTTGTGCTTCCTCCAGCCCAGCATTTCTCAAGATGTACTCTGCATATAAGTTAAAGAAGCAGGGTGACAATATACAGCCTTGATGTAGTCCTTTCCCAATTTGGAACCAGTTTATTGTTCCATGTCCATTTCTAACTGTTGCTTCCTGACCTGCATACAGATTTCTCAGAAGGCAGGTCAGGTGGTCTCGTATTTGCGTCTCTTTCAGAATTTTCCAGTTTGTTGTGATCCACACAGTCAAAGGCTTTGGCATAGTTAATAAAGTAGAAGTAGATGTTCTTCTGGAACTTTCTTGCTTTTTTGATGATCCAATGGATGTTGGCAATTTGATCTCTGGTTCTTCTCCCTTTTCTAAATCTAGCTTGTACATCTGGAGTTGTCAGTTCCCTACTGCTGAAGCCTATCATGAAGGATTTTAAGCTACTAGCACATGAAAGGAGCTCAATTTTTGTACAGTAGTTTGAACATTCTTTGGCATTGTCCTTCTTTGGGATTGGAATGACAACTAACCTTTTCCAGTCCTATGGCCACTGCTGAGTTTTCCAAATGTGCTGATATATTGAGTGCAGCACTTCAACAGCATCATCTTTTAGAATTTGAAATAGCTCAGCTGAAATTCCGTCACCTCCACTAGCTTTGTTTGTAATATTGCTTCCTAAGACCCACTTGACTTCGCATTCTAGGATATCTGGGTCTAGGTGAGTGACTACACTATTGTGGTTTTCTGGGTTTAAGGCCTTTTTTGTAGTTCTGTGTATTCTTGCCACCTCTTCTTAATATTTTCTACTTCTGTTAGGTCCTTATCATTTCTGTCCTTTATCGTGCCTATCCTTGCATGAAGTGTTTTGTTGATGGCTCCAATTTTCTTGAAGAGATCTCTAATCTTCTCCATTTTATTGTTTTCCTCTCTTTCTTTGCATTGTTCATTTAAGAAGGCCTTCTTATCTCCCCTTACTATTCTCTGCAACTCTGCATTCAGTTGGGTATATCTTTCCTTTTCTCCCTTGCCTGTCACTTACTCTTCTTTTTTCAGCTCTTTGTAAACCCTTTGTAGACAGTCACTTTGCCTTCTTGCATTTCTCTTTCTTTTGGATGGTTTTTTGTCATTGCCTTCTCAGAATAACAGTGTTTGCTCTGATATAGAATTTTCTGGACTCATTTCAAAACCTATGGCAGAGGTTGTAAATTGGTGGCTGTTGAATGAATTTAACCACAGATATGTTTTGTTTGGCTTGTAAAGTATTGGTCAAACATAAGATTTGGACCAGCGTTTCATTCAGCGCAAAAACCGACTGGGATAGTGTAGCATTTCACCTTATGGACAAGGAAGGTGGTCTCCAGTTTTCCTCATCTCCTACCACTCCGTATTGTTTACCCAACAGTAAGGCCAGATGTGGGCTACCATATCACTGTGATTGTGCTTTTGTTTTTCTTATACCTGCGCCCTCATTCATTTGTGATGCTTCTCAGGCTGTAGTATTTTATGATGATAGACTAAGATATAAAAATGTTACATCCTGCTAACATGGTTAACATGTTAGCATGTTTACATGTTAGCATGTTTACATGTTAACGTGTTTTATATCTAACATGGTTAACATGTTAGATATAAAAATGTTACATCCTGCTAACATGGTTAACATGGTTGTTAACCATGTAGTATTTTATGATGATAGACTAAGATATAAAAATGTTACATCCTGCTAACATGGTTAACATGGTTGTTTTCTTAATGTAGTGTCTTCATTGGCTCCTCTGGCATGGAGCTGATATCTCCCAAGTAACTGCAAGAGGCTGGACGGCAGCTCACATATCTGCTATCAGGGGACAGGATGCTTGTATGCAGGTAATAATAACTTGGTTACGTTTTCTGTTTTTCTTATAATTTTATTTATTTATTTATGGCTGTCCTGGGTCTTCATTGCTGTATGTGCTTTTCTCTCGTAGCGAGTGGGGACTACTCTCTGGTTGCGGCATGCAGACTTCTCATTGATGTGGCCTCTCTTGTTGGGGAGCACAGGCTCTAGGGTGCCCAGGCTTCTATAGTTGGGGCTCCCGGGCTCTAGAGCACAGGCTTAGCAGTTGTGGCTCATGGGCTTAGTTGCTCCACGACACATGGGATCTTCCTGGATCAGGGATTGAACCCATGTCTCCTGCATTGGCAGGCAGAGTCTTTACCACTGAGCCACCAGGGAAACCTTTGGTTACTTTTTTAAAAAGTCAATACATTTAATTGCTTTAGAAATTCCTTCCCTAGTGGCTCAGTGGTAAAGAATCCACCGGCTAATGCAGGATATGCAGGTTCAGTCCCTGGGTTAAGAGTCCTCTGGAGAAGGAAATCGCAGCCCACACCAGTGTTCTTACCTGGGAGATTCCATGAACAGAGGAGCCTGGCGGACTATAGTTCATGGGGTCTCAAAGAGTCTGACAGGACTGAGCGATTAAACAACAACAAAACAAATCACTCAAACAGATTGTTTAAGATCTGAAATTATTTTCTCTCTAAAGTAGTTGGCTATCTGTTTGGGTTGTTTTAAGGGCTGTTACAGTCATGTCCAGATTACCATGCCTAAAATTCCTCATTTAATGTATTTCCTTAGCTAGAGTTACACATTAATATGTGTCAGGATCTAGTTTATTGGAGTAAATAGGTTGAAAAAAATGTAGTGAAAGGATTGAAATTTGGAGGAATACGAAATCGTATAAGCAAACAGTCCCTAACTGTAAGAAGCCTGAGATTCTATTTGCAATGACAGGACCTTTACTCAGTGAGTTACAAAACAGTACACATCATAGTCTTTGAGTAAGATGCTCATGAAAGTATAGATGAGAAGAACTGTAGAACTTGAGATAGAGGAGTCATAAATGGAGGGAATGAAACTTCCAAATGAAACTTCAGCTAATCCTAAAAGAATGAGTTGATTTTAAGAAGATAATTTGTGAGGAAGCATTATATGTAGGGAATGTGAAAAGAAAAATAGTGATTAAATTTATCAAACACTTTTTGTCAATCACAGTCTCCCATGCATCACTTAATTTAATACAATGGTGTTTTGAGTTTCCTTTCATGTAAATTAGGAAACAGATTCAGAGTTAAGTATGTTGCCTATGTTAGTGAAAAAGCCGAAGTTTGAATTCAGACTTTGTCCTATTAACATCTATGCTATAATTCTGTGTGAAATCTTTGAATTGGAAAAGTGTGGTGTGTTCAAGGAATATACTATTGTAAGAGTTTGACTGAGTGTAGATGGTTTGTTATGTGAACTGTTCTGAACTAAGTTTAGATAAGCCAGATTTGTAAAATGTCTTAGTAATAGAATAAAGATTCATTTGTATAGGAAAGAGACTTTTATATGTGTGTATATATGTGTGCATATATATATATATGCACATATTACACACATGCACATGTATGTTAACAGGGAAATGTGGTAATGAAAACAGTATTTTAGGAAGTTATTTTAGCAAGATGCATCCAGGATTATCTAGAATGAATAGTTTGGAAGCAAGAAGATCAGGAGACTTTTGGTATAATCACTAACCGTAGAGGATAAGATTAGTTGGTTGCAATGAGAAACAAATAAAATTATTTAAAACATCTTACAAAGTAAGCACTGACAAAGTATAGTGAGACTGTAAGGTTTTGAGTCAGAATGACGGATAATTATGGCACTATAGATAGGGACATCTGAGAGGAAGAGGAGATTTGGGAGGAAGGATGTTGAGTTCAATTTGGCCCATGTTGAGTTTAAGGTGCCAGTCAGTCATTCAGGTACAGATGGTCTAGGCGGTTGAAAAGGGCACTGGGGAGCAAGATTTCAGGAGAAATAAAGCTTAGAGAAGAGTGTCTGGAGAATTGAGTTTTGAAGCATGTTTCTAGTGGGGATGGAAGCAAGTAGTGAAATGAGTAAAGAATTCAGAGGAGAAAGAGAGATAGAGAGCCAGGATGCATCGACTGCAAATGAAGGAAGAAGCTGAAGAAGTCAGGTAGTGTATCAGTTACAGAATAAAACTAAAAGGAACAACACTTAAGGAAATGCCATTGAATTGGAGAACTCTATAGTGGGAGGTTGGCTGTATTTCTGGAATGATAGAGATAGCATCCGGTTTGTAGGTGGACTTTACATTCAGGCACTGAGGTGTTAATTTGAAAAGTAGGCAATGGAAGGAAGGTACAAATACAGTAGTAACTTAAGGGGGTATCAGGGTCAAATGAAGTTTTACTTGATGCTTGCCTTCCCCTAAGCACTCGTTTGAGCCATTCTCTCTGTCTTGATTGTCCTTTTCTTCCTCAAAGTGATCTCTTCATTCTTGGAGCTTTTGTGATGCTTTTGGGTACTGTGCTGTGCATTTACTTACTAAGGACTGCTTTGTATAGTTGATTATCTTTGTCTCTACATATATCCTAATTCCCTAAGTTAGTACATCTTCATATTCTTTGTAGTGACGTAGTAAGCCCTTGGTATGTGGTTTGTGATGATTATTGACTGGTCTGTTAATGAGAGTCAGCCAAAATCATGGAAACTATTCTTCCTAAAACTCTTGGTAGGAATTATGACTAAGTAAACTTTAGCTGAGATACTGGTAAATATAGGCTGGTTAGAAAAGAAAAAGGTCTGAGGGAGATAAAATTGAAAAATGCTAGCTAATAATTTTTTAAACTAATTACTCTGTATATTATATAGAGGGACATGTTGTGTATGTTCCATAACCCATATATAGAAACTGGGCCAAGTGTAAATTCATATGGAATCTCCTCAGATGCAGTTAGAAGTTTGATTTGGAGCTTAGAACTGGTCACTTTAATAGTGAAGTCCTTTTATTATATTAAAAACCCAGTTAATAAAAGATCCTGCTTTTGGAATAGAGGAAGTTTAAATTTCAGTTTTATTAGCTTAGCATTAAATTATTTAAGTTAATTTTAATCTGTGCTCATGAAAAATTTATGAATTATATGTACCTGCTGCTGAGTCACTTCAGTCGTGTCCGACTCTGTGCGACCCCAGAGACGGCAGCCCACCAGGATGCTCCATCCCTGGGATTCTCCAGGCAAGAACACTGGAGTGGGTTGCCATTTCCTTCTCCAGTGCATGAAAGTGAAAAGTGAAAGTGAAGTCGCTCAGTTGTCTGACCCTCAGCGACCCCATGGACTGCAGCCTTCCAGGCTCCTCCATCCATGGGATTTTCCAGGCAAGAGTCCTAGAGTGGGGTGCCATTGCCTTCTCCGTATATGAGTATATGTACATACTCAAATCAAAATGTGAAATCAGTTATGAGTGTCTCCTAGGTAATCTTAAAAAGGATTTCAAGCTTTTTCTTAGGACTGGCTAAGAATTTCTTAGACTTTGCGTGTAGCACACATGAAAAAAAGTTATGTAATAGCTTAGCTATATATTAATAAATTGCTTGCCTTTAAATAATCTGCATCTGCATGATTTAGCGTCTGTGTTCACATACATTCCTTCTTATTTCTCTGCCTTCAGGCTCTTATAATCAATGGAGCCAACCTGGCAGCTCAAGATGATCGTGGATGCACTCCTTTACACCTTGCTGCAACACATGGACATTCTTTCACTTTACAAATAATGCTCCGAAGTGGAGTGGTGAGGTGTTCCTGTTAATATGTGAGAATGTATAATCATATAGATGGACTAACATTTGGTAGTCTGGTTATCTCTTCCTGACTTTTTATATCCTTCATAAGACTCTGGACATAATTTGATCTCTCTTTTTAACTTTCCCATCCTTAAACATGGGAGCAATAATTTAATTAAATCTTCAGCAACAAAAAAAACAGCTTAGTGGTACAAAATATTTCAGAGGCCCTAGGTCCTTCATATGAGTTCAGAGTTTACCAGGGAAGATTTTGAGGCTTTCAAACACATCTTAACCAGCAATTGTAACCTTTTTGAATTGATATGTGTTTACCCATGTTTCTTTTGTAACTCTTAGTTCATGAACTAATTTACAAAGTGATTTATATCTCCAAAAATTTCATTTATTGTAATATTTATTTTTAAAATTGCAGTGGTTATAAAAAATAACTTCTTATAGGAATTAAATATTTTTCATTAACTCTTGGATTACATTCCCAAGGTATGATTTGATCATTTGAATCCATCTTTCATTTTGTTGGTCAGGAACTTGTGACCTGTAAAATGACTAGTTAAGTACCTTTTTAGAAACAGTTTCTACGTGGCAAGTTATAATCTTTTTAAAAAGATTTTAAAATATCATTAGTATTTTATTTTAGCTCATATGTTCAAATCAGTGGTTGCAGTAAACATTTCTGTTATATTTAGTGTTTGCCTTACAGTTTTAATAACAGCTTCTTGTTCTCATTTGTAGAATTAAGCTGCTAGACTTAGTGTTTTTGCTGCAAAATTGGAAGAAACTGAGTCCTTGTGAATGTTATCTCTAGGATCCCAGCGTGACTGATAAGAGAGAGTGGAAACCTGTGCACTATGCAGCTTTTCATGGGCGGCTTGGCTGTTTGCAGCTTCTCGTGAAATGGGGATGTAGTGTAGAGGACGTGGACTACAACGGAAACCTTCCAGGTATTTGCAAAAGCAAACATTTTGACTTTTCATTAATATAAACTTTTCAAATGTTTGAATCATGTTTAAGAAGTTTAAACTGTCATCATTCTAATAGTTCCTAACAAAACTGAGGTAGTAAAATATATTTGACATGAACATTTTTTTTAAAAAATGTATTTATTTATTTGGTTTTAGTCATTCTTTTGAGTATGTAGTAATATATTTTTGTGGTTTTAATTTGTATTTTCCCTGATGACTAGCGATGTAGAACATCTTTTCATATGTTTAATGGCTGCTTAGTTATTTTCTTCTGTGAAATACCAGTGTGAAACTTCTGCATTTTTTTTTTTATTAAACTGTCTTTTTTCTAATTGAATTATAGGGGTCTTTATATATGCTAGATGCAAGCTCTTTGTCACAGGCGTTGCAACTATCTTTCCCATTTAACTATCTTTTCTATGTCTTGCCTTTTCATTCTTTTGAGATATCTTTCGATGAATAGAAGTTTTAATTTTAATGTTTAATAAGCTCTTCCTTTATGGTTAGCGTTTTCTGAATCTTATTAAAAAGTCTTTTCCTACTAGGTGAAGACACTCTTTTGTGTGTGTGTGCACGCGCGTGTGTGTGTGTGTGTGTAAATTTTCCTCCCTTGGCAACACTGCACGGCTTGAGGTGTCTCAGTTCCCTGACCAGGGGTTAAATCTGGGCTCTGCAGTGAAAACGTGGAGTCCTAACCACTGGGTCATCAGGGAATTCCCAAGGATACTCTTATAGTATCTTCTAGGAATTTTATTATTTCATTTTACGTTTAAATCTCCAGCCCACCTATCACCGACCTTTCTGTAATGCAAGGTAAGGGGCGGTTTCATTTTTATTTAGTACTTTATTGAATTTGCCTGATCACTTCGTTCGTCTATTGTTCACTGCTCATTGAAAAAACATTCAACTTTTATTTCTTTAAAACTATACATTCTAAAAAATGTATAATTATTTTATAACCATTTATAGTATATTTTTAATAGTATAATGTAGAGGTTAAGAATGTGGCCTCAGGACTATACTGCTTATATTCAGATCTCTCTCTTAAAAATTATTAATTCAAAATTTATTTTTAAAGCATCTGTCCATCAGTCCCTAGGTGCTGTGGATATCACTGCAAATAAAACAGACAAAAGTGTCTGCCTTTGTATGGTGGTAAGGGGGTAATTATTATTAATAATAATAATAAAAATGAATAAAGAAAGGCAATGCCAAAGAATGCTCAGACTACTGCACAATTGCACTCATCTCACACGCTAGTAAAGTGATGCTTAAAATTCTCCAAGCTAGGCTTCAGCAATACGTGAACTGTGAACTTCCAGATGTTCAAGCTGGTTTTAGAAAAGGCAGAGGAACCAGAGATCAAATTGGGAACATCTGCTGGATCATGGAAAAAGCAAGAGAGTTCCATGAAAACATCTATTTCTGCTTTATTGACTACGCCAAAGCCTTTGACTGCGTGGATCACAATCAACTGTGGAAAATTCTGAAAGAGATGGGAATACCAGACCACCTGACCTGCCTCCTGAGAAACCTATATGTAGGTCAGGAAGCAACAGTTAGAACTGGACATGGAACAACAGACTGGTTCCAAATAGGAAAAGGAGTACGTCAAGGCTGTATATTGTCACCCTGCTTATGTAACTTATATGCAGAGTACATCATGAGAAATGCTGGGCTGGATGAAGCACAAGCTGGAATCAAGATTGCTGGGAGAAATATCAATAACCTCAGATATGCAGATGACACCACCCTTATGGCAGAAAGTGAAGAAGAACTAAAGAGCCTCTTGATGAAAGTGAAAGAGCAGAGTGAAAGAGTTGGCTTAAGGCTCAACATTCAGAAAACTAAGACCATGGCATCTGGTGCCATCACTTCATGACAAATAGATGGGGAAACGGTGGAAACAGTGGCTGATTTTATTTTTCTGGGCTCCAAAATCACTGCAGATGGTGATTGCAGCCATGAAATTAAAAGACACTTACTCCTTTGAAGTAAAGTTATGACCAACCTAGACAACATATTCAAAAGCAGAGACATTACTTTGCCAACAAAGGTCCATCTAGTCAAGGCTATGGTTTTTCCTGTGGTCATGTATGGATGTGAGAGTTGGACTGTGAAGAGAGCTGAGCACCGAAGAATTGATGCTTCTGAACTGTGTTGTTGGAGAAGACCT
>NW_011494896.1:5236940-5268342 GCF_000754665.1 Bison bison bison | reverse complement strand
TGCAAGGAGACCCAACCAGTCCATCCTAAAGGAAATCAGTCCTGGGTGTTCATTGGAAGGGCTGATGCTGAAGCTGAAACTCCAGTACTTTGGCTACCTCATGTGAAGAGCTGACTCATTTGAAAAGACCCTGATGCTGAGAAAGATTGAGGGAAGGAGGAGAAGGGGACGACAGAGGATAAGATGGTTGGATGGCATCACCAACTCAATGGACATGGGTTTGGGTGAACTCCGGGAGTTTGTGATGGACAGGGAGGCCTGGCATGCTGCGATTCATGGGGTCTCAAAGAGTCGGACACGACTGAGTGACTGAACTGAACTGAATGAACAAAACATATATTAAATAAGGATGTGTTTAGGTTCAATTGCAAAGGGAAGTACAGTGTTACAGGGATCAAGTTAAAATAGGGTGGTGAGAGAAGCCTGCATGAAGAGTTGACAGTTGAGTGAAGACTTGGAGTTGAGAGAACAGGTCTTGATATCCTGGAGGAGAAACATTTTAGGAAGAACTTGAGCAAGTGTAAAGCTCTTGAGGCAGCGTCGTGCCTGGGTATATTTGTGTAACAGTGAGTAGTAACACCAAGTCAGTATAGTTCAAACAGAAGTGAGGAGGTTAGTAATAGATGATGAGGTTGAGAGGTAACAGGAGCCACTGAAGGATTTTTACATAAAGGTGATCTGTTTAAGAGCATCATTTTTGGCTATTATGTTCATAATACTAGATTGTAATGAGGGTGTGGGCATGAGCATTTAGGAGCTTGATGCTATAATTTAGGCTGCAATTTCTTAGCCAGAGTAGAGGGCAGCAAAGATAGTGAGAAGTGATTGGGGTTTGTGTATCTTTTAAAGATAGAGCCAGTAAGATTTGCTGATTGATAAGATGTGGGGAGTGACAGAAATAGGACTCAGGGTTTTGGCCTGACCTTCACAGAAAGAAGAGCATTTCTAGTAACTGAGATGGGGAGAGTTGTGTATGTATGTAAAAAAGGGTAAGGAGTTCAGTTTTTGACCTGTAAAGTTAGAAATTCCTATAATACATTTCAGTGTATACAACGAATAAGTAGTTAGAGGAATCTGAACTTTCAGGGGGAGTTTTCTAATGGAAAGTTCAGCTGAGAAAGTGTACAGTGGCACGTGCCAATGAAGTGTCTTTCGGATATTGTTACTTAATTGATTCTCCTGAGTTTTTCTGGTCACTTGGGCACTGCCCTATTTGTCCAGAGCCAAGATTTATACATGAATTGGACTGTTTCCCAATGGTCACTTCTCAAGAGGTGTAAAGGCTCTCCTGTTCTTTGTAATTATTGCCTCTAAGCTTGTAGTACTCCAGAACCACTCCTTTATTTTTGCAGATTTTGGGGTATGGCTCTCCAGTCTAATTCATTATATTTTCTTTCAGGGATTCCTTAACATTAAACATTTTTAAAAATTTATTTAGTTTCAGTTTATTTTCGTGGCGCTGAGTCTTCATTGCAGTGCGTGGGCTTCTTACTGTTGTAGAGCAGGGCCTGTAGGCTGGGTGGGCTTAGTTGCCTGGAGACATGTGGGATCTTTCTAGACCAGGGATCAAAACTTGTGTCCCCTGCATTGCAAGGCAGGTTCTTAACCACTGGACCACCAGGGAAGCACCCCTGCCCCCTTAACATTTTTTGTCTGTTCACAGTATTCTTGTCTGTTTTTCTTGTCGTTACGACTTTAAGAAATATCTTTCCTATTGTTTTCAAGAATTTAAGAGAAGGAATGGGTGAGATAGTTTGTGTGAATAGATTGCAGTTTTGATCCAGTTTTCTTATTTATAATAAAAGTAATATTTATAGAAAATGACAAAATGCATAGTGATAAAAATAACATTACCCCTATTTGCATAATGACTATTTTGGTTTATTTCTTCCACTTTTTTCCAAAATATTGAGATAACCCACCTATCACCTATATTACATAGAGGACTTCCCTGGTGGTGGGAGAAAGGGATGACAGAGGATAAGATGGTTGGATGGCATCACTGACTCAAACGGACGTGAGTTTGAGTAAACTCCGGGAGCTGGTGATGGACAAGGAGGCCTGGTGTGCTGCAGTCCATGGGGTCGCAAAGAGTCGGACATGACTGATAATAATATATAGAAAGGTTTTTTTCTCATATAAGCTGCACAGTTTGGATTTCGCTTTCCATGAAAATTTTTTCAGATCTGCGCTTTGGTGACCTTTATTTAGCTTTTCTAGTTCACAGTAAGTGTAACTGTTCAACCATTTAGCCTACTGCTGTGGCCTGACTTGGAGGCTACCTAAGGATAAGTATGCTGGAAAAACGGTCTGTGATCCTTGATTTCCCTGGTGGCTCAGACGGTAAAGCATCTGTCTACAATGCGGGAGACCCGGGTTTGATCCCTGGGTGGGGAAGATCCCCTGGAGAAGGAAATGGCAATCCACTTGAGTACTATTGCCTGGAAAATCCCATGGACAGAGGAGCCTGTTAGGCTACAGTCCATGGGGTCACAAAGAGTCGGACATGACTGAGCAACTTCACTTTCACTTTCATCCTTGCATCCAGAGTACATCTCTGTTATATAAGAGTGTGTGTGTGTGCATGCTCAGGTGTCTGACTCTTTGCAACCTCATGGACTGTAGCCCACCAGGCTCCTCTGTCCATGAAATTCTTGAGGCAAGAATACTGGAGTGGGTTGCCATGCCCTTCTCTGGGGGATCTTCCCAACCCAGGGAAGGTGGTAGATGGATTCTTTATCACTGTGCCACCTGGGAAGCCCCGTTATTTAGAGTAAGGATAGTCATCTCCCTAGGAGAACTAGAATTAATATGTTATTTCTTTTTTCAAGTTATTTTATTGTCAATCTAAAATTAAATTGTTATTTTCCCTCTCACCTCTAGTTCACTTAGCAGCCATGGAAGGCCACCTTCACTGTTTTAAATTCCTACTCAGTAGAATGAGCAGTGCTTCCCAAGGTTTGAAAGCCTTCAATGATAATGGAGAAAATGTATTGGACCTGGCCCAGAGGTTCTTCAAGCAGAACATTTTACAGTTTATCCGGGGGTCTGAGTATGAAGGAAATGATCCAACAGATCAAGAAAGTAAGTAATAAATTTGAAGTGTTTTAGCATTTAAAAAGCAGAATAGAGAAGAAAAGGAAAGGAGTTATAAGGCAAATATTATATAAAAATATATTGCATATCATTGTTCACACAATTCATCCAGATTCTCTTCTTTGTATGAAATATTTTAAGCAGATATATATATAGAGAGAGATTAACATAATGAACATCCTTTATACCACTAGATTTAAGAATAAAATATTAGGTTAGATATACTTGAAGTTTTCTGTTTCAGTACCATTCATTCCCTTTTCTCCATCCTCAGAGGTAACCATTGTTTTAGATTTATAATTCCATTCTGTGGTTTTATATTTAGTATATATGTACTCACAAAAATATGCAGTATCATTTTGTGAATTTTTAGAGTAGGGAACTAAACTGTTGTAACTAATGAGAAATCCTAAAATTCAATAGCTTAAATGATATAGAAGTTTATTTCTTTTATGGGATAGCTTCAGTTGGAGAGTGAATCTTGTTCTGTGTAGTCAATCAGAGACCTGTTGTCATCCTAACCAGCTCTCTCTCTAGGTGTTGCTAATCCAGCAGGAGGTGGGGAGAGAACAAAGTATAAGCTAGGATTTTCAAAGTCTAATTTGCAGTCATCACTTTTTTTAACCTCCTGTTGGCAAGAGGTTAGTCAGTCACATGGCCACACTCAGCCGTGGGGAAGCCTGGAGAATTCAGTAACCAGCTGAGAACCCTCAGCTCTGCTACAACTCTTGTTGCTATGAAAGGAAGGAGGTTTTAGTGGACAACTAGTAGTCTTTGAAACTTTTTTTTTTAACATTGATTGATTGATTGATTTTTGGCCGCTCTGGATCTTTGTTGCTGTGCGCAGGCTTTTTCTAATTGTGACGAGCTGGGGCCACTCTTCAGTGCAGCGCAAGGGCTTCTTCTGTTGCAGGGCACTGGGCTCTGGGTGCACGGGCGTGCGTAGTTGCAGCATGATGGCTCAGTAGTTGCGGTTCAAAGGCTCTAGAGCACAGCCTCAGCAGTTGTGACGCACGGGCTTGCTCCACAGCATGTGCGATCTTCCTGGACCAGGGATGAACCTATGTCCCCGGGATTGGCAGGTGGATTCTTAACCACCACCAGGGAAGTCCCTGAAACTTCTTTTAAAACTTTATAAAAATGGCATAAAACAGTATGTATTCTTCTCTGACTTTTTTTTGCCAAATGTTATGATTTTTTGGAAGGGAAGTTAAGAGCAACCTAGATAGCATATTCAAAAGCAGAGACGTTACTTTGCTAACAAAGGTTCATCTAGTCAAGGCTATGGTTTTTCCTGTGGTCATGTATGGATGTGAGAGTTGGACTGTGAAGAAGGCTGAGCGCCGAAGAATGGATGCTTTTGAACTGTGGTGTTGGAGAAGACTCTTGAGAGTCCCTTGGACTGCAAGGAGATCCAACCAGTCCATTCTGAAGGAGATCAGCCCTGGGATTTCTTTGGAAGGAATGATGCTAAAGCTGAGACTCCAGTACTTTGGCCACCTCATGTGAAGAGCTGACTCATTTGAAAAGACCCTGACGCTGGGAGGGATTGAGGGCAAGAGGAGAAGGGGACGACAGAGGATGAGATGGCTGGATGGCATCACTGACTCGATGGACGTGAGTCTGGGTGAACTCCGGGAGTTGGTGATGGACAGGGAGGCCTGGCGTGCTGTGATTCATGGGGTCGCAAAGAGTCGGACGCGACTGAGCGACTGATCTGATCTGATGATTTTTTGAGGCTTATTAGACAGATAGATGTATTCTAGTTTATTCTTTTTAGTTTTTGTGTAGTATGGCATTTAATAAAAACATAATTATTCCATTCTCCAGTTTGATATTTAGATTGTTTACAGTTTTCAGTGTTACAATCCATGTGGTGATGAATATTCTTAAAAGTGTCCTTGTGTGCATGTGCAAGATATTCTTTAGGGAAGTGCCTCCCTACCTTTTGCACACATAGCCTACACTGAAGATGATACTTGGGTGGCACACTGGTGCCAGTGGGTGAGACTTCTTGAGGTGTACTGCCTGTCTACTCTGAAGACTGAGAGTTGAGAGCTCTGCCTTGGTAAACACTTGGGAAATTCTACTTTAGGCTTTGTTTGGTGGGATACGCCCATCTTCAGTATAAATAGGTATAAATGCTGCATTCTTCATCAAAGTGGTTGTAGTAATTTACACTCTCATCAGCAATGTTTGGTGAGAATTTAGGCGAACAATATTCAGTATTGTCAGACTTAAAAATTTTTGCCACTTAGTTGGGTATGAAGAGGTTTAACTTGTGTTTTAATTTGCATTTTTTGATTACTAATAAGGTTGAACATTGTTTCATAAAGTTACTGGCTGTTCTAGTTTACTTTTCTATGAATTGCCTGTAGAATTGTTGTTTGTCCTTTTCTAAATTACTTGAGTTCTTTTATATAGTTCTGATACCTATCTTTTATTAATTTTATCTGATATATTTTTTCTCACACTGTGACTTGTTTTTTCACAAATGATGTCCTTTTTTTTAAAAAACAACTTTATTAAAATATGATTTATGTACAATAAACTATATTTAAAGTATGCAGTTTGAGTTTTACTATATATCATCAAACCACTATCACAATCAAGATGCAAAGCACTTTCATTACCTCAAATATTTTTTCATACCCTCTCATCCCTTCTTTCACCCTGGCCTACACAACCACTGATTTGTTTTCTGTCACTATAGATTAGTTTGGGTTTTCTAATGGAAGTCTGTTGAGATTCATTTGTATTATGTATATTAGTAGTTCATTACTTTTTATTGCTTAGTAGTATTCCATTGTGTGGATGGCCCATATTTTGTTTGTGCATTCTGTCTTATTGATATTCCATTTATTTACCAATACTACAAAGTTTTGATTACTATAGTTTTATAGTAAGACTGGTAATCAGCTACTATATTTTCAACTTTGTACATTTAAAAATAATCTTTGAGTATTCTAGGTTGTTTTCTTTCCATACATAAAATTGAGAATAGCTGTTGCAGGTTGTTAAGAGGGCAAAATGAGGCAGTCCTTATAAGTGCTTACTGCCAAGCTTGACATTCAGTAAGGGTCCAGTGTGTGCAATGGTTATCATTAAAAACATTTTATTAAGTATTTGCTATGTGCTAGGTGCCAGGTCAGTTGCATGCACACCTGTAGATGTATACACACACATATATACTTTATCTGCTTCCAGTTTCTTTTGTTTTCATCACTTCCTTATAAACGGAGTGGTCTGTGCAAATGGAGAACTTGAGACCAAGTATGCTGCTGCTGCAAAGTCGCTTTAGTCCTGTCCGACTCTGTGTGACCCCATAGATGGCAGCCCACCAGGCTCCCCTGTCCCTGGGATTCTCCAGGCAAGAACACTGGAGTGGGTTGCCATTTCCTTCTCCAGTGCATGAAAGTGACAAGTGAAAGTGAAGTTGCTCAGTCGTGTCCAACTCTCAGCGATCCCATGGACTGCAGCCTACCAGGCTCCCCTGTCCATGGGATTTTCCAGGCAAGAGTACTGGAGTGGGGTGCTATTGCCTTCTCCCGAGACCAAGTATATCTTTATGCAAAAGGTTGAAAATGACCATCTCCTTGTATTTTGTGGTGGCCTGAGAGAAACAGGGGAGATGACAGGAATAGTTCTGGTACAGTATAGTCCTTTTGATATCCCAAGGGGTGGAAAGGCACATAATAATAATCTTATTACTTTTCATTGCATCAACTAAACTAATTCTAATATAACATTCTCATGATATTGAAACCTGAAATATGTGACTGATTAAGGCAGGGAAAAAGAATGAATTCCTGTGTTTACTGAAATACTAAATTTTTTTATTCATAGCTTTAGCATTTCCAGGTCATGTGGCTGCCTTTAAGGGTGATTTGGAAATGCTTAAGAAATTAATAGAAGATGGAGTAATTAATATTAATGAACGTGATAATAATGGATCAACTCTTATGCATAAAGGTAAGTTATGATTCCTGCTTCAGTTTTGACACAGTTTCTGTTGAGTTACTTTGGAGAAGGCAGTGGCACCCCATTCCAGTACTCTTGCCTGGAAATTCCCATGGATGGAGGAGCCTGGTAGGCTGCAGTCCATGGGGTCGCTAAGAGTCAGACATGACTGAGCGACTTCCCTTTCACTTTTCACTTTCATGCATTGGAGAAGGAAATGGCAACCCACTCCAGTGTTCTTGCCTGGAGAATCCCAGGGACAGGGGAGCCTGGTGGGCTGCTGTCCATGGGGTCACACAGAGTCAGACACGACTGAAGTGACTTAGCAGCAGCAGCAGCTGTTGAGTTACTTGCCTGTTAAAATAATTATTCATTGGAAGCACATGAAAATGTAAAATTTTTCCTGATATGCTGAGAGGTATCAGTCTACCTTATATGGGACACAGGGTACTTAATTTTCAACTCAAGTGTGATAATTTCTTTTATGTCAGACATTTACACATTATTACATTTGAGGGTAATTCACAAGAAATTCTCATGTGACACTGTCATGTTAGCTACATAGCAGTGTCATATTCACTACCAGAGAAGTTTCTGAGGACTATCATTTCTTTGGACTAAAAATGACTGATTAATTTATTGAAACAGAAACCATCTCTCTAGAAAAAAAGATTGAGCAGGGGACTTCTCTGGTGGTCCCTTTGTTAAAAAATCTGCCTTTGCAGTGCAGGGGATGTGGGTTCGCTCTCTGTTTAGGGAACTAAGATCCCACATGCCTTGGTGCAGTGAGCCCACAGCCCACAACAAAGGATCCTACATGACACAATTTAAGATCCCACGTGTGGCAGCTAAGACTTGATGCAGCCGAATAAATAAATATATATATTTTTAATAAGGTTGAGTAGAATTTTCTTCTTTCTTGTACCCTGCAAAAATGTTTTTACTGCCATAGAAATATCAATGAACATTAGATTTGAACACACTTTCAAAATATCTGCCACTTTTCTTTGTGTTCTCCTTCCCTCTATGAAATTCTAGAATCTTAATCTCCTTATGTTTGTTTTTTAATCAGACTGTTAAATTGTCAGCTCAGTGGTGGGAATATATACTGTAGGATTTATTCTTGACAATCTTACTTTTATTTATAAAATCAAAAACCAAATCTTTAACCTACTGCATGTGAATTTCCATTCTGTTTCATTTGTGATATGTCATAAGTTTCTTTATAATCAGTGGCATATAATTCTTTTAAAAGTCTTAGTGTAAAAAGTAGGCTTATTAATATAGTCTTGTGTTTAAATTGGACTTTATTTCATACATTACTCCTGGGAGTCCCAGTCGCAGATTATGTTTCTGTTGGTTCTGTTGTTAGCTTAATCATTAAAGTTCATCTAAGTCATATTGCGTCTCAAGTATAGAATCTAAGCACCATATTTTAGCAGAGAGAGGGTCAGTGGAGCAGGAGGAAGAGGAACATGAAAAAGGGGTTTCTCCTCACATAGAAAGGTCCTCACTTCGGTAAACGTTCTACCCTAGACTTGGAGAATTTCATTGCACCTATCTCCACTGAATGTTTGTGAATGGGGAGGAGATTCAAAATGTTCATAGAGTATTTTTTAAAATGTGGTACCCTGGAGCAAAGTTCCATATCATATCCTATATATATAAAACTGGTTTCTATTGCTAATGTTTATGTGGGGTGTCATTGTTGTAGCATTATAACAAAGATGGGCATCTTGAGGTCTGGGAAATCCCATAGTGTTCTCTTTTTAAAATATATATTTATTTATTTTTTTGGCTGTGCCAGGTCTTAGTTGCCATGCATGAGGTCTTTAGTTATAGCATGAGAAATCCTTGGTTGCAGCATGTGGGACCTGGTTCCCTCACCAGGGATTGAACCCTAGGCCCTCTGCGTTGGGAGTGTGGAGCCTTAGCCAGTGGACCATCAGGGAAGTCCCCTGCAGTATTCTTTGTTAGCTGGTTTTAGATTTGCTGAGAGAAATGCCCGTCTCTTGAGGAGCCAGCACTGAATTTTGGTGATGAGTTAAGCAGAGAAGGGGAGGACAAGAGCCTTACAGGCCTCTGTAAGCTGGCTGCATGCTGCAGTGAGGGCATTGCCATGTCACTGGGTCTGGCTTTGTGTCCTTTCCTCACTGTTGCCAATATTGGAGGTAGATTGACTTTTAAAGCATCAGAGTCATACCAAAAGTTCCTCTTCTTTGACTCATTTTACAGAGGCATGTATATATTCAGCAGGGCTTCCCAGGTGGCTCAGTGGTAAAAGAATCCACCTGCCAGTGCAGGAGATGCTGGAGATGCTAGTTCAATCCCTGGGTCGGGAAGATCCCCTGCAGAAGGAATGGCAACCCACTCCAGTATTCTTGCCTGGAGAATGGACAGAGGAGCCTGGTGGGCTATAGTCCACGGGATCACAAAGAGTCAGACATGAATGAGCACACACACAGCACATAATTCAAATATGTATGCAGAGCTACACATCATTGACCTAAAGGGTTAAACAGTTGGAAAGTTAAGACAACAAGGCAGAGTTCTCCAAAGTAGTCATCTTCATCCATTCATTCACTTAAAAGATAAACATTTATGGAGTCCCATATAGGGTCACAAAGAGACACAGCTGAGCAACTGAGCACACATGTATGTATTCAGCACCAACCACATGCCTGCACCGTGAAGATAGTATGAGATTTAGACCTTACTACTAAGGAGCTACATGCTTATACTGTGAACACCTAGAGATTTGTATAAGTCAGGATGTAATCAGTGGCAAAAAGTATTTGGCTGTTAAAATACATGGAATAGCAATTCAGGAGTAGACGTTAAGGAACAGAAGTTTCTTGGGGTTAAATTACAGAAGTGTCACGGGAATATAGATATAATATGTTAGCAAACACTAAGCATGGAGAAGGCAATGGCACCCCACTCCAGTACCCTTGCCTGGAAAATCCCATGGACAGAGGAGCCTGGTGGGCTGCAGTCCATGGGGTCGATAAGAGTCGGACACGACTGAGCAACTTCACTTTCACCTTTTCACTTTCATGCATTGGAGAAGGAAATGGCAACCCACTCCAGCGTTCTTGCCTGGAGAATCCCAGGGACAGGGGAGCCTGGTGGGCTGCCGTCTATGGGGTTGCACAGAGTCGGACACGACTGACGTGACTTAGCAGCAGCAGCAAACACTAAGCAAGGTGTAAAACTGTCATCGTATTTAATCCTTATTGTAGTTTTATGAAGCAGTAGTGTATTATTCTTATAAATATGACATCAAGGAAATTGAGGTCCAGAGGGATCAGATTTGTTTTTTAATGTTCATTAAAAAAATTGAAGTTTAGTTGATTTACAATGTTTCAGATATATAACAAGGTGATTATATTTACATATATGTACATATTCTTTTTCAGATTCTTTTCCTTTGTAGATTATTACAAGATATAGTTCCCTATGCCATACAGTAGGTCCTTATTATTTATTTGTTTTATATATAGTAGTCTATCTGATAATTCCAAATTTCCCATTTGTACCACCCCCCTCAGGTTTCTTGACTGAGGTTGCACAACTAGTAAGAGCAGAGCTGAGATTTCATTCATTTTCTTCATCATTTATTCATCAACTCTGTAGACGTCTGTTATTTCTGTATGCCAGCCACTTTCTAAGTTCTGTCCTGTCCTCCAGTCTGTTGTTCAGTGAATCTAAACTCAGATCTTTTTAGATTATTGAACTCCACCCCCCCGCCCCCGCACAGTTTCCCTGAGTCTTGAGATGGACTGAGGAGGAGGGGAGAAGTTAGATGAGCATATAATTGGGTGATGGGCACCAGGTACGAAAGCATACAAGCTGAGTTGTGGAGGTGAAAATTAATATTGAGTGCATGTGTTTTAAGGAAAGGTAATGAACAGTTTAGGTAATCATTGAGGAGCCTGTAAATTCTGAGTTGTGAAGGTCAGAGGTATAAACTATTTATACAAGATGACAGGATTTTTCAGTCTTTCACATTCACACAGATTATACTCACATTTGGCCTGATACAGAATTGGTCAGGAGCTGTGAGTACAGTCGATGAGCACTGGATAAGGGTTAGCACAAAGCATATAGTTTCAAGTCCATTACTTATTGGCTGTGTGATGTTAAATAAATATCCTCTGTGAACTTGAGGTTTTTTGTATCTGTATGTAAAGTTCCTACATAAGGGCTGAGCATAGCAAACATTTGATTAAATATGTGTCTAATGAATGAATAAATGAAATAGAGAAGATAACATCTGGCCACCTACTTTTGTTGATTATTGTAAGGATTAGTATTTACAAAAGTATTCTCTAGTGGTACTGTCCAAAGTTTTAGAAAATTGTTTACTGATTTTCTGTGTGTGTGTGCATTTTGTTTTGTGTGTTTTTTACAGCTGCTGGGCAAGGCCATATAGAGTGTTTGCAATGGCTAATTAAAATGGGAGCAGACAATAACATTACCAACAAAGCGAGGGAGAAACCCAGTGATGTGGCTAAGAGGTATCTCTATCTGTTTTGCTTCTGTCTTTGTTTTTAAAATTTTGCATTTATTCTCCTGTACTCAGAATTCTATCTCTGAAGATTTCTGAAATTATAGGACTCAGTCAAATGCTGATGGCATGATAATTTTCAAGCTGAACTGATGTTTGACAGCGTATCGGCTCTTCTCTCTAAAGCAGTACTTTTCAGTTGGGAGATAGTATCGTCCCCTTTTTTCGTGGGGTGGTGAATTTGGAAATGTGTGTGGAGGGGTGTTGTCACAATGATGGAGACCATCACTGATGTTTCATGAGGTCAGTCCAGAATGCCAGACATTCTATAGTGCTCAGAACAGTGGTGTACAGTGAAGAATTGTCCCACCCAAATGCTGGTACCTGTTGAGAAATGCTGTGTGATAGAAAGGAGGAATCAAAAGGAGCTGCATGGATTTTGAAACAAATTTTAATATTTGTATTTGAATTAAGTGTAACACCCATTATTGCTCACTTGGAGCTCATTTCAAATCAGGTCCTCAAGGAATACTTAGTTTATCCATTTGTTCATTTGATTGTTTTTCATTCAGCTTAACCATGTTCCAGGTGCTGTGGTTAGCGTTAGAATTACTAAGATGAAAAAACTTAGTCCTTGCTCTCAACAACCTTATGGTCTTGTGGAGAGATAAATGTGCAAATGTAACTTTTATTAATTATAGTTACATTATCAGTACATGTTATATATAGGATCTTCCCTACCCAGGGATTGAACCTGGGTCTCCTGCATTGTCTGAGTGACTTCACTTTCAGTTTTCACTTTCATGCATTGGAGAAGGAAATGGCAACCCACTCCAGTGTTCTTGCCTGGAGAATCCCAGGGACAGGGGAGCCTGGTGGGCTGCCATTATGGGGTCGCACAGAGTCGGACACGACTGAAGCGACTTAGCAGCAGCAGCAGCATCATTATCAACTCAGGCTAACTTTTGTCTTTATTTTTAAAAATAGATTTATCAATAAAGCACACATATTTGTACAGTACAAACTGATGAATTCTGATACATGTATATACCTGTGAGGTCATAATCACAATCAAGATAGTGAACTTATCCTTCACCCCCCACAAAATCTTGTGCACCTTTGTAATCTCTCTCTCGTCCACTGCTTTCCACTGCTGCATCCCCAAGCAAACATGAATTTGCTTTCTGTCACTAGTGATTAGTTTGCATTTGCTAGAATTTTATATAAATGGAAACATACAGTATATACTCATACTCTTATGTATGTGGCTTTTTTCACTGAGCATAATTATTTTGAAGTTCGTTCATGTGTAGTGGTTCATCTCTTTTCTTGTTGCAGTTGTTGAATTCCATTGGCTGTGGAATTCCATAGTATTCCAGAGTTTGATTATCCCCTAACCTGTTGAAGGACGTCTTATTTGTATCTATTTTTGGTGATTATGAATACAGCTGCTATATGTATTTACATACAGATTTTTGTGTGAACGCAAGTATTCAATTCACTTGGATAATAACTTAGGAGTAGGACTGCTGCTGCTACTGCTGCTACGTCACTTCAGTCGTGTCTGACTCTGTGTGACCCCATGGATGGTAGCCTACCAGGCTCCTCCGTCCATGGGATTTTCCAGGCAAGAGTATTGGAGTGGGTTGCCATTGCCTTCTCCAGAGTATCTTCCTGACCCAGGGATCGAACCCAGGTCTCCCGCGTTGTCAGCAAGACGCTTTACCGTCTGAGGCACCAGGAAAGTCAGATGCTAAGGGTGTGTTTATCTTTTTAACAAACTGTCACAGTGCCTTCCAAAGTGACCACACCAGTTTGCATTTCACAAGCAGTGGACGAGAGTTTCTGTTACCCCTTGTCTTGCCAGTATTTAATATTGCCAGATATTTTTATTTTTGTAATTACAGTAGGTGTGTACTGGTATCTTATTGTGGCTTTTGTTTTTTCCTAATGGAAAATGATTTGATGCATCTTTTCATATTCATATTTGTCATTTGTTTTCCTTTGGCAAAGTGACTGTTCAGATCTTTTGTCTAGTATTAAAACTTGGGTAGTGTTGTTTTTATTGTTGAGTTTTAAGAGCTTTTTCTATATTCTGGATACTAATTCTTCCTCAGATTTTTGTTTTGTGAAGATTTTCTCTCAGTTGTGGTTTGTTTTTTCATCCTCTTAATAATGAAGAGCAAGAATAATTTTTAGAAAATATTTCCTAATTTATATGACTGTGCTGGATCTTAGTTGTGGCTTGCAGGATCTTCAGTTTTTGTTGTAGCATGTAGCATGTATTTAAAAAAAAATAGTTGCAGCATATGGGATCTTTTAGTTGCAGGCATGCAGAATCTTTAGTTATGGCATGTGGACTCTTGGTTGCGACATGTGGGATCTAGTTCTCTGACCAGGGATGGAACTTGGGCCCCTGCATTGGGAGTGTGGGGTCTTAGCCACTGACCACCAGGGAAGTCCCAAGAACAAAAAAAATTTTTTTTATCAATTTGCTCTTTTATGGGTTACGCTTTTGGTATCATATCTAAGAAATCTTTGATTTAACACCAGGTCACAGAAATTTCTTCTTTTGTTTTCTTTTAGACATTGTGCAGTTTTAGGTTTTACACTGATGTCTGTGATCCATGTTGAATTAATTTTTGTATATGGTATGAGGTATGCATCTAAGTTCTTTTTTTTTTTTTTTTGCATATGGGTATCTAATTGTTCTAGCACCATTTGTTGAAACAGCTGTCTTTTTTCCTGAATTGCCTTTGTGTCTTTGACCAAGTTAGGTGTCCATGTATACATGGGCTTATTTCTGTACCGTATATTTAATCCACGGATCTGTTTGTCTATGTCAGTATCACGAGTGATTGTAATGTCTGGCCCACATTCTTTGTCATTCATCCACTAAAATGCTAAGTGTGAGTGTGGTGTTACATTAGTACCCTTGAATGTGTTGTAACGCAAGTACTCAGTAAGTGCTAGCTGTTAGGTTACAGTCTAATAATAGATATAATGAATTTTTGTAACCTTACAACTTCCTGTCTTTATTACTGTATCATTAATGATTTGCAATACCTGGTGAAAGGTGAGGATATATGTGTGCATGTGGTTATGTGTGTGGGGAAAAAAATAGGGATTTTAGGTTTTTGTGTTTAGTGAGTAATTCTTCATCTCCTAAGAGAAAGCAATTAAACATTTTAATTAGCAAAACTTTGGGGAAAAAAATGCAGATTACATACAGTCACAGCAACAACTTGAAAACCAAGAGTATATTACTAGCTTCATAGAGGTGTGGAGAGATCAAAGAAAATAGGAAATGTGGACAGAAAAGTCATTATTTTTCCATTAAATTTCAAAGCCATGCTGAGTGTTTGAGGGTTGAGGAAGGATGAAGATTAAGGGGGCTAGAGCTGTAGTTTTCCCTAAAACTGGAACCAGAACTAATTCTACAGTCCAAATTAGGCCATCAGGAAAAGGTAGTGAACACAGGTAGATCAAGTAGGGTGGTTCTGGGCTTTCTGCTCAGTTGAGCAGCTGTGTCTGGGGCTACACCAAATATTCTTTTGATAGTAGATCACCTCTTTCAGTTGGATTTTTGTCACTAAAAATTACGGAATCTGGGAATTCCCTAGCAGCTTCGTGGTTAGGACTCTGCACTCTCACTGCTGAGGGCCTGGGTTCAATCCCTGGTTGGGGAACTAAGATTCCACATGCCATGTAAATTGGCCTCTCCCCAAAATATGGAATCAGCCTTTAATATGACTGCTTATCCTTCGTTTCCACTAACTATTTGAGTTTCCTGCATAGCTGGGTATGTGTCACCATGTCACCGACCTTCAGATACAGTTTTGCTTCTTTAGTGGTGGGTGAGCTGGTGAGATGATGTAGAGTGTAATTCCCTAAATTAAGTACAAACTGTGATTTAAATTTGAAAAAGATTATGGATCCTGTTAATTACTAATTCTTTTCTACAGGTTTGCCCATTTAGCAGCAGTAAAGCTATTAGAAGGACTACAGAAATACGATATAGATGATGCGAATGAAATTAATGAAAATGATATTAGGTTTTTTATAAGACATGGTGTTGAGGGAAGCACTGATGCCAAAGATGATTTAGGTCTCAGTGAGTCGGATAAAACAGATGCCAGAGGTAAGTGTGCCAACTCTTTCATGATTTTCCCTTAAAAAAAAATACCGTAGCCAGTTTTTACCACAAATTTGGGGAATTATTCTAAAGATAATTACCATCTACAAAGTACAATACTTTGGTATTTTGGGGAGAAGTAGTACAAAGTTTTGTACTAGGGGTTGTTGAACATGATCTCAGTCCCTCCATGAGGAAAGTGATATTTTCATGCCACATAACCCTAATTTCACTTCTCATGGTGTCTGTCAGAGAACCATGGCTCATATGAGTGGATGAGAACAACTGTTTCAATGGCACTCTTTGATAATGAGGAGAAAGAGAAGAAGGATCTGTTTGAATGGAGGCTAACCAAAGCAGAGGCAGGTGTAGTATAGTGAGCAGTGCTTGGGCAGTGGATTCAGACATCAGGGCTTCACCTCTTTCTAGCTGTGTTACTCTGAACCTTGGTTTCCTCACCTGCAAAAATGAGAATATTAACATCACCCTCACAGAGGGCGCTAACGAATGGGATGTGCCTAGCTCACGGCAGAAGCTTAGTAAATGTCAGTTCCCTTCCTCTTTTTTTCTTTTTTAATGATATTCGTTTATTTGGCTGTGCTGAGTCTTCGTTGCTGTTTGGGCTTTTCTCTGGTTGCAGTGCGTGGGCTTCTCATTGTGGTGGCCTCTCTTGCTGTGGAGCACGGGCTCCTGAGCGTCTGGGCTTCAGTAGTAGCAGCAGTGGGTTCAGTAATTGCGGCTCCCAGGCTCTAGAGCACAGGCTCAGTAGTTGTTCTGCATGGGCTTAGTTGTTCCTCAACATGTGGGATCCTCATGGACCAGGGATTGAACCTGTGTCTCCTGCATTGAGAGGCTGCTTCTTCACTACTGGGCCACCAGGGAAGCCCAGTTCCCTTCTTCCTGATCTCTGGGAAGTATTTTCAGTTATTCTGACAGGAAGAACTAGTTGTACCAAACCTGTAGTCTCTGAGAAAAATTTCTGATTCATGTCTAAATAAAAGAACATTTTTTTAAAGAACTCCCAGAACACTGTTAGATAGAACCTTATTCTCCAGGGATGGTAGAAACCTCTTTCCTGGTGAATGCAGGATCACCTCACAGCAAGGCTCAGAGTCAATGATCTTCTGAATTTCCTGATAGCTTTATTTTAAATAGCTTTATTGAGATGTAATTCACATACCATTCAGTCTACCTATTTAAAGTGTACAGTTTAATTAAGATTTTAGTGAATTCAGATTTGTGCAACCATTATTACAATAAAATTTGTAGTATTTCTATCACCCTCAAAAGAAACCTCGTACCTATTACCCCTACCTTCTTTTCCTTACCCCCAGACCATCCCTCAGATTAGGCATCTGCTAACCTACTCTCTGTAGGTTTGTCTGTTCTAGGCATTTCATATGAATGAGATGATACCATCTGTGGTCTTTTGTGACTAGCTTCTGTCACTTACCACGTTTTCAAGCTTCATGTACTTTGTAACATTATTTCATATTTCATATTTATTCTTTTTTACTGCTAAATACACTTTATATATCCATTTATCAGTTGTTGGTCATTTGAGTTGTTTCCATATTTTGGTTATTAAGAAGAATGCTGCTGTGAACATTCGTATACATGTTTTTGTGTGGACGTGTATTTTCATTTCTTTGGATACACCTAGGAGTTGGGATTCCTGCATCATCTGGTAAAAGTATGTCTGGCATTTTGAAGAACTTCAAACTGTTTTCCAAAGTGGCCGCACCATTTTACATTCCCACCAACCATATGTGAGCGTTCCAGTTTCTCCACATCTTACCAGAGCTTGTTGTTGTCTAATTGATTATATTAATAGTTGATTAGAGTGTGTAGTGGTATTTCATTTGGTAGATTTGATTGGCATTTCCCTAATGATTAGTGATGCTGTCTTTTCATTGGTTTACTGGCCATTTGCATATTTTCTTTGGAAAAATGTCTACTCAAATCCTTTGCCTATGTTTCAACTGAGTTATTTATCTTTTTATTATTGAGTTGTAAGAGAACTTCCAGATTTAAGTCCCGTGTCACACACATGATTTGCAGATATTATCCTGTTCCATGAGTTGTCTTTTTTCTTAATGATGTCCTTTGCAGTGCACATGCTTTTCATTTTGATGAAATCCACTGTATCTATTTTTTATTTTGTTTGTGCTTAGATTTCTTTTTGTTGATTGTACTGAGAATTAGCAAGGACTTACTAGAATTGCGGAAAATGAGCCGGGGATTTGTAGAATTTCAGTGTCTTCTGAAATGATTTGAGCAGGAGATATTTGTGAAGTATCATTGTCAGTGAATCACAAAATTTTTAAAAGATGCTTTGGGAAAGACCATGAATGAAACTAGAACAGGTTCCTACTGTGGTGTGTTTGATGTAAACATCCTCTTACACCCTTGTCATACAGTGAGACTACTGGTGCCTGGCTGTGGTGTTGGCAGCTAGTGAGGGTTTTGTATGTGCTATTTCCTTATCCTTATTTAATTTTATGCCAGAACAAAATCCAAAGGACTAGCCAGTCTCTTCTTGGAACACTAGGTTTTGCAAGACCACCTACAGGGAACTGGTTGGATTTCTTGTCATCCCAGAATTCTTGGAACTGAGTTTCAGTTCCGAGCATTCTTTAGTGAGTTAGGTTTAGGGTCATGGCATCATAGAACCCTGGAACCATTTGATGTTTGGCTCCTGGCTTAACACTCCTGTCACGTCATCCAGCATCCAGTTGCTTTCAGTGAAGACACTCACTGCTGCCAAGGTGGCCCATTTCTACCTTCTGACAGGGTTCTTGTGAGGATTAAAATGTACAAGGCACTTCGCGTAGTGTCCTGCCCATCATAGGCACTCCACAAATGCACGGTAACTCTTAGCTCTTTTATTTCAAGTTTCACCTCTGTTAAGATCTCTCTTCCTGGAGCTAATCCTGATCAGTCCTAGCTCTTACAATCCCATAGAACAGCTTTTTCAAAACATAGCCTTCAAATACTAAAGATTAGATAAACAGTCACAATTCTTTCAATCTTATGTAACATTAAAAAAAAAAAATCCCCTTATTTGCTTGCTGGTGGTTACAGTGGATCCCAAACCTGTCTGCACATCTGCATTGTCAGAGGAGCTCCTGAGGAGTATGAAGACCTGAATTTGTAGGACTGATATGGGGCTCAAACATATGCATTTTTAAAAGTGCCCAAGTTGATTCTGATGTGTGCAGTTTGGAACCTGCAACTCTAACCAACTGAGAGATAAATCAGAGGAAGTTATTTGTTAACCTAGTTGTATGGCAGTTTCTCAGCTTCTGTACTATTGACATTTTGGGCCAGATCCTTCTTTGTTGAGGGGGTTCTCGTGTGTATTTTAAGATCTTTAGTAGCATCCTGAGCCTCTACATGCCAATAGCCTGTTTCCCTTCATCCTCCAGCAAGTTAAAAGTTTTCCAGATACTGTCGCATACTCCTTCTAGGAGAAAAATCAACCCAGGTTGAGAACTAGTACCAGAAAGGATAGAAAAATGTTAGTTTTAATAGTTGGAGAATAGCTCAAAGCAGCTATCAGCAAACTTCGTTTTCAGTATCATCTTTTGAAGGTACTACAAGTGACTAATGACAAAATTTGGGGATTGTATTAGTTCTGGTTTATCTTAAAGAAATCAAGCATGTTTCAATTTTTCTAACTGTCTGACATAATTAGATTATGCGTGATCGGTAGTCCTAAAACGCTGCTGGCCAGCCTCCCTCCCTCCCTGTTCATGGTATTAATAACAGCAGTAACAATGACCTCCTCCAGCATCAGTATCGCCCAGTCAGGCATTTCACTGTTTGTTCACCCTAATACTCTGCTACTGGTGTTTATCCTTCTGTGTAGACACCACCCTCCCTCCCTCCCCTCCCCCTGACCTTGCAGACACGGCTCTAGAGGAAGAATATGCTTCAGGGCCGGCCTCCTGTGAGCACATGGGCTGTTTCCTGTCTAAACTAGGTTGCTGTTCAACTTTGTCTTGCAGTGAGAGCTTTTAAGAAAATCGTAGAATTGAGACACCTCCTTGAAATTGCTGAGAGCAACTATAAACATTTGGGAGGAATAACAGAAGAAGATATAAAGCAGAAGAAAGAACAGCTCGAGTCTGCAAAGTAATGTCCTCAAAACTCTAGTAATTTGTTTTTACTTACCTTTCTACATGTCACGTGAGGGTTTGTTGCTGAAGAACTTGTTTTTTCATCCCACCAAAGGGTTTGAGTTTCCAACCTGTTTTCCTCTTAAACTCTCAGATGGAGAAGGTGTTAAGATTTTTTAAAAATTGTGGTAAAATATGCGTAACATAGAATATGTCACCTTAACCGTTTTTAAGGTAGAATTCAGTCATGTTATGTACATTGACATTTTCACACAACCGTTCTCCAGAACTTTCTATCTTGCAAAACTAAAACATAAGGAGGAGTTGTTGTTTTTGAGACAGCTCTGCGCGATTTTCAGCCAACACAGTCTCTAGCCATCCCTGTCATATTGGACTTCCTGTTCACAAGTGTGTGACCCAGTCCTGTGTTCATGGATGGTGGTGCCCCCCAGAATGCTCGCAAGCCTGGAGGCAGTGAGGGCCCCCTCGCCTTTCACTTCCTGCACCCAGGGTCGGCTCTCGGCACATCTGGCCCCTCTCTAGTTGATGAACAGCTGCTGAGACAGAGGGTGTCAAGTGCTTACTCCTCCCACTGCTGCTCTGCTAGTCTGTCTCCTTTACACAGTGCGCAGAGAACACAGTTAGGCAGCAGGGAGACTTCTGGTTTTAGTAAACGTGGGTCTTTAAAGAGTGGAGCACATGGGTTCTTTGCTTCCCCTGCCCTTTCCTTTCATTGGATTCTCTCCCTCCTCCTCATTAGAACCTCCTGTTTCCCTTTCATTCATCCTCTTCTGCATCTAGTCTCAGTAAGAGATCTGGTAATTTATTCAAAGTAACATCTAAGTCTTTGATAAGCTATCTTTCCATGGATATTTGAAAGTTGTGGTAAACCAAAAAAAATTTTATTTTAATAAGAGTGTCTTTGTATTTCATTAGTCACATCATACAAGTAGCTATCCACTGCCTCTGTAAAGTCTTTGAGCTGTAGAATGTTTTTAGTATTGGCCTCTGCCTAAGAGCCTAGCTGAGATTTCTTAGATCCCTTGTAGTCTAGAAAAGTACTTCACAGTGGAGCAGTTATTTCCTAGATAATGAGCTTTAAATTTTGTTCCCTTTACTTCTGAGACAGATTGCTATACTACTTGTACTGTTGATACTTCTGATCTCTGCTGTATGCTAGGCATGAGGTAAGCCTCTCATATATATTGTTTGATGCAATCTTCATACTTCCATGAGCTATTCTCTCACTATGTGGATTAGGAAACCAAGATTTAACTTACCGGTGAAGAGACTTGCATGAAGTCACAAAGAGAGGACTAAGGGCGAGGGGTGCAGCCAGGATTTGGCCTGAATCTATTGACTCCAAATCTATTAGCCAAGGTCATCACAATTTTAATAGTCTTCTTGTTATTGTTCAGTCACTAAGTTGTGCCTGACTCTTTGTGACCCCATGGACTGCAGCACACCAGGCTCCTCTGTCCTCGGTTAACTCCAAGAGTTTGCTCAGATTCATGTCCATTGAGTTGGTGATACTGTCTAACCATCTCATCCTCTGTTGCCTCCTTATCCTTTTGCCTTCAACCTTTCCCAGCTTCAGGGCCTTTTTCAATGAGTTGGCTCTTTGCATCAGGTGGCCAAAGTATTGAAGCTTCAGCATCAGTCCTACCAATGAATAGTCAGGGTTGGTTTCCTTTAGGATTAACTAGTTTGATCTTCTTGCAGTCCAGGGGATTCTTGAGAGTCTTCTCCAGCACCACAATTTGAAAGCATCAATTCTTTGGTGCTCAGCTTTCTTTATGCTCCAACTCTCACATCCATACATGACTACCGGAGAAACCATAGCTTTGATTATATGGACCTTTGTCGGCAAAGTGATCTCTGCTTTTTAATACACTGCCTAGGTTTGTCATAATTTTCCTTCTAAGGAGCAAGCACCTTTTAATTTCATGGCTGCAGTCACCATCCACAGTGATTTTCAAGCCCCCCCAAAGAAAATCTGTCACTGCTTCTACTTTTCTCCCCTTCTATTTGCCATGAAGTGATGGTACCAGATGCCATGATCTTCCTTTTTTTAAAGTTGATTTTTTAAATTAGTTTAATTGGAGAATAATTACAATATCATGATGGTTTTCCCCATACAGTGGGACTGTCCATGTGGCACTAGGGTAAAGAACCTGCCTGTCAATGAACGAGATGTAAAAGACACAGGTTCGATCCCTTGGTCCAGAAGATCCCCTGGGGGAGGGCATGGCAACCCACTCCAGTATTCTTGCCTGAAGAATCCCATGGACAGAGGAGTCTGGAAGGCTACAGTCCATAGGGTTGCATAGAGTTGGACACGACTGTGCGAGAATAATTGGAGAATAATTAGTTTACAACATTGTGATGGTTTTTCCCATACGTTGAGATGAATCAGCCATGGGTCCATGGGTCCCCCCATCCTGAACCACCCCCCCCACCTTCCTCCCCACCCCATCCCTATGGTTTGTCCCAGAGCACCAGCTTTGAGTGCCCTACTTCATGCATCGAACCTGCAGTGGTCTCTGTTTCACATATGGTAATATACATGTTTCAGGGCTATTTTCTCCAATCACCGCACTCTTGCCTTCTCCCACAGTCCAAAAGTCTGTTCTTTGCATCTATGTCTCTTCTGCTGCCTTGCATATAGGATTGTTGTTACCATCTTTCTAAATTCCACAAATGTGTTAATATATAGTATTGGTGTTTCTCTTTCTGACTTACTTCACTCTGTATAATAGGTTCCAGTTTCATCCACCTCATTGGAACTGACTCAAATGTGTTCCTTTTTATAGCAGAGTAATATTCCATTGTGTATATGTACCACAACTTCCTTATCCTGCTGATGGACATCCATGTCCTAGCTATTGTAAACAGTGCTGCAAGGAACATTGGGGTACACGTGTCTCTTTCAATTCTGGTTTCCTTGGTGTGAATGCCCAGCAGTGGGATTGCTGGGTTGTATGGCAGTTCTGTTTCCAGTTTTTTAAGGAATCTCCACGCTGTTCTCCATAGTGGCTGTACTAGTTTGCATTCCCACCGATAGTATAAGAGAGTTCCCTTTTCTCCACACTGTCTCCAGCATTTATTGTTTGTAGACTTTTTGATAACAGCCATTCTGACTGGCGTGAGATGATATCTCATTGTAGTTTTGATTTGCATTTCTCTAGTAATGAGTGATGTTGACCATCTTTTCATGTGTTTGTTAGCCATCTGTATGTCTTCTTTGGAGAAATGTTTGTTTAGGTCTTTTTGCCACTTTTTCATTGGGTTGTTTGTTTTTCTGGTTTTGAGCTGATGAGCTGCTTGTATATTTTGGAGATTAATTCTTTGTCAGTTGCTTCATTTGCTGTTATTTTCTTCCATTCTGAAGGCTGTGTTTTCCCCTTGCTTATAGTTTCCTTCATTGCTCATAAGCTTTTAAGTTTAATTAGGTCCCACTTGTTTATTTTGGTTTTATTTCCATTACTCTGGGAGGTGGGTCATAGAGGATCTTGTTGTGATTTATGTCATCGAGTGTTCTGCCTGTTTTCCTCTAAGAGTTTTATAGTTTCTGGTCTTACATTTGGATCTTTAATCCATTTTGAGTTTATTTTCGTGCATGGTGTTAGAAAGTGTTCTAATTTCATTCTTTTATATGTGGTTGACCAGTTTTCCCAGCACCATTTGTTAAAGAGATTGTTTTTTTTCCATTGTATATTTTTGCATCCTTTGTCAAAGATAAGGTGTCCACAGGTGCTTGGGTTTCCCTCTGGGCTTTCTATTTTGTTCCATTGATCTCTATTTCTGTCTTGTGCCAGTACCATACTGTCTTGATGACTGTACCTTTGTAGTGTCATCTGAAGTCAGGAAGGGTGATTCCTCTTGTTCCATTCTTCTTTCTCAAGATTGCTTTGGTTATTCAAGGTTTTTTGTGTTTCCATACAAACTGTGAAATTATATGTTCTAGTTCTGTGAAAAATACTGTTGGTAGCTTGATAGGGATTGCATTGAATCTATAGATTGTTTTGGGTAGTATACTTATTTTCACTATATTGATTCTTCCAATCCACAAACATGGTATATTTCTCCATCTATTTGTGTCATCTTTGATTTCTTTCATCAATGTTTTATAGTTTTCTATATATTGGTCTTTTGTTTCTTTAGGTAAATTTATTCGTATTTTATTCTTTTTGTTGCAATGGTGAATGGGATTGTTTCCGTAATTTCTCTATTTTTTCATTGATAGTGTATAGGATTGCAAGGGATTTCTGTGTATTAATTTTATATCCTGCAGCTTTACTGTATTCATTGATTAGCTCTAGTAGTTTTCTGGTGGCATCTTTAGGGTTTTCTATGTAGAGGATCATGTCATCTGCAAACACTGCAAGTTTTACTTCTTCTTTTCCAGTCTGGATTCCTTTTATTTCTTTTTCTTATCTGATTGCTGTGGCTAGGACTTCCAAAACTATGTTGAATAGTAGTGGTGAGAGTGGGCAACCGTGTCTTGTTCCTGATTTTAGAGGAAATGTTTTCAGTTTTTCACCATTGAGGATACTGTTTGCTGGGGTTTATCATATATGGCTTTTCTTATGTTGAGGTATATTCCTTCTGTGTCTGCTTTCTGGAGAATTTTTATCATAAATGGGTGTTGAGTTTTGTCAAAGGCTTTCTCTGCATTTATTGAGATAATCATATGGCTTTTATTTTTCAATTTGTTAATGTGGTATATTACATTGATTGTGGATGTTGAAGAATCCTTGCATCCCTGGGATAAAGCTCACTTGATCATGATGTATGATCTTTTTAATATGTTGTTGGTTTCTGTTTTCTAGAATTTTGTTGAAGATTTTTGCATCTATGTTCATCAGTGATATTGGCCTGTAGTTTTCTTTTTTTGTGGCATCTTTGTCTGGCTTTGGTATTAGGGTGATGGTGGCCTCATAGAATGAGTTTGGAAGTTTACTTTCCTCTGCAATTTCCTGGAAGAGTTTGAGTAGGATAGGTGTTAGCTCTTCTCTAAATTTTTTGTAGAATTCACCTGTGAAGCCATCTGGTCCTGGGGTTTGTTTGTTGGAAGATTTTTGATTACAGTTTCGATTTCTGTGCTTGTGATTGATCTGTTCAGATTTTCTATTTCTTCCTGGTTCAGTTTTGGAAGGTGATACTTTTCTAAGAATTTGTCCATTTCTTCCATTAATGTTGAGTTTTAAACCAGCTTTTTCACATTCCCCTTTCACCCTCATCAAGAGAGTCTTTAGTTCTTCTTCATTTTCTGCCATTAGAGTGGTATCATCTGCATATCTGAGGTTGTTGATATTTCTCCTAGTGATCTTGATTCCAGCTTGTGCTTCATCCAGGCCAGATGATGTATTCTGCATATAAATTAAGTAAGTGAAGTCACTCAGTCGTGTCTGACTCTTTGTGACCCCAAGGACTGTAGCTCACCAGGCTCCTCCATCCATGGAATTTTCTAGGCAAGAGTACTGTAGTGGGTTGCCATTTGCTTCTCCAGGGGATCTTCCCGACCCAGGGATTGAACTTGGGTCTCCTGCATTGCAGGCAGATGCTTTACCATCTGAGCCACCAGGGAATAGGGTGACAATATACAGCTTTGATGTCCTCCTTTCCCAGTTTTGAACCAGTCAGTTGTTCCATGTCTGATTCTAACTGTTGCTTCTTGACCCACATACAGGTTTCTCAGGAGACAGATAAGGTGGTCTGATACTCCCATCTCTTTAAGAATTTTCCACAGCTTGTTGTGATCCACACAGTCAAAGGTATTAGTCAGTGAAGCAGAAGTAGATGTTTTTCTGGAATTCCCTTGCCTTTTCCATGATCCATCCACTTCTTTGTTCCCCACTTTGTGTTGAGTACATCCTAAGACATTTATTTTTTGGATACAAACTCCTGATACTAGATGTAAATGTAAAGAAAACCTGGCTAAGAATTGGTTGAGGGATGTCCTTTTGATTTTGTTATTAGTTAGATGAAACGAATCAATCATGGGGCTGATTTTCGTTTCCTGTTTTCTGAATTCTAGGTTTCCATAGTTACGTTGTTCTTCCTATCCCCAGCCTCACCCCCACTCACTTCCATACTAGAGCTACTATTGTTTATTCTTAGATTGCCCTCTTTGAGACCTGACATACAAGTCAGCATGCCTTGGGAGTTCTGGTCCCCTCATCATCCCAATAAGGCAGAAAATAACTCTGGTTCAAATCCTAGCATCACTTGTCTGGGTTTATTTTCGTTTATTTTCACATTATCCTGATATGTCTCCCAACTCCTTGTCCCTGCTCCTTCCTCTCCCACCCTCATACCCTGTGGTCTGTTAATCATGTTAAAACCCAAGCAGATAAATTTCACCTATTGTTCACTGAAAAGAAGCGAGGCCCACAAATGTATATAATGTACAACTTCATTTATGAGCAGAGACAAAACTAATCTAACATGATCAGTGTTCAGAAGTTTGGGTGCTTGTGCAAAGCAAGGATTGCCTGGGGAGAATGTGAGGAACTTTCTGAGATGACAGAAGTGTTTTGTATCTTGGTAGTCATGGTGAATGCAAAGGTGTACACATTAGTGGAAACTCGTTGAAGGGAATTCCCTGGTGGTCCAGTGTTTAAAGAGTCTGTGCTTCCACTGCAGGGGGCACATGCTGCATGGCCTGGCCACGAAAAAAGAAAAGAAACAAAACTCATTGAATTGTTTACTTGATATTTGTGTAATCACACAAAGTGGATTTTACATCATTAGAAAGCTGAACAAAGCAAAAGAAATCTGTTATTATAGTCCTGCTCTCTCTGTTGAGACCCTCCAATGGCTTCCCGTTTCACTGAGTGAAGCCTGGTCCTCCCTGTGACCTGTACGACCCTGCTTGTTCTGGCTTCTTTTACCTCTCAGACTCTACTCCAGTCACACTGGCTTCCAGTTTTCTTCTAGTTCCCAGGCATTTCTCTGCCTCAGGACCTTTGCACTTGCTGTTCTGTCTGGGATGCTCTTTCCCTGGATGTCCACTTAATTATTTCTCTTTCCTTTGGAATTTTGCTCACAAGCCCCCTTCTCAGTAAGGCGTTCCCTGGTCACTGTGTACGAAATATTAACCCCTTCCTCTACAACATCTTCTAGACTGTCTTGCTCTATGTTTTCCCTCCCTAGTACTTATTACCTTCCAACATACTTATATTTGAGTACATATATTTTCTTATTTTCTTTACTGTCTTTCTCCCCTGCCTAAGAAAGCCCCATGAGGGCAGAAACGGCCTACTTTGTTCACTACTTTATTCCCAGGATCTAGATCAGTGCGAGCTCACAGTAGACTTTTAATACATATTTGTTGAATAAATGATTTATTTGCCTTAAATATAATGTATGGATACTTTTCACTATTACCAGAAATAATTGCTAGTTGATATTGGTTATTGATTGAAAACAAAATTTTTTGACAGGACTATCAAAGAGCTGCAGGGCCAGCTGGAGTATGAACGATTACGCAGAGAGAAGTTAGAATGTCAGCTGGATGAGTATCGAGTGGAGGTGGATCAACTCAAGGAGATGCTGGAAAAAACTCAGGTCCCCAACTTTGTGGCTGTGGTTGGTATCCTTCTTAACACGTTTATGTTTCTCAAGAGATAGTATATAAGAGTAGCTAAGAGTACAAGCTTTGGATGGCGCTATTTCGGTTTGAATTCCAGCTACAACCATTTTTGGTTTGGACAAGTCATTTAACCTTTCTGTACCTTAGGTATAAATTGGAGATAATTTATAATTTCTAGAGTGTTCTAGGAATGAAAGGAATATATATGTGTGTGTGTGTATACATATATAAGAGATTAATTGAGAGTAATTATTAATTTGTACAAAATAAAAAGCCAGGAAGTTTTTATTATAAATCATATTTGAGGTGGTATAGATCTGGAACAAAATTAACTCATGAGGACTTTAATAATCACTTTAAAAATACTAAAATAATATATGTCCTTGTTGTTAAATGTTAAAAGCAGG
The DNA here is from genome assembly GCF_000754665.1 of Bison bison bison. Lineage (NCBI taxonomy): Eukaryota > Metazoa > Chordata > Mammalia > Artiodactyla > Bovidae > Bison > Bison bison. Next base: position 5,240,516 of record NW_011494896.1, on the reverse strand, counting down.
GCAGATGCTCCTTCCCATTCTGAGTTCCATTCTCCAGAAGAAGCTGCTGTGGTTTGGTCTCATATTAGACAACATTCTGTTCACCTGCAAATACATGTGTATATTTCTATATGCAAATTCAAACATTTTTCTCTGGGTTTTGGTATCTCATCTGTGCTTAATTTTCCAGAGAATATAATTAACCATCATAATTAACCCGTTCTCTTCTTTTGCCGTGATCATCTGATCTCATGTTTAGCCCCTGGGGCACTTTAGTATGGAGAAGCTGGCTGGGGCAGTCCTGCAGTGTTGTCTTCTGGACACACACCTTTAATAAACTCCCACACTCCAGATCCGCCTCCTGTCCGCCTTATGGTGGGAAATCTACCGGCTCCGGTCTCCTCAGAGCAGAGATGTACTGTTCTTTACTAGCTGCCTGTATCTTTTGCTGCACACCTTTTGAGTCAATCCAAATTGATGGTCTGCATAGGACATTTTTGGGGCTTTAGCTGTTTCTGATTACTCTTTTCTCGCCCAGAAACGTGTGTTCCCAGGGTAAGTTTGACATCACGCCCTAGAGCACCTCCTCCCTAAGACCTGCTCTCTACCAGCAATGTGTAGCTCTCAGGAGTGCTGACTTGTGGTCCTGTGCTCTGGGCCCTTTGGCTTTTGTGGTCCTGTAGGTTCCACCAGTTTTTGTAAATGAGCAAATGTCACTGACCTCTCATGGAAGCTGCTTATTTTCTGTTCTGCAAAAGTTTCTGGGTCTCAATTTCCTCATCTGTAAAATGGGGATAACACCTACCCCATGGGGTATTGATGTTAGATGAAATACTGTGTGAAAATCCTGAGGTATCTTCTGTCTCCAGTATTCATAGTATACATTCTCCCTTCCTCATATCCTTTCCTTTTTCCTTTCTTTCTTTCCATTTTCTACATTTGAGTTATGTAAACAGTGGATAAATGTGTAGAGCCCTATGCATCTGAGAGTAGAAGGAATTAGTTTATTTTGGAGTCTAAACACATGAAGTATAAATAAAATGAACTTTGGATTCTGTACTTACTTTTATAGAGGCTTCAAGAAGCTCTCACTAATCTTTCTCCTGCCACCTACTGATAAAGAGACCCATGATTGGGTCTCCATCTTAAGATTTAGTAAAATCATCTATAAAAGAATCTGCAATAGTATAATTTTTAGCTAGAAAAAAATGTCTTAGGCTAGTTTGATGTAATGCACTTAAATCATTTCTTTATAATAACTGGTTTTGATAATAACTTTCTGTAGTGTTTTGTCGTATGCTGTCTCAGCGTATATTAACCCACTTCACAAGCTTGTTGTTTTCTATTCTCTTACATGTAGCCTACCTCTTCCTGAACTTGCCCAACACTTTCCCACCCCCAAGCCTTTGTTCATTTTGTTTTCATTTGTAAAGTTCATCACACTGCACACTCTTTGGGGTGCTCTTTGGTATGTGGCTTCCCTGGTGGCTCAGATGGTAAAGAATCTGCCTGCAATGCAGGAGACCTGGATTCGATCCCTGGGTCGGGAAGATCCCCTGGAGAAGGGCATGGCAACCCACTCGTGTGTTGCCTGGAAAATTCTTTGGACAAAGGAACCTGGCAGGCTACAGTCCATGGGGTTGCAAACGGTTGGACATGATTGAGCAACTAACACTTTTAATATGTGTATTGTACTTAAATAAAAATGTTTACTTAAAAAACTTAAACTAGATGGGAACTCTAATAGCTTCGGTAGAGATTGAGGCAGATTGCTGCCACAGATTGAGGCAGCACTGAACTCATGCTTCCGTCTAAAGCCAGTGTCATTTGGGAGGTCGTTGGTGTAAAGCTTTGGGCCATGCTTTCTAATCTAGAATGGCCACTGTGGAACTGGTAACATTCCATGATTACTTCCGGGTTTAACTTTCTCTTGTTTTCTGCCTACAAGGCTGTGGAACATGGTTGGACTTTGATATGTCCTCTGCTGGGCTTTTCTGTCCTGACATCCTAGCCTGTGAGCCTGTTAATGATCCTTGGAACAATCTGAGAGTTTAAGTGAGTTTATCCATGCTGAGCTATTACTGTAAGGAAGTTCTAGAAGTTTGTGATCTGTCTTTGTATTGGTTATACAGTTTTGACACTGTATTAAGACTTTTCTCATAATCAGGAAGGTGGGATTTATTTCGTTTTAGTTGTGTATGCTTCCCAGAACTTCTTAGGTTGCATGAACTTTTAAAAACAAGCATCCCATGTACCTTTGCCACCAGTTTCATGTGCAGTGCTGTTGGTCTCTTTAACAAACCTGTATATTCTTTCAGATGGAAACTGGTTAATATTTAGAATACATTTTCATAGAGGGGTTGTTGGCTAATGTACACTTAGAATTGCTTTTGGTGCCTAAGCATCATGATTTATACATCTCTCAGTATTGCAGTTCTTTTTTCCCAAGTTTGGGAGAAAACACATATTAGGGAGAAAAATGTTTCTGGCTATAATTTATGATGAGGAAATGAGTAATCTTGGTGAAGAATGTTTCCCAAATGCAAAAACATTTGGAATTTGGAACTTCCTGTGAACATTTACTGGAGGCCTGTTGGGTGCCAAGCACCTATTTTCTTTTGAACTAGTTTATGGTAAGGCTTGGTTTGATAGAACAAGTTACCTATTTGATGTTAGTTGAGGCTTTGGTATTTAATCACTTTCTAGAGTATTTGGGATTGTTACAAACCTCCTTTACGAGTTAGCATATATGAAAAATGAAGGAAAATAAATGTTAACTGTTAGCAAAAGTCTGGTAATGCTATTAAGCACTAGAAAATTGGCTGTCTCTGACAAGTAGCTTCCTGTCTTTCCCTGCATTGTTTTCTTTCTCTGATTCTTAGTTGGGTGAGGTTAAACTCCTGCCCTACCTTAGTGTTTTTCTTTCATGTACATCTTTGCATTCATCCCCTGATGATCTTGAGGTCCTCCTGAAACCTGGGGGTCAATTGAGCATCTATTTTCCATTTCCTACTCCACCAGACTCCTGAGTGGGAACCAGCTCTCATGCCTATTTGTATACCTATAGCATAGTATATACAGTACATAGTACAGTTGTAGGAACCAAATGAGCAAACTTTTTGCTGGAAGACAATTGAAGAATGGTTATAACATGATCTTAGGTGTCAGACAAAATTTGGATTAAAATCCTGCCATTGACTTAGTGTTGTGACCTTGGGGAAAGTTGTTTAACGTCTCGGACTTCTGTCTCTGTATCTCTAAAATGTTGGTAATACAACCTGCTTCACCTTGTTGTATGTGTAAAGTATGAAGTACAGTGGCACCATCTGCTAAACCCCACTGAAAGGCTTGTTGATCTTGGCCTTCAGACTGGTTGGTTGGCAAGCTTTTTCAAGAGAAGGGGTCGTATTACTCTATGCTCACCAGTGCGTGGCCACTATAAGGGATGGCTAGCAGCCAACAAAGGTTCGTCCAGTCAAGGCTATGGTTTTTCCTGTGGTCATGTATGGATGTGAGAGTTGGACTGTGAAGAAGGCTGAGCGCTGAAAAATTGATGCTTTTGAACTGTGGTGTTGGAGAAGACTCTTGAGTCGTATA
>NW_011494896.1:5233184-5236840 GCF_000754665.1 Bison bison bison | reverse complement strand
TGGTTTTTCCTGTGGTCATGTATGGATGTGAGAGTTGGACTGTGAAGAAGGCTGAGCGCTGAAAAATTGATGCTTTTGAACTGTGGTGTTGGAGAAGACTCTTGAGAGTCCCTTGGACTACAAGGAGATCCAACCAGTCCATTCTGAAGGAGATCAGCTCTGGGATTTCTTTGGAAGGAATGATGCTAAAGCTGAAACTCCAGTACTTTGGCCACCTGATGCGAAGAGCTGACTCACTGGAAAAGACCCTGATGCTGGGAGGGATTGGGGGCAGGAGGAGAAGGGGACGACAGAGGATGAGATGGCTGGATGGCATCACTGACTCGATGGACGTGAGTCTCAGTGAACTCCGGGAGTTGGTGATGGACAGGGAGGCCTGGCGTGCTGCGATTCATGGGGTTGCAAAGAGTCGGACACAACTGAGCGACTAATCTGATCTGATCTGAGCAGGTTCTCCATCTATTCCTCGCTCAAGTTTGCAGCTGAGGGAAGGGACAGATGTGTGATTTTGTTTTCCCAGGTGGTGTTGCAATAACAGCAGTTTCCTTCTGTGTTCACGCGCTCGTGTGCGTTAAGCTGACTGACCTCATTAGCAAAGGTGTAGGTGGGAACACCTTGGGGAGTGCCGCCTCTAGTCACGGGCTCTCCTGATAAGACATGCGCCTTGTGATGTTCCTGAAACTCCTGCTGCATTCAGATCTGTCCTGCTCAACTGAACAGAGCATTTTTGACTAGAAGAATTATTCAAAGATGACCGACATATATGAGTATCCAGTGTTTCTAGTTTTCTCTTCCTCCTGCCCAGAGGTTTTATGAAGTGAGTCTTCTGTGCTAGATACTGAGAATACCATGATGGAATGAGAAATACTCGGAAACAGTACGCGACAGGGCAAAGCAGGATACGAGACAAGAGCAGTTAGGGGATGTTGTGTGAACAGAGGATGTGCAGGACCTGGAATGTGACTCCTAGCAGAATGGGGCTTGCTAAGAATCCAGAGGGTGGCATATTAACACTTTGTGTTATTTCCTTTAGTAACATTCTGTGAAATGTTGGTCTAAGAAGCAGGAATGACAAGGTGTTCTGTACTGGGGGTGTGAGGGGAAGGCAGGGCTGGCTGATTTCTCCAGGTGCCTCCCAGGCTGATGAGTCAGCACATTATGATGCTCTGGTGTTTCAGATGTAAGAACTTACTTACACAAAATTCTAAAAGAGATGTAAACTAGAGTTGAAAATTATTAGCATGTTGAAACAGATAATGTAGAAAGATGAAAATGTATCTAACATAGAAATCCTGAGACATCTAATTTGGCCATCTTTTCCTTTGTAGGAAGATGACATTTCCTGTGAGTTAAGCAAAGAGAAGAGGCGAGTGAAGAAGAAGGTGTCTTCTGGGGGAGTTTTTGTGAAAAGGTACTAATCAGTGAGATAGCTTTAAATAAACTTGCTCGATTTTTTCTATTTTTAAATAGATATAAATGTAAATCTATATAAATTCATCTCAGAATTACTCTGATGTGCAGTTATTCCAATTCTGAAGGCAGAAATATGTTACACAGTGTCAAAGGGATTAAAATTACATGGACTCAGTTGTATTTCCCCTCCCAATATACTTTTTATATATTTATGTAGGCAAGTCAAAACTCTGTATTTGTGAATTATTAATTTTGCAAGTATTTACATAAACTTTATAATGCAGTTAGTAAAAAAAGGTTTAGTTATAGATATTAAAGATTATTAAAAGTTCTGTTATGGCTTCATAATAAATTATATTTCTTCTACTTTCTAGAGTACTATTTTACCAGTGTAGGCATAGCTTTTTTCCCCCAACTTTTCAAATGACTTTTTAAAAATAATTTATTTTATTGAGATATAGTTGATACACAATGTTAATTTCTTCTGTACAACAAAGTGGTCCAGTTACATAAATATACACACATTCTTTTTCATATTCTTTCCCATTATGGTTTATTATAGGCTACTGAATAGTTTCCTGTGGTACACAGTAGTACATTGTCGTCTACCCCTTCTGTCAATATATAGAATAGTTTGCATCTGCGAGGCCCAAACTCCCACTCCATCCCCCTCCCCTCCCACCCGTGCTTGCCTTGGCAACACAAGTTTATTCTATTGGTGAGTCTGTGTCTGCTTCATAGTTAAGTTCATTGGTGTCATACTTTTAGATTCCACATGTAAGTGATATGTCTCTAACATGCTTCGTTTAGTATGATGATTTCTAGGTTCATCCATGTTGCTGCAAATGGCACTATTTCATTCTTTTTTATAGCTGAGTAGTATAGCCGTTCATTTGCTGATAGACACTTGTTTCCACATCTTGGTTATTGTGAACAGTACTGCTGTGAACAGAGAGGTGTATGTACCTTTTTGAATTATAGTTTTGTCTGCCTGTATGGAATGAGGTTTGTGACACTGTACAGGAGACAGGGATCAAGACCATTCCCATAGAAAAGAAATGCAAAAAAGCAAAATGGCTGTCTGGGGAGGCCTTACAAATAGCTGTGAAAAGAAGAGAAGCAAAAAGCAAAGGAGAAAAGGAAAGATATAAGCATCTGAATGCAGAGTTCCAAAGAATAGCAAGAAGAGATAAGAAAGCCTTCTTCAGCGATCAATGCAAAGAAATAGAGGAAAACAACAGAATGGGAAAGACTAGGGGTCTTTTCAAGAAAATCAGAGATACCAAAGGAACATTTCATGCAAAGATGAGCTCGATAAAGGACAGAAATGGTATGGACCTAACAGAAGCAGAAGATATTAAGAAGAGATGGCAAGAATACACAGAAGAACTGTACAAAAAAGATCTTCACGACCCAGATAATCACGATGGTGTGATCACTGACCTAGAGCCAGACATCCTGGAATGTGAAGTCAAGTGGGCCTTAGAAAGCATCACTACGAATAAAGCTAGTGGAGGTGATAGAATTCCAGTTGAGCTATTCCAAATCCTGAAAGATGATGCTGTGAAAGTGCTGCACTCAATATGCCAGCAAATTTGGAAAGCTCAGCAGTGGCCACAGGACTGGAAAAGGTCAGTTTTCATTCCAATCCCAAAGAAAGGCAATGCCAAAGAATGCTCAAACTACCGCACAATTGTACTCATCTCACACGCTAGTAAAGTAATGCTCAAAATTCTCCAAGCCAGGCTTCAGCAATACGTGAACCGTGAACTTCCTGATATTCAAGCTGGTTTTAGAAAAGGCAGAGGAACCAGAGATCAAATTGCCAACATCTGCTGGATCATGGAAAAAGCAAGAGAGTTCCAGAAAAACATCTATTTCTGCTTTATTGACTATGTCAAAGCCTTTGACTGTGTGGATCACAATAAACTGTGGGAAATTCTGAAAGAGATGGGAATACCAGAACACCTGATCTGCCTCTTGAGAAATTTGTATGCAGGTCAGGAAGCAACAGTTAGAACAGGAAATGGAACAACAGACTGGTTCCAAATAGGAAAAGGAGTTCGTCAAGGCTGTATATTGTCACCCTGTTTATTTAACTTCTATGCAGAGTACATCATGAGAAATGCTGGACTGGAAGAAGCACAAGCTGGAATCAAGATTGCCGGGAGAAATATCAATCACCTCAGATATGCAGATGACCCCTCTCTTATGGCAGAAAGTGAAGAGGAACTAAAAAGCCT
>NW_011494896.1:5232874-5233084 GCF_000754665.1 Bison bison bison | reverse complement strand
CAACCTAGATAGCATATTCAAAAGCAGAGATATTACTTTGCCAACAAAGGTTTGTCTAGTCAAGGCTATGGTTTTTCCTGTGGTGATGTATGGATGTGACAGTTGGACTGTGAAGAAGGCTGAGCACCGAAGAATTGATGCTTCTGAACTGTGTTGTTGGAGAAGACTCTTGAGAGTCCCTTGGACTGCAAAGAGATCCAACCAGTCCAT
>NW_011494896.1:5208375-5232689 GCF_000754665.1 Bison bison bison | reverse complement strand
AGAGTTGACTCATTGGAAAAGACTCTGATGCTGGGAGGGATTGGGGGCAGGAGAAGGGGGCGACAGAGGATGAGATGGCTGGATGGCGTCACTGACTCGATGCACGTGAGTCTGAGTGAACTCCGGGAGTTGGTGATGGACAGGGAGGCCTGGCGTGCTGCGATTCATGGGGTTGCAAAGAGTCAGACACGACTGAGCGACTGATCTGATCTGATCTGCCTGTATGCCCAGGAGTGGGGTTGCTGATCATATGGCAACTCTAGTTTTTTGAGGAACCTCCATACTGTTTTCCATAGTGGCTGCACCAATTTACATTCCCACCAAGAGTGTAGGACAGTTCCTTTTTCTCCAGATTCTATCCAGCATTTATTTGTAAATTTTAGAAACATGTATTTACTTTTGGCTGCTCTGGGCCTTCTTCTATGTGTGTGGGGGTTTGTCTAGTTGCAGTGAGCAGGGGCTACCCGTCGTCGTGGCACACAGGCTTCCTGTTGTGGAGCATGGGCTCTAGGGTGCTCGGGCTTCAGTAGTTGTGCCTCATGGGCTTAGCTGCCCTGCAACTTGCAGGATCTTCCCAGGTGGGGGATTGAACCCATGTCTCTTGAATTGACAGGCAGATTCTTAATCACTGGACCACCAGGGAAGTCCTATAGATTTTCTCAATGATTGTCACTCTGACCAGTGAGTGGTGGTACTTCATAGTAGTTTTGATTTTAATTCCTGTAATAATTAGTGACGTTGAGCATCTTTCATGTGCTTGCTTTAGTCATATGTATGTCAAATGACTTGACTGTTAAAGAACATCTGAACTTGGGAGAAAAAGACTAGTAAGTGTTATTTATTTGTTTTTTAAATGTTTGCTTATTGGACTGTGCCGGGTCTTAGTTGTAGCACGTGGGATCTAGTTCCCTGACCAGGGGTTGAACCTGGGCCTTCTGCATTGGGAGCTCAGAGTCTTAGCCACTGGACCACCAGAGAAGTTACAAGACTAGTAAGTTTTAGAAAAGAACAACTTTATAATAACAACCAAATATCTCCAGGGAAGTTTACATAAAATGAAAATCAGCTCTTGTAAAAAGAAAAAATATATAATATGTATTTGCTAAAAATACACATCTAAATAATCTGCTTTAGAATTCAGCCGTTGTTCTGTCTTGCAAGCTTTATAAGAAAGGACTAATAGACAAGGTTGATTGGACAGGATGATAATCATATCCAATGATAATCAAGCCCAAAGCCCTTGCTTCACCGGCAGCAGCCTTCTCATCACACCCCAGACTGTCCAGCCTCTAGGGCCTGGCAGATACTTTACATGGTGCTGAAGGCCATTTTGGCCCAGTATCACCAGGACTTGAATGCCCTGATGAGTGCATCTGGTTGCTAAGACTTGTTTAGGCTTGTCAAGGGCTATAAGCAAGTGTTAAAAAGTGGCTTACCTATCCTTTCTATAACTCTTTTAGTCATTATCATGCAGTAGGCTTTCAATCTGTAGTAAAAACGGTTGTCCACATTTATTGGGCACTTTGTGTGTGATCTGTGTAAGTTCTTCACATTACTGCTTAATTCCCACCACAGCTTATATGACGGAGGTGTAGTACTTGATACCTGGAGGTTAAGGAATTCGTCCAGAGTCACACAGCCAACGTGGAGCTAGGATTCTAACCTTAGGAGGGAAATTTCAGAGTCTGCATTCTTCTTTATCACAACTGGAATTCCCAAGTCCAACATTTCCCTCCCCTTCGGGGACTTCACACAGCCTTACTTTTTCCTTCAAGCCTGATAACTGTAAGGGAATCGCGCCCTGGAGTAGCTTCTTCTATTCACTCAGTTTTCTCACACTTTGTTGTACTTGTTCCAGTTTTCTCAGGGCCATATCTCCGTCTGTACCAGTGAGGCAGGAAATACCAGGAGAGCGTTTTAACAGAGGCACGTACCCTTGTGGCAGAGGTTCCCTGGTTGTCCCCCAATTTCTCTTCTTTTCCCAAATTATTAGGATTTATCTGGGCTTGTGGCTACTCAGGCTAAGGGCTGACTTCTCAGTTTTCTTTGCAGCTAAGATGCCAAGTTGTGGCCGATAAGAGCGTGAGCAGAAATGCCATGTATAACCTTGTGGTCATGTCCCTGAAGGGAAACGGTTTGCCCACATCTTGCCCCTTTCTTCTTCTGCAATGCGGTACGGCAGTGAGTCACTGGACACTGCCAGGAGTGAACCTGGACACATGGAAAGAAGAGCCTGGATAGAGCCGCTAAGTACTAGAGAAATGCAAATCAAAACTAGAGTGAGTTATCAAAGAACTCAACTTGGGGATTATTCTTGTGATTAAGAGTATAAAATCTGGAGTTAAAGTCTGTGTGACTTACCCAGTGTGTGACCTTGGCAGCTTCACTGGTTCCGTGACCTTAATTTCACTTAGCTTGTTTCTTTAGCTGTAAATGGAGGATAACCACCTGCCTAAGAGGACTGCTGTGATGAACAGGTGAGTTGGTATGTATTATTTAGCGTATTCATGTTGTATAGTCAGTGTGGCTGTTTTACAGAATGACAGTCACTATTCTCAGTGTTTGTGCATAGCCGTTTCCACTGCCTCATTTTTTCCTTTATGTTGAGAAAATACTGGGACTCCAGTTCAGAATGGCTTGAAGGACAGGATCATGGAGCTCACTTCCTCCCACAAATACATCAAAAAATGCATCAACACGTGGAACAGTTCTCACAGAATACCTACAAATGCTTGCAGATCTCATAGAACCAAAGCTCCAATCCCCACATAACTGGGAGGATGAAGGGAAAGGGAGAAGAGGAATTGGGACGGGACCTGCACGCCTGGGCACGTGCTGTGGAAGAATGCCTGTGAGGCAGGAGCCTCCTGCGGGGCTGGCAGGCTGGCCAGGACAGGTAGGACACCTCAGGGGCTGGAGGGCAGGGTGGAGTTGGCCCACGGAGCTGAAGGGCACAGAGGGACCAACACGGAAGGTCCTGGCCATGTCCCCACACTTCCAGCCCAAGACGCATACCTGCTGGCGTGCGTGGCATCTGGGTGCGAAAACCTGGGCTTCAGCCAAGACCTGAGGAGGGGACTCAGTCTGGCTGCGCAGGGACAGCCCAGCGGGTCTGGAGCAGGGTCCAGGCCACGACTGCTTGTGCACACGTGCAGGTGGGGCTGCAGGCTGCGCTGACGGCTGGCCGTCCCGCTGCAGTGCTGGGATGCACTCCGGCAGGCTCCTGCTCTGGTGGACTTGTCAACTAAAACCGTGTGCGTGCGTGCGCCTGGGGGCCTCTGGGCCACTCGTGGGCTCCAGAGCTGCAGCTCCAGTGGCTTGCACGCTGGTGGCTTGCTGAGTACCTGTGCTCTGAACTAATCACCAGGGCTTGATCCCACAGGAGCAGAATGGAATGAGCGCTGTGTGTAGAAAGGCTGGTCCCAGACAGGAGTGGGGAGAAGTGGCTGGGCTACCAGGGCCTGCTTCTCCTTTAATCTCACTGAACCACCTGTGGCAGGACAGCTGAGTGGTTCCAGTGTTATGCTATTGGAGCTTCCTTCACATGGAGGGAAGACATAGTCCCTCTTAAAATTTTAGCGTATTTTAAATTGTGCAAATGAATAATTTACCTGTTTAGCTCTGCATGTGGGGACCAGCATGTCCACAGCAGGCATTCTTATTTGAGTGAGTAAATGTACTGTAGAATTTATTACAATATGATCTTTACTTATTTACATACAATTTATAATGTGTTAAGAATTTTCTTAGTCAAGTGAATTCTGAGATATTTTAAATCAGAATACAAAATAATGTGTACAGAAAGTTTTGTTTTACAAACAAGTCAGCTGTTAGATCTTTGAAACACATTTAGTTGGAAAGTGTCTGATTCTCACTCACTAGACCATATATATGGGCTGGTCTTTTGACTGCTCTACAATTTAGATTCCCTATTTATAACTAAACAAATGATGGAGGTCATTTTGAGTAACTAATGTATCATCAAACTTTAAAGTTTTGCCAAGGCATTATGAAACCTTGAAATAGTTAGCACTTCTTGGCCTTGGCTTCTTGATCTGGCTAAAACTGACGGTCTGAGATGAAATGGTATTTTGTACTTTCTTGAAATATATATCCTATTAATAGACGCCATTATCAAAGAAAATAGACCCAGTAATGGCAAAACAAAAATATAAAATTCCCCATGATTTTCTTGACAGTAGGGATTACGTGCCAGTAGACATGTGCTGGATTTTAAAAAGCTTTGTTTTATGTAGTAAATTTAAGATGGGTTCCCAAGAAGCAAGGATAAACCGGTTTTTGTGAATTAGAAATTAACAACTCTATGGATTTCATACTGAGTGTCATATACTTGAACTAGGGCACATATTGTTTTAAAATTTACTGTTTTAGTTCATTACCAAAAACCTAACTCTAGCCATATGATAAGTTGCTTTTAAAATCCAAACAACTTTGTTATTGTATATATTTTATATGAATACAGTAACAAGCGTGTGGGCTCAGGAATAGTTTTCAGATTTGCAACAGATACGAAAGAAATCCTGTATGATTTACAGTTCAAGTAAACATACAAAAAAACTAGTTCAGTTTCTATGAGCTATCAAAAGCATAAAGACAAAAGCCCTATCTCCAATCAATCAAGTCTGGAATGGCCTCTTTCAACATAATAAAGACATACATGAAAAACAAAGACAAAATATACCTTTCCGTTCTAAAATATTTCCTTTTAGTCTATGTACTTTAAATAATCGTGTATTCAGTTCCTACTGAATGTTCAGAGTAAATCCATCCAAGCAGTGTTCCAAGAGTCAAAGCACTGGAGTAGGAGCATGCATAGCTACAGCAATTCCACTGTTATTTCCAGAGTCGATAAAATCCCAATGCTATTGCCAGGCAAGTAAACACTGAGGCTGTGAAAAGAAGCAGCTATGTTATAGGTCATGCATTTGAGATTATCCTGCAGAGATAAACAGAATAATGTCATTTTCAATTTAAGTTGAAAGCAAAAAAAAAAAAAAATCAGGAAATCCAGCCAGTTTTCTACCTTAGCTTAATTTTCTAGGGGATGAAAAACCTAACGATAAAGGATATCCATTAGGGCATGATTAATACCAATTCTTTTAGAAGCTTCCTATATTTTACATAAGGATGACAATAATTTAAAAGTATGTATGGTACATCCATTAGAAGCTATAAACAGTGTTTCATGTCATTATTATTACATTAACAATACTACTTTAAATAATTACAAATTAATTTTAGATATAATTTTTAAGTGAAAAACTTTTCTTGCCGACATTAAAAAATTATGTCATTAAGATAGAAGAACAGACATCCACATATCCATAAGACAAATTTAATTGTCTTAAAAGTACATTTAAAGTGATTTCATAATTAAAAATTAATAAAAATGAATTTTTAATGAAAACCCTTCAAAAACAACTCAGTGAGGTAGAAGAAAAGGCAGAAAAGGCATCAGACTTTTAAAATAGTTCATATACCACCTGTTGTCTGTGTTACATCACTCTAAAGAGAAAACCTTTCTGTTTTCCTCAAGGTGGTGAATCTGGGTGAGGCTTTTGGACTCCCTAGGTTTTTAGTTTGTTTCAACAGCCATGATTTTAGAGACTCTGAGATGAAAAGCAAACTTCAATATTAAAGACATAAGAAACAGCCATTCTTAGTAAAGCTATCCTATTTTTAATGTGTAAATTAATTATATATTATCCCATTTGATCACACTATTAAAACTTGGTTAATGACAAGAGTTCCCTAATTTTAAGAAATGGGATTAGGTCTAAGTCACAGTGGGAAGCTGGACATTTGAGGAGAAAGAGTAACACTTAAAGAATTTCTTGCCTTGTTGTCACTGGTCAATTACACATTCTCTCATTTGATCCTGCTGCTATTTACCATGTTCCAGGTAATGTGCTGAAGAATTCCATATATTACCTTATTTAGCCATAATTAAAACCCTATGAAGTTGGTGATGGTATTCCCATCGAATAGATGAGGCAACAAGCTCAGAGCTGTACTGTGAGCAAGCCGTGGAAGCAGGACTCCAGGCTGTGTGTACCTGACTCTAAAGTAGACGCTGTTGCTTAAAAAGAAGAGCAGTGCCCTCAGAACAAGTAGTTGTAAATCCTCAGTGAAAAAAGGAACATAGGAAATCTTCTAACTTTCTAAACAGACTTGCTAATTTCTTTTCCCACTGCCACTAAGTCTGCTAGTCTGCCTCGTGTATGTCCACTACTGAATGAAAAGCTTTCTGGAGACCATCACCGTGCTCAGACTAACCATGACACTGATCTGTAGGTGGATACACCAGAAGAAGCCGAGTGGAACAGAAGCTCTTTCTAATGGGGTGCTTTGAGATCTGTTTTCAAAGTGGGAATGATCACTCCAAACTGGGCTGATCTGGAATTTCCCCTGAGCATTACTACTGAACAGATCTCTGGTTCCAGAGACTTTTGCTATGGTTTTTGAAACTCATTTTAGCCTTAGAATCCATTTCTTCAAATGGATCTTCAGCAGAAGCCCAATATTTGAAAAAGGCAGAAACTAAGTCATTCAAGTTGAGAGGAAGGGGGTGTGGAGGTGACCGTCAGTAGGGGGCTGGGGGCTTCATCTTTACTCCTGCTGTTGCTCCAACATAATGAGTGCCCGCCCAGAAAAACCACTGATGCTATAAAGCAGCTATTTTGGACAAAAACATAAAATCTTAAATGTGTATATCTTTTTGATCCCAATTTTTAGATGTGCATAAGCAATTAATTTATATAGAAATTCTAGCATGAAGGCACAGGATGTAAATGTGTGTATGTGTATCTATTCACACATGTATATGGCTATTTGGTGCAATATTATTTTTAATAATGAAAACTTCAGAGCAGAATGTCTGTAAATAGATATTTAGGTAAATTATGGTATTTTCATATTATACAATACTATGATTTCTAGTAAAAAGATATATATTCATATGGAAAGATATTCAAGACATTTGGTTAAATTTTTAAAAGTTGTAGCCTGTAGAGTATCATCTAATTACTATTTTTAAAATCTATACTGTTCACATACAGAAGGAAAAACCTAGGAAAGATATATACTACTAATAGTAAATACATATGGGGAGGAGAAGGCTTTCATTTTTACTATATTGCTTTTGAATTATATGACCAATTTAGGATGAAAATATATTACTTTTTATAAAAAAGAAAAATACTATTCGAGGGCATTCTCCCTAACTCCTTGGGGCTCTATAAACCGGTCAGGTCACAAGGTTGTGACTCAGTATGTGACAGACTCATTCTGGGCAGTATCCCTGCTTCCTCAGCTGGATTCAAGAATGGAGGTAATTTGTACCCCTTTGTTGCTGTGGTGTTTAATGCTGCTGCTGCTAAGTTGCTTCAGTCGTGTCCGACTCTGTGCGACCCCACAGACGGCAGCCCACCAAGCTCCCCCACCCCTGGGATTCTCCAGGCAAGAACACTGGAGTGGGTTGCCATTTCCTTCTCCAATGCATGAAAGTGAAAAGTGAAAGTGAAGTCGTTCAGTCGTGTCTGACTCAGCGACCCCATGGACTTCAGCCCACCAGGCTCCTCCGTCCATGGGACTTCCCAGGCAAGAATACTGGAGTGGGGTGCCATTGCCTTCTCCGTGGTGTTTAATAGCCTGTATCTATTTTGGTGATTTGTACCTAAAAAATATTCATTTTTTTTCATTGTGGAATACCTAGTTTAATCTTTGTATAATTTTGTATGGGTGTTTATGTGTATCTTTGATTTCTGTACACTTTTTCCTATTCAGAGGATGCAGAGCTGCCTATTAAACTTACGTTTTCCAAGTACTGCAGGGGACCAAACAATAAATCTGTTACAGCTCCTCCTTTTGTGTCACATGGCTACCTTGGGAGGTAGGAGCTAATAGGTCTGAAAACCAAATGATAGTAATTCCTTTCTCTGACAACACAGTCTTACCTGCAAGATAACGAATTGTCTCAAGCTTGTTGGATTCCATCAGGGTTTTTAAAGAAGCAATTTCAGTGTCAATTTTGTTACCAATCTCTGAAATAATTCCTCTGGTTTTGGTATCCTGTAGTAATTAAGAATAAGATAATTAGATTTTGTCTCTATGTATCATGGACAGAAATGTTGACTTTAGAAACCCTCATGTAGGGGCTAATTTTGTGTTACAAAAGTTTTAAGTGGGGAAATAGCTTAAAAGCATGGTGATATAAAAACTACATGAACATTATAAACTGACAAAAACTATTCCTTCTACTTTGATATTTGGAGACTACTAGGATTATCACAGCAGAGAAGGCGATGGCACCCCATTCCAGTACTCTTGCCTGGAAAATTCCATGGACAGAGGAGCCTGGTAGGCTGCAGTCCATGGGGTCGAAAAGAGTCGGACACGACTAAACGACTTCACTTTCACTTTTCACTTTCATGCACTGGAGGAGGAAATGGCAACCCACTCCAGTGTTCTTGCCTGGAGAATCCCAGTGATGGGGGACCCTGGTGGGCTGCCGTCTCTGGGGTTGCACAGAGTCAGGCACGACTGAAGTGACTTAGCAGCAGCAGGATTATCACATTCTGGGCACATTCCGCTAAAAACCTCATAGGAAGTTACAGGCATACCTTATTTTACTGCATTTTGCAAATTCTGCATTTTTTAAAAAAACAAATTGAAGGTTTGTGGCAACTTTGAGTCAGGTAGGTTTATCAGCACTGTTTTTCCTAAGCATTTGCTCACTCCATGTCTCTGTGTCACATTTTGGTAATTTTCACAATACTTCAAACATTTTCGTTATTACTATATTTATTGTGATTTGTGATCAGTGACTACTCTGTAATGGCAAAAAGATTACTACTCGGTAATGGCTCAGAAGATAACTGGTTAACATCTTTTTAGTGACTGTTATTTTTTAATTAAGGTATGGATATTGTTTATTGAGACATGCTATTATTGCATACTTAATAAATACAGTATACTGTAAATGTAAATTTATAAGAACTGGGAAACTGAAAAATTGCTGTGACTCCCTTTATTACAATATTTGCTTTATTGCTGTGTCTGGAACTGGACTTGGAGTGTCTCTAAGGTATGCCTGAATTTGAGACCTAAATATACAAGGATAAACTAAGAAGCAAAAATGTTAGTCACAGAACTATCACTTTATGGGCATAAAGTCCTTAAGATATCATAGTTAAAACTGTATCTTTTACAAAAGGAAAAACCAACCAGATTTATGATAAACCGACACCAATATTAAAGACCATGGCAGATATGCCTATTGAGTTAACGCTGAATGTTTCGTGCACAGAGGCTAATAAAGGGTAGGAAGAGAAGGTGATACTTAGAGCTCAGAAATTAGCTGTGAGAGAATTTGATTTCATCTCCTTTACCTGGCCAAGAAGTTCGAGAAGGGAACAGGCTACTTGGAAAGGCAAATGGTACCTGTACTTCTACTGAATTATAATCAAGAATGATGTCTCTCATGTTAGAATGTAGACCAAGTGGCTTATAACTTTTAAAAAAGGAAAAGACCAGGCTGAGTCAGAAAGCTAGGTTTTATTCAGCCATAGAGATTAAATAATGATTACAGTTTAGGATTACTGAGAGACAAACAGTATTTATGAGTATGGAGTTTAGAATCCATGTTCACGTCCTGGCTCTACCACTTACTAGCTCTGTGACCTTTACTTGCCAAGGCTTCACTTTCCGAACTGGTAAAATGGGAGAAAGAGTGCCTGCCTCAACCAGAGGCTGATACAATAACTAAATAAATAGTAAGTAAAGTAGGATCTAACATATAATAAGCACTCAATAAATATTTACTTAAAAAATAATGTGAGAGAACTACTTGAATCTAGCACTTAAATACTATGACTCCCTGGTCTTTTTGAAAAAATAGTTCTCTTCCATATAAAAATTGTTGAAAAAAAGTGCTACCTGGAAAGCTTGATTCTGACTCAGAAGTCACAGCTCCAGGACTACCACCCACCTAGCGGCAGCTTCCCCCAAAGTACTGGTTACCTATAGTAGCAGCTATGAGGAAATGACAGGCTGTATAGGGCCAGCTTGTTCAAGTCCTGACATACAGACTGACATGCGTGAGGGCAGCTACAGAGTGACACGCCTGAGGGCAGCATGACAGCGGTAGGAAAACAGAGGAACTGTTACCCAGTAGCTTACATTTCTGGTAAATTCTGTGGTTGCTTCCATAAGTTTCTTTTCTTGATCTGTAAACTAAAGGATATGACTTATCAGGAGGTTAGAGAAAAAAAAAAAAACCTAAAAATGAATTTAAAAGGAATAAGTGACCGAAAAAGTACATTTAAAAGCACATTACCATATCTGTTACTCTGCTCCTTTCTAGGTTGATATCCAGTTTGTTATCTGCTCTGATTCGACTAGTTTCATTCTGTAAAAGAAAATAAAAATATTTAAAAAGTGATCTTGTCATGAATATCTGACTACATATTCCGAAGTGGGGTAAAAAAGTTTCACTTACTATCAGTTGTTGTTTAACTTGTTCTAATTCAATTTTCATTTTCTAGGTATAAAGAAAGATCACACACAACTGGTGTTAAACCAAAAGTCCATATGATTTACCAAAAAAAATCTGAAACCCTGCAAAAGCAAAAATTGGACAATCTATGGATTTCTAATATAAAATTTGATTATAAATAAAGAAAAAAAACATAGTTCATCTTATTCAGAAAATAATATGAACATTAGAAAATGTTTTTATGTTTTAATATAGAAGTCCCCCCAGTCCATGTGGGAATATGTCCCAAGACCCCCAGTGGAAGCCTGAAACCCTGACTAGTACTGAAAGCTATGTGTGTACTGTTTTTTTCTTATGTTAACTGGTGGGTAGCATACACAGTGTGAATACTCTGGACAGAGAGATGATTCATGTCCTGTGGGGATGCAGCAGGGTGGTGAAAGACATTCTCCTACTCGGAATAGTGTGCAATTTAAAACATATGAACTGTTTATTTCTGGAATTTTCTACTTAATGTTTTCAGATTGTGTTGACTACACGTAAGTACAACTGTGGAAAGCAAAAATGCAGATAAAGAGGGACCTACTGTAGTCTGCTTTAATAAAAAGTAGGTTGATATTCTAATATTTTAGGCTAGTGGATAACAAAGTTCTGACTGAATTACACAAGCATTTTTCTTTTAAGTGACAAAAACAATTAAAGAACCCTCCTCCCCCAAGCCATATTACTCTCAGCTCTGAAAACATTATTCTAAACCACACTAGAAATTTATAAAATACCTCAAAGATTTCCTCCTTTATGTGACCCATATAAAATACAACTTTTTTTTTTTTTTGACAATTCTTTAAGTATGCAAAACACTGACTTATACATAGGAAGATTAGGTATGGTTGAACATGTAGTAGACTTTTACCTAAAACTTATTTAATAACCACATGAAACTGTTTTTGGGTCCTATTCACCAAGCAGAATACTTGTGATATCAGTATTTTATTATTAATAAATTGAGACTTGTATCACCTGGTTCTCTGCTCGAAGATTTGCAAATTCACTTTTCTCTAGGATGACCATGTCTTTCCTGATGGAGTCCAAATGAGCCATTAGCTGTTGTACTGTTATTTCCTGAAATGCAAAATTAAAGTCATCTGCTGCTGCTAAATCACTTCAGTCGTGTCCGTGCGTGCGACCCCATAGACAGCAGCCCACCAGGCTCGTCCCTGGGATTCTCCAGGCAAGAACACTGGAATGGGTTGCCATTTCCTTCTCCAATGCATGAAAGTGAAAAGTGAAAGTGAAGTCACTCAGTCGTGTCCGACCCTCAGCGACCCCATGGACTGCAGCCTACCAGGCTCCTCCGTCCACGGGATTTTCTAAGCAAGAGTACTGGAGTGGGGTACCATTGCCTTCTCCGTAAAGTCATCTAGTGGTCTATATAATACCATCCCCTTACATGGAACTTCATGAAACTTAAAAAACTGTAGTGGGGCGCTCTCTGTCCCCCTTCTAATGTCTGTGTCAGAAGCTTTCTGTCTCTTTTTATACTTTAATAAAACTCTGCCACACACACACACACACACACAATTATCTTTTTACAAGGTATAATGTTGCTTGGCTAAGTAAAAAAAAATTTAAGCATATGAAACCTATATATCTGAGATATCCAAACAAAAAACAGGAGATTCAAGGAGGAGAAGGATTTCCCAGTGAAGAGAAACTAATGTCTAGGTCTTTTCCATGAAAGAATCCCAATAAATTGCTTACTTAACCTCTAAGAGTTCTTCAACAAATAATCTCATTTATTTAAAAAATATCTACATGGGAAAGTTTTTATCTTTCATTGCTTTAACTCTGAAGGGTTTTCTACCATTGGAAATTTCTAGGATACTAGATAAGACTTAGAAGTCAGGTAATAAAATAGAAGTATGGTTTAAATTAGCCCTTGTCAGCATAACATAATTAGTTTTGTTTAAATTCCTGAGTATCTTTCCTATATTTGGCAATACAAAGAATTTTTGAAAGGAAAAGTGGGCCTGCTAGCGAGGGATATTTTTGTACAAATGATTATTTTTTGGCTGTGCAACATGTGAGATCTTAGTTCCCCAACCAGGGATCGAACCTGTGCCCCCTTCAGTGGAAGCAGAGAGTCCTAACCATTGAACCACCAGGGAAGTCCCTGTATAAATGATATAAAGCAGGCTTACAAAGAAAATCTAACTTTTACCACTAAACTTCTCAAAATCATGTAGTTTGCTGATTCATCTTTTATCCCTCTTTATCAAAAAGCAGATAAGAGTATAGCCTTGAAGAATCTCTATAACATGGTTCATAAAACAAAAAAAAACCCAAACAAGATCACTCATGGAACTCCCAGTCTGTCATAGTCTATGGCCGGGGTGCACTGTTGGGGTCATAGTCCTCTGCTGACCAATTCAGGGAGAAAGGCTATTTCAAAACTGACTTTTAGAAAACAGGGGCTATAACAGTTCCAGATACATAACTAAGAAATGACTTCCAAGGGTCTGGAATGCACACATCATCTCCAAAAACAGCCCTCAGATGGCAGTCACATAGAGTGGAAGTTAAAAATGTGAGTTCTGGAGTCAGACTGCCTGGGTTTGAATCCAAATACTGTCATTTACTCTGAGACTCTGGGCAAGTTATTTATTAATGACTTTGAACTCCTCTTTGGTGTAATGGAAATAACTACCTATACCTTATAGCACTGTTTTCAGGATTAAATGAGAAAATGCACATAAAACGTTCACAGTAGTATTTGGAGCACAGCTAGCACTCAATAACAGAGAAGGCAATGGCACCCCACTCCAGTACTCTTGCCTGGAAAATCCCATGGACAGAGGAGCCTGGTAGGCTGCAGTCCATGGGGTCGCGAAGAGTTGGACATGACTGAAGTGACTTAGCAGCAGCAGCAGCACTCAATACATGTAATAAGACAGAGGCCTAATGGCTGAAGCAGGACAGTGTGACTCCAATGAATGTTCTGATGTGCAGGAAGTTTTGCTTTAAATATTATTCCTATATAAAATTAAAAGTATTTTTTATTATGTACAGTTGACATCCCTGACTGTAATACAATCCTTAACCGTCATCTTTTATGCAGTTATGCTTGAAATATGAATGAGGGGCACCTCCCTGGTAGTCCAGTGGTTGAGAATCTGCCCTGCAGTGTTGGGGGGATGTGGGTTTGATCCCTGGTCAGGGAACTAAGATCTCACATGCCTTAGGGCAGCTAAGCCCGTGTGCCACAACTACTGAGCCAGTGCACTGCAACTAAGACTTGACACAGCTAAATAAATAAATACTTAAAAAAAAAAAAGAAATATTAAGGAGAATTACCTCAGAAGTCATACAGAAGTGGCTTCAAGGGGCTGTCAGTCTTGTTCCCCCAAAATATGATTATGAAGCACTTCTAAGGCATTAACTATATTATTATTTTTGTTTTAATCTTTAATAAACATTTTATTACAGAATAAATATACTCATTCTGTATGAATATAATAAAGAATAGTAAGGAGAGAGAAAAAAGATCCTTTCCTAAGTGATCAATGCAAAGAAATACAGGAAAACAGAGTGGGAAAGCATCTTAAGCCAGGTGATACATGAAGTCCTTCCCAGCCATGCAGGGCTTCTCCTGCAATGCAGGAGACCTGGGTCCCATCTCTGGGCCGGGAAGATCCCCTGGAGAAGTAGTATGGCTACCCACTTCAGTATTCTTGCCTGGAGAAGTCCATGGACAGAGGAGCCTGGAGGGTACAGTCCATGGGGTCGCAAAGAGTCGGACACGACTAAGTGACTCACACTTCCCAGCCTTGTAAGTAGCTTTCCAAGTTTGTGAAAATTAGCCAGCACACACACACGACTGCAGTAAAGTGGTCAGCTCCTCTACTGTGGTGGGCTTTCTATGGGGAAAGCCTTGTTTCACTAACCGTCTACCACCATCTCATGTCTCAAATAAAATAATTATCTTACACAATGAAAGATCTGACAATTTCATTCTGTGTGTTACCGTAATTTTGTGATGACCATTCTAACTCCTCAATCTCTCTGGATACTGACTTTACTAAAGGATTCTGGTCCCTTTAGAGAGAACAATAAGGAAGATGCAGGTGTGTACGGAAGGTGGGTTATGAAAAAGATTATCTTAATGAGACTATCAGAAGTGATAAAAATGAAAATATTACCTGCTGAGCTTGAGTGACCATCTCCTTATAGATAGTATCGAGGCTGACATTTGATAAAGTGGTTAATGCTGATACAATTGTTTCTGCTTGTGCTTTGTCAAATCCTATAAACAGCAAATAGGTATTTATATTTTTTAAAAAGTGCACATCCATCTCAAAATAGACTTCCATCATTTAAATTTTCATAAAGTTGACTCTTGAACGACATGGATTTGAACTGACTAGGTCCACTTAAGGCTTCCCTGGTGGCTCAGAGTTAAAGCGTCTGCCTGCAATACGGGAGACCTGGGTTCGATCTCTGGGTCAGGAAGATTCCCTGGAAAAGGAACTAGCACCCCACTCCAGTATTCTTGCCTGGAGAATCCCATGGATGGAGAAGCCTGGTGGTCTACAGTTCATGGGGTCGCAAAGGGTCAGACACGACTGAGCGACTTCACTCACTCACTCACTCAGGTCTATGTAGATGCAGATTTTTCTCAATAGTAAATACGAATATACCAAGCAATCTGTGGTTGGTTGAACCCATGGATGAGGAATTGTGGACAGAGGGCCACTATAAAGTTACAGGCAGATTTTCAACTGCGCAGGCAGTCGGTGTCCCTAACCTCTGTGTTGTTCAAGGGTCAACTGAAGCCTTTTGAAAAAACAAAGAGGTTATAATTAAAAACCAACAGATTATACTAAGTTACTCTCTAAAAGCACTCTCCAATTTTAATTCCACTGATCCATTTCCCCATATCTACATCAACATTGGTATTACTGGTCTTTTTTTTTAAGTATATAATTGGTATAAAAATGGTATTGCATTGTTATTTTTTATACTTAAAACTTGCATTTAAATATCTTTACACATGGGCTTCCCTGATAGTTCAGCTGGTAAAGAATCCACCTATAATGTAAGAGACCTGGGTTCGATCCCTGGGTAGAGATCTCCTGGAGAAGGGATAGGCTACCCACTCCAGTATTCTTCTGGGTTTCCTGGGAGGCTCAGACAGTAAAGAATTTGCCTGCAATGAAGGAGACCTGGGTTCGATCCCTGGGTGGGCAAGATTCCCTGGAGGAGGGCATGGCAACCCACTCCAGTATTCTTGCCTGGAGAATCCCCATGGACAGAGGAGCCTGGTGGGCTATACAGTTCATAGGGCTGCAGAGTCAAACACGACTGAGCGACTAAGCACCACAGCACATCTTTACATATATTTATTTTTCTGTGAGCTATTTATGGCCTCTGTCCATTTTTCTATAAAACTGCTTAACTTTTCTTATTGATTCATATGAATTCTTTGTATATTAAAGCAACAGGCTCATTGTCACATATGTTGCTAACATTTTTAACCTTATAGATATCCTTTGATACACAGATTTAAATATTTCTGTGGTCACATGTCTTTACTTTCATTGCCTTTCAGTCTTATGTCTTGCTTCCTTACTCTATTAAAGTCTAAAAATATTTCTGTAATATTTTTTACGGTTTTCTTTTTTCTTTTACATTTAGCTTTTAATCAATCTAGAATTTATTTTCAGTAAAGAAATTTATTCCAATAGCCAGTCATTTATCATAACTCATTTATTAAAGTCCTTCCTTTCCCTAATTTGTAATGCCTTTTTTATTGCTTTCTAAGATATATATATATACACACACACCTTACAATGATATATATATTCATATATGTGCACACACTCGTTTCTGAATGCCACTTTATTCCTTTAAGTCAACTCTTCTATTTCTATAGTATCACATACTTTAAGTAACTGTTTTGATATCTGGTAATTTTTTGTGACTGTTCTTTGATTTTTTTCTAATTTTTAATAGAAAATAAAAATTTGTTTTTCTTTTTTTCTGTTGTGCTTGTACTTCCACATGAACTTAATATCAGCCTAGAAACAGTGGTTGTTTTTTGTACATAATTGGAATCATTCTGTACACGTAATCTTATACAATGCTGTTTTCACTGAACATATCTTGAGCATTTCTCTTTTCAGTAAATATTCTTTTAAGTTATACCATTTTCATGACTAAAATACTCTACTTATGGACAGGTTTTATATTTAAATAATGACTTGTAATGGTTGATAACAGTGATATTGTCTTGATTAGGTAATCTATTATGAGTGTTGTTAACATTCTCCTTTCAAGAGGGATCCACGTTTCTCACCATGAGCTTCCAAGTCCAGGACCAATGCATGTGTATCAAAAGTTAATTTCCTTTGTTCTAAAGGAGTTATGTCCACTCGCCTCATATCATATCCTTCCTTGGTTTTGGTGGTGAAGAAGTCTGAAAGGAGAATTATTTTTCTGTAGTTAACAGAAGCATCACACTCTAGCTTCTAAAGCATTTCCCCCATAAACCTATAATATAGTTCCAGCTCTTCTGCTCAGGAATTCTGTAATTTCAAGCAAGATAACTCCTGAGTCCATTGTTCTTTTATCTGAAAAAAGTCTCCAACATTATTCTGTACCTAGAAAACAATCAATAAATGTTTTCTTTTAGTATTCTGAAATTTTAAGAGTCAGTTTAAATAATATAATATATATCAAGGACTTTGGACATTACTGCCACAAAACTGCCCAACTCTCCTCAGAAGTCTTTCATAGAGCTATAATAATTGTTTATACATATGCCCCCATCTAAAGTAGTTTTCTATCCTCCCACTGTTAAACATCCACATTTTATTTCCTACACAGTTCTTAGTTCTAACTGGAAATTACCTTATTTACTGTTCGTCTCTCTGAACCAGAATGTCAACTCCATGAGGCCTCGACTGTTTTCATTACTGTATCTTTAGCACCTAAAACTGGGGAAGGAAATGGCAACCCACTCCAGTATTCCTGCTTAGAGAATCCCATGCACAAAGCCTGAGCCTGCTGGGTGACAGTCCATGGGGTTGCAAAGAGTCAGACACGACTTAGCAGCTGAGCACAGTACCTAAAACAGTGCTTGGCAGTTAGTTGGGTCATGATATTTTATTGTTGAGCCAATCCGTGAACTGGATTTAAAATCCTGGAGTATTTAGTGGTATCAACATAAAAGACCTAAGAAGTTTTTCTTAGTTTTGAAATAAATGTCCTATTTCAATAACTCTCGATTTTTAACCTAGACACAAAATGGTCCTGTTTTATCTACTGCTGATGATTTTATTAAAAAGTGAACTCTGACCACACAAAACTTTATTGCTATTATTATGTATTAAGTAAAATAACTGCTAATTAGCATAAACAGTAGTTAAACACAAGGTACTATACTAGATACTTTATATTCTACCAAGGCCAGGTGGTATTATCCATCTTTTTAGATAAGAATATCAAGCCTAGGAAAAGTAAAGCCTAAGGTTTTGCCTAAGGTCACAGAGTCTCTGGCAGCATTGGGATTCAGACTGGAAACGCCCTGTTTCCTCACGCTGTCCTTTTTATCCTAAGTCACTTAAGACATCTAGGCACTTCAAAGACAAAGCTGCAACCTCAAGTATCACTTATTCTGCTAGTATAGTATATGGCGAATGTGATTCCTTCCCATGTATCTTGCCAGTCAAAAACCATCTGCATGCTAGGCATGTGTTGGGCACAGGGATGATGAGCAAAACCAGACATAACAGATGTCTTCACTGACTTCATAGACTGGAAGGCAGGAAACAGATTTTTTCTTTTTTAATCTAAACATAAACTCTAAATTCAAATAATGAAAAAGTAATGTCCAGTCCTTTAGACTAATTCATTCAAGTACTCAGATGAGTTCTGGTAACCAGATATAAAAGGAAGCAAATGTAAAGGTGGAGCAATTCTGCACGTGTGCACACACACAGAGACACACATTAGCACAGAGGTCAGCAATCTCCCTGGCTTTGAGTGCCATCTGGAACAGGGGCCCCAACCCTTAGGCCATGGACCAGGTGCCAGGCCGTACGGCAGGAGGGAGAAGCAGGTGGGCAAGCGAGGCGGCATCTGTGTTTGCAGCCTCTCCCCTGCCCGCGTTACCACCCGAGCTCTGTCCCCTGTCGTATCGGGTGGCAGTAGGCTCTATCCTCGTGGGAGTGCAGACCCTACTGTGAACTGCGCGTGTGAGGGGTCTAGGCTCCTTGTGAGAAACTAACACCCAATGATCTGGTGGACAAGTGAGGCAGTGATGCCAGTGCTGGGGAGCGGCTGCAAATACCAGTTACCATTAACAGCGGCTTGACTGCACAGAGACCATAAGTCAACTGCTTGCAGACTCATATGAAAACCGTATCAGGGAATGTCAACTGGCAATTCAGCTGCATCTGGTGGCAAGCTTTAAGTCAGAATCCAGTATTCTAGTCCATGCGTGGCCTGTCCATGATTTACCACTTCTGCACTTGATCATCTTACCTTTTCCTTATCTTCTAAATTTTTAAACATGTTCATATCTGCTAATTCTTGCATCTGTCAATTCTAGCTTGGTTTCAAATGGTTGATTTTTCGTCTTCATTATGGGGTTATGATTTTTTCATGCTTGATGATTTCTGATTGGATACTAAAAAGATTGTTACCTTGTTTGGTGGTGGATATATCTGTATTATAAATATTCTTGAACTTCATTCAGGAATGCACTGAAATTACTTAGAATTGGTTTGACTTTTCTCCTTATATACATATAAACGTATGTGTATGTGTGTATACACACACACATATATATATGTGTATGTGTGTGTGTATATAGATATATGAAACATCCAGGAAGATTGAAAAAAAAATCTGGAGAATGGTAGGTTCTATAATACTGCTACAAAGGTAGGAGAGTAGATACAGGGAATAGGGCGAATGGAGGAGAAAACCAGACTGACCAGACTGTGAGGATCATGGCTTGCAGTGCAACGGTATTTAAAGTTTATCCTATAGGCCAGTGGTTCTCAACCTTATTTGTGTATCAGATTCAGCCATGAAGATTTTGAAAAATAAATATACCTAAATATAAGTTTTGGAGCTACTTGTGTAGTAGTTTTGAGGTACAGTCCAAGCCTATAATGCTTTAAAATCTTAACAGGCAGGACTAATGCAGTCAAATTTCTAAGTCAAAGCAGCCACTATTGGTCAAAGTTCTATGAAAACAGTAACAAAATGAATATGCTCTTCAACATTTGTATTGTGTGCATTTTCTAGCTCTTCAAAGAAAGTAGAATAAAAAACGTAAAACTGAAGCACACTGTGGAGTCCATACATAGCTGCTGCTCTTCCTGCCTCACTCACAGTGGTCTGCTTTCTTTCCTAAGTAGTAAGCCTGCAGAGGCAGCTGGCTTGTAATATTTTGTGTGGACATGTGAGTTACGTGTAAATCACATGCAAAGAAACAGAATCATTTCTTAGATGGCCCAACTGAAGAATATTTTATCTTAGGGGAGACATCAAGATGGCAAAATAGAAGAGGGTAGAGCTCACAGAACACACAATTCTCACAAAACACTCACTGAACACTAGCATATCTCATACAGTCAAAGTTTCAAGAAAGGTCATCATGTACTGTGGTGGGATTAAAGGGGAAGAGAGAGAGAAAGAAAAGAATTGGGATGGAACCGGTGCAAGAAAAAAGTTCCCTCACTCTGGGAACCCCCATCACTGGCTAGGCGATCAGCTGGGACAGAGAGGGTGCTGCAGAGGCTCAGAAAAGAGAGAAGCAGAGGCCTGCGTTAGGCAGGCGGAGCTGGTCCTGGCCACCTCACTCGCCCCAGCCTGAGACACGCATCTGCCGGTGCGCCTGGGGGCGGACAGATTGTGGAGAGGTCTGCCCTGTCAGTCCAACGGGGCTGGAGTGTGGTCTGGGTTGCAACTGCAAGTGTGCACAGGATGAAGCCTGGTCTGCCACAGAAGCCCCACGGTAAATCCAAGTGCGAGGGGAGGGGCAGCCTCGGTTTCAGCAAGCCCACAGCAGGTGTGGCTCTGACTCGACTAGCGTGGGGAACACACAAGTGCCAGCAAGCTGCCCACACCCAGAGGCAGGGCTGAAATCTGAGCATGTCTCCACAGATGCGTGACTGGCAGACTTATGATACTGGTGTCTTTGCAAGCTCAGGAGCCAATTAGAAAACTCATTTGCTGAGATGAAAACCAAACTAAAGGAATAAACTAAATAATGCAGAACAAAGAAGTGATCTGGAAGATGGAATACTGGGACTCACCCAATCAAAACAGCAGACAAAAAGACAAATTAAGAAAGATGAAAGCAACTAAAGACCTATGGATAATATAAAGTATGGCAATCTGTGCATTATAAGGATCCCAGAAGGAGGAGAAAGAGAAAAGGGGACTGAAAATGTATTTGAAAAATTGAAAAAATTATGGCCAAAAACCTCCTAAACCTAAAGAAGGAAACAGATATCCAAATACAGGAAGCACAGAGGATCCTAGCCAAGATAAAGAGACCTGCACCAAGATACTTTATAATTAAAATGGCAAAAGGTAAAAAGAGGGCTTTAAGGGCAGCAAAAGAAAAAGAATTAGGTATAAGGGAACCCCCTTAAGGCTACTGGCTTATTTCTCTGGTGGCAAGATACATTCAAAGTGAGGGAAAACCGTGCAACCTAAGATACTCTACCTAGCAGTATTACCATTCAGAATAGAAGGAGAGAGAGAGAATTCCTCAGACAAGCAAAAACTAAAGGAATACAGCAACACTAGACCTATCCTAAAAAAAAAAGTTCCTAAATAGAGAAGCAGGAATCTAGAGAAAAGAGAAGCTTAACACTAGGAAAGTAAATCATTTAAATAAACCAGTACACAGATTAAGAAGAAAAATTTAAGAAAGAACAGGCTGCAAGTGTCAGACATTTTTTCTCTATCAAGCGGCAGGAGGAAACAAACAAGTGTTAGGTTTTTCCCCCTTTCTTTACACAAATTTAAAAAGAGGTTTCTTTTAAAATTCTGTATTGCCATAACAACACTTAGTTACACCTAAACTTTTCTCAAACCTTGAGCTAACCGATGCATTTTTCTTCCAAAATGTTTGTCTTAAGCTATTCAACTAAGACTCAGAACCAAGTTGACAAACCAGTATGTTTTACTCATGCAAGTGTTCTCTTAAGCTATGTTAGTGGGACTGTATTTGCTTGGAAACCTGCCTTTCTTCAAGATTCATGTCAATCATTTTATGGCCTGGGACAACTCACCTTGTGCCAATGTTATCTCAAAATGTATGCTGTGGCTGAGGGGCCTGGTGCCAGTCTCTGAGTTTTGAGACATTTCCGTTCTCTAATTAGCAGTCTGCTGGTAGCTGTAAAACATCTGGCTAAAGACTAGCAGGGGGGCACTCTTTCTGCCCCCTTCTGATGTCTATGTCAGAAGCTTTGTCTATCTCTTTTATACTTTAATAAAACTTTATCACACAAAAGCTCTGAGCTATCAAGCCTCGTCCCTGGCCCCAGGGTTAATTCTTCTCCTCTATAGGCCAAGAATCCCGGTGTCTTTCACGGCTCAGCAACAACCTTTCAAAAGTAACTATAACTACAATGAACAGAAAAGGATAACCATGAAGACATAAAAATAGGACATCAAAATCACAAAATGCGGGCAAAGGGAATATGAAAATGTTGATCTTTTAGACCATGTTTGAGCTTATATGACTACCAATCTAAAGCAAGAAGATACCGTAATGGATTAACAAACTTGGAAACCAGGTAACCACAAATCAAAACCATACAGTAGATTCACAAACACCAAGAAGAAAGGTAGTCAAGCATAATACAAAAGAAAACCATCAAGCCACAAAAGGAAACACAAAAAGCAAGAAAGAAACAAATACAAAGTCAACTGGAAAACAAGGTTTAAAATGGCAATACATACATATCTATTAATAATTACCTTAAATGTCAATGGACTAAATGCTCCAATCAAAAGACTTAAGAGTGGCAGACTGGATAATAAAACAAGAACCAACATTATGTTGTCTACAAGAAACCTACGTTAGGGCAAAGACACACACGGATTCAAAGGGTGGGGATGGAAAAAGACACTTCATGCAAATGGAAATGACAAGAAGGCGGGAGCAGCAAAACTCCTATCAGACAGAAATGACTTTAAAACAAAGGCTGTAACGAAGGATAAAGGACACTATATATGATGATAAAAGGGTCATTATAATAAAATGATATTACACTAGCTAGCATATGTACACCCAATATAGGAGCACCTAATACATGAAACAAATACTGTCACAATCGAGAAGCTGGCAGGAGTATAGGAACAGCAGAAGACTTTAACACGCACTGGCATCAGTGGGCAGACCTTCCAGACAGAAAATCAGTAACTCAAGAGGTCCTCAAGAACACAACAGAACAGTTAGAAGCAACTGATATCTTTGGGATATTACATCCCCCCCCCACACATGATTTTCAAGCACACATGGAATATTCTCTAGGACAGACCACGTATTAGGATACAAAACAAACCTCAATAAATTTAAGAGGATAGAAATTATTTCAAGCATCTTTTTTGACCAATTATGGTAAGAAATTAGCAATCAACCCCGGGGTAGGGGGGGAAGAGAAGGAAAAGATTACATGGAGAATAAATAATATGCTACTAAAAAAATAGGTCAACAATGAAATCAAAAGGGAAATATAAAAATACCTTGAGACAGATGATAATGAAAACACAACCAAGCAAAATCTATGGATACAGCAAAAGCAGCTCTAAGAGAGAAGTTCACAGAGAAACGCCTTCCTCAAAAAAAAAAAAAAAAAAAAAGAAGAAAGACAAGAAAATGAGAAATTTCAAACAAACTAAGCCACCACCTAAAGGAATTAGAAAAAGAAGAGCAAACCTAAAGTCAGTAGGTGGAAGTAAAAAATAAAGATCAAAGAAAATGAGGAATTCTCTGGTGGTCCACTGGTTAGAATTCCCACAAGTCATGTGGGAATAATGATAAAGAATAATAAATAATAATAAAGAATAAAGAATAATAATAAAGAATTAAAAAATAAATAATAAAATAATAATAAAGAATAAAAAATAAATAAAGAATAAAGAATAATCTAAAACAAACAAAAGAAAAACCCCAAAGTTGGTTTTCTGAAAGGATAAACAATATCAACAAATCTGGCCAGACTCACCAAGAAGAAAAGGGAGAGGATCCAGAAAACAGAAAAAAAAAATGAAAGAGGAGAAATAACAACTGAAACTGCAGAAATACAAAAACCTGTAAGAGAATACTTTGAATAATTATATGCCAATAAACTGGACAACCTAGAAGTGAACAAGTTTCTAGAAACACGGAGCCCCCAAAACTGAATCAAGAGATAATATGAACAAAACAACTGCTTATATGTGAATTAGAATGTATAATTAAAAACACTCCCTGCAAACAAAAGTTCAGGATGGGATGGTTACACTGGAGAATTCTACCAAATATACAAAGAAGAACTTATACTGATCCTTCTCAAACTCCTCCAAAAGACTGAAGAAGAAGGAACACTCCAAAGGTCATCCTATGAAGTCACTATCACCCTGATACCAAAACCAGACAAAGACATTAGCAAAAAGGAAAATTACAGGCCAATATTTCTGATGAATATAGATGCATAAATTCTCAACAAAATATTAGCAAACTGGATCCAACAACACATAAAAGGATCATATATCATGATTAAGTTGG
>NW_011494896.1:5205656-5208244 GCF_000754665.1 Bison bison bison | reverse complement strand
GAGTCAGACACGACTGAGTCGACTTTCACTTTCACTTTTCGCTTTCATGCATTGGAGAAGGAAATGGCAACCCACTCCAGTGTTCTTGCCTGGAGAGTCCAGGGGACGGCCGAGCCAGGTGGGCTGCCGTCTCTGGGGTTGCAGAGAGTCGGACACGACTGAAGTGACTTAGCAGCAGGAACACAATGATGGTTCAACACACACCAATCAATGTGCATTTCTGTACATTAACAATGAAATATCAGAAAAGGAAAGTCAGAAAACAGTCCTTTTAAAAGCCGCATCAAAAAAATAAAAACAAAACAAAACATAGGGATCAACTTGACCAAGGAGGTGAAAGAGTTATATGCTGAGAATTATAAAACACTAATAAAACTGAAGGTGATTCAAAGAAATGGAAAGAAATCCCATGCTCTTGGATTAAAAGACTATTGTTAAAATGACCATACTATCCAAAGCAATATACAGATTTAATACGATCCCTACCAAATTACCCATGACATTTTTCACAGAACTAGAACAACTTCTATATAAATTTTAAAATTTATATAGAACCACACACACACACGCACACAAACCCCTCAGAATTGCCAAATTAATCCTGAAGAAAAACAACAAAAAACAAACAATACTATGACGCTACAGAAATTTCAGCAGTGTGGCACTGGCACAGCAACAGACACACGGGTCACTGGAGCAGGACACAGAGCCCAGAAGTAAACCCACAGCCCTCTGATGAATTCTCTTTGACAACTGATGCAAGAACACGCAACGGGAAAAACAGAGTCTCTTCAGCAAGTGGTGTTGGGAAACCCGGCAAATCAATGAAATTAGAACACTCCTTACACAAGAAAATACTCAAAATGGCTTCAGAATACTACTCAGTCATAAAAAAGGGAAATAATGCCATTTGCAACAACATGCACGTGCCTAGAAAACGTCATACTAAGTGACACAAAGACAAATACTGTATGATATCGCTTATATGTGGAATTTAAGAAAATGGAGCAAATGAACTTATTTATAAAACAGAAAAAGGTGCAGAAAACAAACTTGTGGTTACCAGTGGGGAGAGGGGAAGGAGAAATCAGGAGATTAGGATTGACATATATACACACTACTATATATAAAATAGATACTAATAAGAACCTACTGGAAAGCACAGGGAACTCAATACTCCATACTGACCTATAGAATCTAGAAAAGAGTGGATATATGTATAGCTATAGGGGCTCCCCAGGTGGTGCTAATGCTAAAGAACCCACCTGCCAATGCAGGAAACTTAAGAGACTCAGGTTTGACCCCTGGGTTAGGAAGATCCCCTGGAAGAGTGCATGACAACTCACTCCAGTATTCTTGCCTAGAGAATCCAATGGACACAGGAGCCCGGTGGGGCTACAGTTCATAGGATCACAAAGGGTCAGACACAACTGAAGAGACAGCACACACACATATGTGTGAATAATTCACTGTGCTGTACAGCAGAAGCCAACGCAACACTGTAAATCAACTATATTCTAATAAAAATGTAAAAGGAATTTGTAAACAAAAAAAGATTATATACAAAATGGAATATTACTCAGCTATAAAAAAGTATGAAATAATGCCATGTGCAGCAACATGGATGGATCTAGAGACTATCATACTAAATGAAGTAAACCAGAGAAAGACAACTATCATATGGTATCACCTACATGTAGCATCTAATAAATGATACAAACAAACTTACTTACAAAACAGAAGCAGGCTCACAGACATAGAAAAGAAACTTAAGGGGAATGAGGGGGAATGAGTGTGAGAAGGGATAAATTAAGGGTTTGGCATTAGCAGATACAAATTGCTATGTATACAATCAAATCAAATATGTTTCAATAAAAATTTTCAAAACAGAAATAAAGTATAATGGAAAAGAATCTGAAAAAGAATATATAGTATAGATGTGTATATATATAACACCATTGCTGAAACTAACACAACCTTGTAAATCAACTATACTTGAATTAAATTTAAAAATTAAAAAATATTACTAACTGTAGAGTTGCAACACTTCAGTGACATAGCTGATTATTAATATATATTTTTACATGCTGGTCAGTTGACATATGCTTTGCTAGTTCCATCAAGATGATCAGGATTAATATATTAAATAATAAACTAACACAAGATCTATGGACTCCACATCCAGTGGCTGACTTCTCAGGGACAGCCAAAAAATCTGTTTTTAGAAGCTCAGTGTTTTTGATGTTCTGCTAAGTAAGAGAAATAGTAATGAACTAGGAAACCGCTGGATCATGGAAAAAGCAAGAGAGTTCCAGAAAAACATCTATTTCTGCTTTATTGACTATGCCAAAGCCTTTGACTGCGTGGATCACAATACAACTAGTGGAAAATTCTGAAAGAGATGGGAATACCAGACCCCCTGATCTGCCTCTTGAGAAATCTGTATGCAGGTCAGGAAGCAACAGTTAGAACTGGACATGGAACAACAGACTGGTTCCAAATAGGAAAAGGAGTTCGTCAAGGCTGTATACTGTCACCCTGCTTATTTAACTTCTATGCAGAGTACATCATGAGAAATGCTGGGCTGG
>NW_011494896.1:5204538-5205273 GCF_000754665.1 Bison bison bison | reverse complement strand
GCTGGATGGCATCACCGACTCGATGGACGTGAGTCTGGGTGAACTCCGGGAGTTGGTGATGGACAGGGAGGCCTGGTGTGCTGCAATTCATGGGGTCGCCAAGAGTTGGACATGACTGAGTGACTGAACTGAACTGAGGAAACCAGCACCACTGGTCACAAAACTTACATAACATCTTCCTGTGCCTTATTTTATCTTTAAAACGGTAATTTAACTAGATGAAAACTAAGATCCTTCCCTGAGTCAGAGGTCAAGGTTTTTAAATTCCTTGATTACTGACTTGAGGCAAGTTTAAACTACTTGAACACAGTAAACATTGAATAAATATTTGTTTAGTGATGAGGGACTCAAATTATATTAGCTCTGAAAGTTTACAAAAAATTGAGACTGGGATGATTTCCCAGGGTTCAAAAAACGTCCGTTTTGTACAGTCCATCATAATGTGTATGTATGCTAAACTCCATGGGGTCTCAAAAGAGTTGGACACGACTGAGCGACTAAACACACACACGAACTAAATACCTTTGTTGTTGTTCAGTCGCTCAGTGGAGTCCGACTTTTTGCAACCCAATGGACTCTGGCATGCCAGATTTCCCTGTCCTTCACCATCTCCGCAGCTTGCTCACTCATGGCCATTGTGTCAGTGATGCATCCAACCAGCTCGTCCTAAGTAAGAACAAATACCGTGCCAAGGACCCTGGGCACTAAACAGCAGTCTTAGAGATTGGGGGGCGG
>NW_011494896.1:5202996-5204153 GCF_000754665.1 Bison bison bison | reverse complement strand
AACGGCAGTCTTGCTGTGTGACTAAAATGAAACGAGCAAAACAGCACAAAGTTGTGGTGCTGGCATCCCGGTTCCCCCGGCA
The DNA here is from genome assembly GCF_000754665.1 of Bison bison bison. Lineage (NCBI taxonomy): Eukaryota > Metazoa > Chordata > Mammalia > Artiodactyla > Bovidae > Bison > Bison bison. The sequence goes on along the minus strand of NW_011494896.1, from coordinate 5,204,071 downwards.
CTTAAGATTTAAGGTGAATAGAGAGCGCTGAGGTTAGCACGAAGTACCTACTCTGCAGACAACCTCAAAGGGTTTAAAAATTGTGGGGAAAAGATTCTGGAAACGACTCTCAATAAATTCAGTTGTCCAACACACACTGGTGACAGGTGCACCTGCCCGTCAACCACTGTAGCTTCCCGTGATCACGTTCCTTTTTCTTGAAAGGCGATTGCCAAGTACTGAAAAACCACAGCGTAAATAAAGCGTTTGTTGTTCAGTCGCTCAGTCGAGTCCGACTCGTTGAGACCCCACGGGCTGCAGCACGCCAGGCTTCCATGTCCTTCTCTCTGAGTTTGCTCCCGAGTATGGAAAACTACAGCGAAAATAAAGCGGACCTGAACTAAAAAGCCTCTTAATGAAAGTGAAAGTGGAGAGTGAAAAAGTTGGCTTAAAGCTCAACATTCAGAAAATGAAGATCATGGCATCTGGTTCCATCACTTCATGGCAAATAGATGAGGAAACAGTGTCAGACTTTATTTTTGGGGGCTCCAAAATCACTGCAGATGGTGACTGCAGCCATGAAATTAAAAGACGCTTACTCCTTGGAAGGAAAGTTATGACCAACCTAGATAGCATATTCAAAAGCAGAGACGTTACCTTGCCCACAAAGGTCCGTCTAGTCAAGGCTATGGTTTTTCCTGTGGTCATGTATGGATGAGAGAGTTGGACTGTGAAGCAAGGTGAGCGCCTTAGAATTGATGCTTTTGAACTGTGGTGTTGGAGAAGACTCTTGAGAGTCCCTTGGACTGCAAGGAGATCCAACCAGTCCATCCTAAAGGAGATCAGCCCTGGGTGTTCTTTGGAAGGAATGATGCTAAAGCTGAAACTCCAGTACTTTGGCCACCTCATGCGAAGAGTTGACTCATTGGAAAAGACTCTGATGCTGAGAGGGATTGGAAGCAGGAGGAGAAGGGGACGACAGAGGATGAGATGGCTGGATGGCATCACTGACTCGATGGACGTGAGTCTGGGTGAACTCCGGGAGTTGGTGATGGACAGGGAGGCCTGGCGTGCTGCGATTCATGGGGTCGCCAAG
>NW_011494896.1:5202075-5202896 GCF_000754665.1 Bison bison bison | reverse complement strand
GACTATGTGCGACCCCATAGACGGCCTCCTACCAGGCTCCTCTGTCCAGGGATTCTCCAGGCAAGAACATTATTGAATTCTCTCGTTTCTTGGGACGACCTGATTGATATATCACCATTTTATCTCGCTCAGACCTTAGTTACTCCAGAGTTTTCCCCACATGGTAAAGTGTTGAAAATAGCAGCACACAGTAGTTGTGGGGTTCAGATGCGGGGATGTATTCTTTGTAAATTCTTCTCTGTTAGCGTAAACGGTAAAGCATCTGCCCGCAATGCGGGAGACCTGGGTTCAATCCCTGGGTGGGGAAGATCCCCTGGCGGAGGGCATGGCAACCCACTCCAGTACTCTTGCCTGGAGAATCCCACGGACAGAGGAGCCTGGTGGGCTACAGCCCATGGGGTCGCGAAGAGTTGGACACACTGAGCAACTAACAAAACAACAAAGTGGTAATCAATCGTCAGGTTTTAGTGGCTTAATTATGCTTATAAGAATGTAAAGTTACCACTCAATCTACGGATTTGTTTTCAGAGCTTTGTGTCAGCTGCATGACAAGCACAGTTCTAAGCAATGAGACACATTAAAAGAACAGGAGTCCCTTCGCTGTACAACTGAAACTACCACAACATTGTTAACCGGCTATCAGTTCAGTTCAGTTCAGGCGCTCAGTCGTGTCTGACTCTTTGCGACCCCATGAATCGCAGCACACCAGGCCTCCCTGTCCATCACCAACTCCCGGGGTTCGCTCAAACACGTCCATCGAGTTGGTGACGCCATCCAGCCATCTCATCCTCTGTCGTCCCCTTCTCCTCCTGTCCCCAATC
>NW_011494896.1:5200772-5201975 GCF_000754665.1 Bison bison bison | reverse complement strand
GTACTTTGGCCACCTCATGCGAAGAGTTGACTCATTGGAAAAGACTCTGATGCTGAGAGGGATTGGAAGCAGGAGGAGAAGGGGACGACAGAGGATGAGATGGCTGGATGGCATCACTGACTCGATGGACGTGAGTCTGGGTGAACTCCGGGAGTTGGTGATGGACAGGGAGGCCTGGCGTGCTGCGATTCATGGGGTCGCCAAGAGTCGGACACGACTGAGCGACTGAATTGAACTGAAGTGAAACGTGCGCTGTAGATTACCAAATGACCTGGGCTCGAGGTAGGCACCCGAGTTAACACAGTGTAAGTTGAACAAACCGCGAAAGGTGACGGCCCTCTCCGGGCACAAACTACACACCTGCGAGGGGGCGGGGACGACCAGCCTCCCTTGACAGAGAAGGGTTGAGAGAGACACCTGGCGGGGCTCGAGCGAAAGAGCCAGGCGGGAAGACGGGCTTTCGGGCGCTGGCGCTCGCGTTCTGGGCCCTCGCGCCTCCCGCCTCAACCTCTCGGGGCGAGGCTCGGCAGCAGGGTCTCCAGGCCCCGGAGTGGGCTGGAGGGAGGCGGAGGCACCCTCGCCTTCCTCTCGCTCAAGCTGGCACCAACCACCGACACCACCTCCCCACAGCGAACACAGGCATCGGGCGACACGGTGCCTTTTCTCACCTCTCCGCAGGGTCGGCGAAAAACGCCCACAGGGGCTCGAAACCTCAGAACGCAGGAGCGGACGAACCCAGCGCCCCCACATTTCACAGGTTTTCCAACCGGAGGCAGCCGGGTGAGAAGACCGGGCGAATCGCGCTCAGCCTTTCGGGCAACGTAGTTCTGGCGCCAAGAGGATGCCGGGAAATGTAGTTTTCGGCCTGTGGCGTTTCTAGGGGACTTCCCGGCACAGGCTCGCACCGCGCGCGGTCTCGCGAAGTTGGCCCTCTCCAGAGACTGACCCCCAGCTCACTAACATGGTTTACAGCGGCTCCGCTTCTCTCACCGCCCCACCCCAACCCGTGCACGCCGTTACCGCCCTAAGAAGCGGAATCTTGTTTGAGAACCTCCCGACGCCCGTACCCTGGCAATGAGGTGTACAGCTAAACGGCCGACTCCCGCCAGAGAGCCAGCGGCCATCACCGGTTTGGGTTGGACGACAGGGTAACGTCCAACCCCGCGGCAACCTGGGACGTGCAGGCCCTGGCCGCTGAGCATG
>NW_011494896.1:5174266-5200672 GCF_000754665.1 Bison bison bison | reverse complement strand
TCCATCGAGTTGGTGACGCCATCCAGCCATCTCATCCTCTGTCGTCCCCTTCTCCTCCTGTCCCCAATCGCTCCCAGCATCAGAGTCTTTGCCAATGAGTCAACTCTTCGCATGAGGTGGCCAAAGTACTGGAGTTTCAGCTTTAGCATCAGTCCTTCCAAAGAAATCCCAGGGCTGATCTCCTTCAGAATGGACTGGTTGGATCTCCTTGCAGTCCAAGGGACTCTCAAGAATCTTCTCCAACATCACAGTTCAAAAGCATCTACCCCAATGCAAAATGAAAAGTTTAAAGTAGAGAGGAAAAAAGAAAAGAACACAACTCCTGACAGGGCTTTAACAGTGTATGGAGAGGAAATATAAGTGATTATTTAAAAATTGAAAGACAAAGAACAACCCCTCCTCAAAAAGAGTTAATCTCACAGTTAAAAAAAAAAAAAAAAGTAAAACAGAAGAATATACCATTATTACCTGTTAAAGATTTTCTAAAAAATAATGATCAGTTCTACCAAATAAACCATCAGATACGGTCGCTCAAGCTACTGGCAGGAGTTTATGTTAGTACAACGTATTTGGAAAACAATGTAATAATATATAAACTCTAAAAATTGAATAGCTAGTTTCACTTCTAAGAATTTACTCTAAATTACCTTGTAGCTAAGATTTTTTTTTAAGTTTTTATTATTATTTATTTATTTGGCTGCACAAGGGATATTTTAATTGCGGTATGTGGGATCTAGTTCCCAGGCCAGGGATTGAACCTGGGGCCCCTCCACTAGGAGCGCAGTGTCTTAGCCACTGGGCCACCAGGGAAGTCCTTGAGGCTAAGATTTTTTTTAAATTTTAGCTCTTGCAGTGTTATTTATAATAATGACATATTAGAAATAATCTGGTGGCTCAGATGGTAAAGAATCTACCTGCAGTGCTGGAGACCTGGGTTTGATCCCTGGGTTGGGAAGATCCCCTGGAGGAGGGCATGGCAATCCACTCCAGTATTCTTGCCTGGAGAATCCCCATGGACAGGGGAGCTTGGTGGGCTACAATCCATGGGGTGGCAAAGAGTTGGACACGACTGAGCGACTAAGCACAGCACAGAGATAATAAAGATATTCAGTCACTTCAGTTGTGTCCAGCTCTTTGCGACCCCATGGACTGTAGCCCACCAGGCTCCTCTGTCCTGTATTCAGTAACCTGCAGAAATATTCCTAATTGGAATATTATGCAATTATTAAGTATTAAAAAAACTTAGTGACAAGAAAATGTTTAATTTATGTACATATATAAATATAGTCCCAATATGATTTTAAGTCTCTTAAATGATATAAGTAAAGTCAACAGGTATTATTAATAAAAATAACTCCAGCTGCTCTTTAGGAGCTCTCAGTATACTGGAAGATACAGACCAGTGAGAACACAAAATTTTTATTTACCTTAAATTCAATAATGGTTATGAAAAAGTGTACCTCTTTAATATTAATACACATTATTATTTGTGTTACTATAAAATTCTCTCCCCAACGTACATACACAGTGTTGATGTTGGGGCCAATCATATTCCTTTTTGTGGAATTAGCAATTGAATTCAGGGATTCTTAATCATCTTCTGAAGTTTGCTGGAACTACAGCAAGTGAATTTGGGAGCCCACACAGCCTCATTTTGCCAAAGAAGTACAGAGGCAGGAGCAGGGATAGCAGATGGAATGAATCCAGGTGGTATTCAGCTAATAGATTTAGCCACTTCCTGAGTCCCTTGGACAGCAAGGAGATCCAACCAGTCTATCCTAAAGGAAATCAGTGCTGAATATTCAGTGGAAGGACTGATGCTGAAGCTGAAACTCCAATACTTTGACCACCTGATGCGAAGAACTGACTCATTTGGAAAGACCCTGATGCTGGGAAAGATTGGGGGCAGGAGGAGAAGGGGACGACAGAGGATGAGATGGCTGGATAGCATCACCGACTCAATGGACATGAATTTGAGTAAACTCTGTGATTTGGTGATGGACAGGGAGGCCTCTGGCATGCTGCAGTCTGTGGGGTCTCAAAGAGTCGGACACAACTGAGCGACTGACCTGAACTGAGACCGGGCAGCCCAGGTGGTGCTAATGGTAAAGAACTCCCCTGCCAACACAGGAGATGTAAGAGCCGTGGTTTGATCCCTGGGTTGGGAAGATCCCCTGGAGGAGGGCATGGCAACTCACTCCTCTGTTCTTGCCTGGAGATTCCCATGGACAGAGGAGCCTGGTGGGCTACAGTCCATGGGGTCGCAAAGAGCTGGACACAACTGAAGTGACTGAGCATGCATGTGAGACCTGCCTAACGCTCTTGTGTTCCCAAACTCTCCACTGCTCCTATTATTTGTCTGCTGAAAGTCTTATTTGATAAAAAATATTTTTCCATAAATGTGTTAATATTTTCTCGTGTGTTAAGAGGAATAAAGGAGCTAATGCAGATAAAATACTTAGCATAGTATATGGTACATATAAATACTCAATGAGTTGCAGCTATTTTTAGTACTAAAGCCTGTTGACTTTGCTCAACATTGGGAGGCCGCTCTCCACAGGTCTGTCAAGACTCTGCATGGCTTGTGCACAGAGGCCTGTCTGCCTTTTGTTATGGGCTTTCTTTTTAAGGACGAGAGAACTTTGCAAGACAGTATAACGAACAGTCTTGGGAAGTACAGTTTCTCCCTCTGGAGTGAAAGGCTTCAAGTCTACTGCCTATTATAAAAGATTTGGGTTTTTCTAGCTCAAGGTTCGTCTCTGTAATGCAATCCACTGCACACGCAGGCACATGCCAGGGCCATCTGCATCATGCCGAGACTCAGGGGGAGGGGAACTGAGGCAAATATGCAGATGCTCAAGTGGTTTGTTAGCCTCAGGTCTTCTGCCAGCGTCCGGGCAACTGTGGCAGGCTAACTTATTATCTTGCAGATAGGTAAGATCTCAGACCCTTCATAGTTCCTGATGATCCCTGCCCTTCACTGAACAATAAAACACTTTTCATTCTTTTAATTTTGCTCACAAAAATATCTGCCCACTTTAAGTTTAGCTGTTGTGAGGAATGTAAAGAAACATAACTCAGTTCAACAACTATTTGAGTTCCTACTATATGCAAAGATTTCTGCTCTTCCAGAACTTATAATATAACCAGGAGAACATAACAAACATTCTAATCCCTTGCACAAAAGGCAGTCATGGATTGTGAAAAAGTGAAAGTGTTAGTCCCTCAGTTGTGTCCCACTCTTTGCAACCCCGTGGACTGTGTGTAACCCGACAGGCTCCTCTGTCCATGGAATTCTCCAGGCAAGAATATTGGAGTGGGTTGCCATACTCTTCTCCAGGGGATCTTCCCGACCCAGGGATCAAACCCACGTCTGTCTCTTGCATTGCAGCAGATTCTTCACCGCCTGAACCACTAAGGGAAGTAGAGCCGTTTAAATGGTACAGAAAAAAGAATATAGTTCAGTTGAGGATGATACTTTTTGGTCATGGTTAGCAAGAGGAGGTAAGATTTGAGCCCTGCTTTTAAAGGTATTAGTAGGTATTGTCGGGACAAGGTCTGGGAGAGAGTGCGGGAATAAGCAAGGACATTTAATTAATCTCCGCGCTTCTTCCCACTTTGGAGCATCTGTCCGTGGTGTTCTCTCAAGTTGGACCCCTTTCTCTTCCTCTTTACCTGGTTCATTCCTTCCTAGCCTTCAGATCTTAGTTTAAATCCCACCTACTTGTGTGTGGGGGGGGCGGTTGCCTGCTCTCTCTACACATAAACCTCGTGTATTGGTTATGGACTCCTATAACACCGCCCCCTGCCGGGCTTCCTTGATAGCTCAGTTGGTAAAGAATCCACCTGCTATGCAGGAGACCCTGGTTTGATTCCTGGGTTGGGAAGATCCACTGGAGAAGGGATAGCTACCCACTGCAGTATTCTAGGGCTTCCCTTGTGGCTCAGCTGGTAAAGAATCTGCCCGCAATGCGGGAGATCTGGGTTTGATCCCTGGGTTGGAAAGATCCCCTGGAGAAGGGAAAGGCTCCGCACTCCAGTATTCTGGCCTGGAGAATTCCATGGACTGTATAGTCCATGGGGTCGCAAAGAGTTGGACATGACTGAGCGACTTTCCAACCTTCCCACATCACGGCACTTCTTCTACGTAGCCTCCGTGATAGCAGAGACACATCTGTCATCATTTTCGCCAACACCTACCATAATGCCTGGCCCATAACGAGCCTTTAATAAATAAGTGTTTAATAAATGAATAAACCTTCAAAATATAGTCATAGTTTGGTGAGAAGACTTGATAGATCAGGGCACTGGAGTCATTTGGAAGACGGAGAGGAACTGGGGCAGATAAAACTGAGGGAAAAAAGAAAAAAGGACCAAGGAATTCGGATTTTACACAGTAGACTCTCAGGAGATTTCAAAAGCTTCTGAGCCCAAAGGGATAAAAGTTTGAGCACTTTCTAGAAAGCATATGAGCCATTCACTAGGCTAAAGAATCACTGCTGCTCCCAATGTCTGATGAGGGGGGTCTGGCCGTGAAAATGCTCCATCTTGAAAGCAACCTAGTTAATCTGTATCTCCAAGGCCAACAGGCTATCAAGGAAGAGGGTCCTGATTTTTTCACTGTGAAGGGCCACTTTTAGTATGTTAAACACTTTAAAACGTACCTTGTACTCTTTACCCACCACATATATAAAATTATTACCTATTTTCCTATTTTCAATTAATTCAAGACATAGGTAGCTACCGTTTGGCAAATGGGAGATAAGCAGTGACAATCTAACCCCGAGTCAATACATTCCAGCTGAAGGTAAAAGTATTTGTGAGCTTCTTTGGCGGGTTCCCATTTCATCTCCAGTGACAGCACAGTTTCTTTAGGCATCCTGAATTCCCTGGACACTTGACTCCAGTACCCTTTCCTCTGAGGCCCAGAGGTCTGGGGACCCAGCTTGGACGTTAAGTGCGTGAGATGGCTGGAGGTGCAGCGCTTGTGAATTTAAGAAGAGGGGATGCAGCCTGGGCCCCTGACATCGGTCAGTGCTTTTCTCTTTGAATAGGTGTTGTAAAGGAACCCCAGTGTCATTTTTAAGGCAGGGGGATGGGGCGCTGAGAGACTGGTGGGCCCCAGTGGGCTCCATTTCCTTCCTTAGCTTACCTGGAGCTCTCGACACTAGAGGGCGGATGTGGACTGAACAGAAGAAAACCCTCTGTCCTATTTCTGCAACGCATTTTACAGTTTTTGTGTAATCCCTGAGTCAGAGGAGCCCATTGTCACAAAAGCTTTGTGTCATGTTAATATCACATTTTTTCATGGCTTGAAGGTGACCACCAATCCTTGCCTCCCACACATCTGGGGAGAAATCTTTTTCCTGATTGTACTAGGGGCCTGGCAATGTCACCCCGTTACAAGTTTGCTGATTACAATGACTTAAGGAAAGAATAATGGAAATAAAAGAAAAAAAGAACTGCTAAAACATTATGTCCCTTGCTATGTTACATCATATTTGATAGTGTCTCTCATTGATTTTTCATTGATTCCTTCAACTAATCCTTATTAAGCCATGTTTATGGTGCCAGGCACTGTGCTAAGCCATGAGAATGCAGAAATAAGACACAGTCCTGCCGTCTGTAGAGGATATCCAATCACCTCTGGGTCTTCTATGGGAAAATGTCCACCCCCTTTCACAAAGAATTCCCCATCTACTTCAAAAAGAAGTGGGTCTTCCCTCAAAAGGTTAAACACAGAATTACTGTGCTGCTAAGTCTGCTAAGTCGCTTCAGTCGTGTCCGACTCTGTGTGACCCCATAGACGGCAGCCCACCAGGCTCTCCCGTCCCTGGGATTCTCCAGACAAGAACACTGGAGTGGGTTGCCATTGCCTTCTCCAAAGTCATACAGAATTACTGTATGACCCTGCAATCCCATTCCTAGATGTCTATTCAAAGAATTAAAGCAGATACTCAAACAAATACATGTATACACATATTCATAGCAGTACTAGTCATATTAGCCAAAAGAACAGTCCAAATGTGCCTATCAAAGAATGAATGGATAAATAAATTGTGGTATATATGTATGTGTATATATATGTGTGTGTGTGTATAAATATATATATATATATATTTGTGTGGGCTTCCCTAATAGCGCAGTGATAAAGTATTCGCCTGCAATGCAGGAGACACAGGAGACTTGGGTTTGATCCCTGGGTCGGGAATATCCATAGAGGAGGGCATGGTAACCCACTCTAGTATTCCAGCCTGGAGAATCCCATGGACAGAGGAGCCTGGTGGGCTACAGTCCTTAGGTCCCAAAGAGTCAGACCCAACTGCTGTGACTGAGCGTAGTGCACACAGCACGTATATATGAATGAAAGGGATGGGTGGCATGTATGAAAAGGGTGGGTGTTTCCCTGAGGATAAAGGCATCCTCTACAGATGAACAGAATAGGTACAGGCTGGGTATGAGAGAATGTGGAGTGGAGAACCGGCACCTCTCCAGACGGCTGTGGGCAGGACACACGGGAGGCAGCCTGGGGTAGAGGACCTCCTCGGGGCCGGAGACTCAAGACGGCACTGCATCCGGAGGTGGAGCTCCTCCCTTGAAAAGCCGAGCGACACGTGTCATGACATGTGTCCTCCTGCTCAGGGACTGTCGAAAGGCAAGCAGAACCGCGCACCTCTTTAAGGTGGAGCAGTTTGTAGATATTTGCATTGATGTATTAGGAATCATGGCCACTAGAACCATAAAAATAATGACTTTGTAATTCTGTCAGCACTTATGGCCTGAACTTGGAACTAGGACAGAAAGGGAGACATCTATAAAGCAAGCCACGGGGGGGAACTTCCTGCCTGTCCGGGGGTTAAGGCCTTGCCTCCCCAGGCAGGGGGTGCAGGTTCAGTCACTGGTCAGGGAGCTAGGATCCCACAGGCCTTGCAGCCAAAAAACAAAAGCATAAAACAGAAACAGTATTGTAACAAATTCAATAGACTTTAAAAATGGTCCACATTGGAAATTCTTTAAAAAAAAAAAGTTACCAGGATATAGTGTACAACACGTGGATAATAGTCAATATTTTGTAATAAATACAAATGGAATATGACCTTTAAAAATTGTGAATCACTATATTATATACCTGTAAGTTATATAATATTGTACATCAACTATACTTCAATTAAAAAAATTGAAAACATCTTTAAAAAGAGAAAGAGAGAGTCTGAGAATTCTCAAAATTTCAAGACTAGCAGGTGGCCATTAGAGATATATGTGGGACATATGTCCTGTGGGCTCAGAAAAGGATAATAATGAAGAATCAGGATGACAAATGAAGACCTTCCAGATAGAAAGAGGGCAGAAATGTTCTTTGGACATACCTGGCTAAGCATCAAAGGGTTCCACCATTCCTGAAGTTACCTTCCTATCCCACAGAGTTGTACGTTTATGCTTAAATAATTTGCATAATAATTTGTATGTAGTTTATTTCATAGGTTAGTCTCGTTTATTCTCGACTTTTTTCCAGCCATGATAAAGTTCCAAACTTTGAATCATGCAGATAAGATTCTGATGTCCAGAATGGGCAGATCAATTACTCAGCTTACGGATACAAAAATGCAATCTGAATATAGGTTTTTTTCTATATAGGCCTTGCAAGAAACACTATTTATGTTGTCATCTTGGTCAAACGGTTGCTGAGATGTCAGTATGGCATTTGACAAGATAGCTGCCTCTTAAGTACAAGTGCCTGTGTGTGCTTAGTGGCTCAGTTGTGTCCCACTCTTTGTCACCCTTTGGACTGTAGCCTGTCAGGCTCCTCTGCCCATGGGATTTTCCAGGCAAGAATAGTGGAATGGGTTGCCATTTCCTCCTCCAGGGGGATCTTCCCCACCTGGGGATCAAACCCACATCTCCCGTGCTCCTGCATTGCATGTGAATTCTTCACCCCTTGAGCCCTACAGGAAGCCCTCTCATGGGCACATGCTAAAGGTCTAGTCCTTGTTGCTGTTGTCTGGTTGCTCAGTTGTGTCTGACTCTCTGCGACCCCACGGACTGCAGCAAGCCAGGCCTCCCTGTCCTTCACTACCTTCAGCAGTTTGCTCAAATTCATGTCCATTGAGTTGGTGACGCCATCCAACCATCTCATCCTCTGTCTAGTCCTCTTCCAGTTTAAGTTATCCAGATAGTTGTCATGGTCACCCCTAAATTTAGCAGCACAGCACAAAAGAGAAACATGTCCTCTTGGAAATTTATATCCTCTTGGAAGGGTAGGTACTGAAGGCATTCACATCTGGGTCTGAAGCACAAAGTCTGTGTCTTTGGAAAATAAGTAGTTTCTTCACAGAAAGTTCCAACAAGGAGGAGAAAACCCTGAAACCCATTTTGCCTTTGCTTACAAATGATCAAACAGTAATTATCACCTTTAAGGGGTAATTGTTCAATTGTACTAGAGTGGGATGCTCCAGCCCTCTTTCTTCTGCCGACATGGTAGAATTGCTCTGAGGATGGAATGGTGCTCCCAGCACAGCTTGCTTTGAGCTGGTTCTTTTTATAGTGAAACTCGGGTCAGGGAAAGGTGCTGTGTGGGCTGGCCCTCTCCGGTCTGCTGGGGTGTCAGCTTCTGAAGCTCTTTCCTCCTCACAGCTGAGCCCTTAGATCGGCCCCTGCAGCCACAGACCCAGCCCTCAAAGGAGCGCCCACCTCGACCTAAGGCATGAGGACTTGGACCTTTCTTGTCTGATCCTAGGACCCGAACAGGAAGCCTGATGGTTCTCAGATAAGCTGCAAGGCAGATGAAGTGGGCAATCTGTCCTGAGATGCTTTCACGAGGGCAGGATGAGGGTGCACTGCAGTTATAGGGCTCTCCCGTGGGGACGAGGGGAAGGAAGGAAGATATCACACGATGAGCAACTGCTGTGCTCCAGGCACTGTGCTCATAGTCACCTCGGTTAGGCAGCGGAATCCCAGGTAGGGGAGGTACAGTGGGCAGAAATGACGTGGATACAGTGTCCGGGAGTCTTCCAGGTGAGCGAGCCTCATCTGGCAGTGCTAAGGTCGTGAGCTCTGTTGTCGGGCTCACTATATCTGGAGAAAGAAAGAAAGAGAGTTGCTCAGTCATGTCCGACTCTTTGCGACCCCGTGGGCTGTAGCCTACCAGGCTTCTCTGTCCATGGCATTCTCCAGGCAAGAATACTGGAGTGGGTTACCATTTCCTTCTCCAGGGGATCTTCCTGACCCAGGGATTGAACCTGGGTTTCCTGCATTGCAGGCAGATGCTTTTAACCTCTGGTCTTTCCTGGTGGCTCAGAGGTTAAAAGCATCTGGAGAAGTGACTAGCAAAAACCAGCCAAGAGAGCAGGACCCAAAGTGGACACCAATGCTGAGAATGACTTGTGAGTAGTTGGGGTGCGTGCTTGTTAAGTCACTTGTTAAGAGTTGTGTCCGACTCTTTGGGATCCCATGAACTGCAGCCACCAGGCTCCTCTGTCCATGGGATTCTCCAGACAAGAATACTGTAGTAGGTTGCCATGCCCTCCTCCGAGGGATCTTCCCAACCCAGGGATTGGACCTGCATCTTTTATGTCTCCTGGATTGGCAAACATGTTCTTTACTATTAGTGCCACTGGGGAAGCCCCAAGCAGTTTGGGTGAATTTAGATAAAACAGTTGTGGGACTGAGTATTCTAACACATATAAATGGAACCTAGAAAAATGGTACTGAAGAATTTATGTACAGGGCAGCAGTGGAGAGACAGACATAGAGAATAGACTTATGGACCTGGGGAGAGGGGAAGAGAGGGTGAGGTGTATGGAGAGAGTAACATGGAAACTTACATTACCGTATATAAAATAGACAGCCAATGGGAATTTGCCGTGTGGCTCAGGAAACTCAAACAGGGGCTCTATATCAACCTGGAGGGGAGGGATGGGGAGGGAGATGAGAGGGAGGTTCAAAAGGGAGAGGATATATGTATACCTGTGGCTGATTCATGATGAGGTTTGACAGAAAACAGCAAAATTCTGTAAAGCAATTATCCTTCAATAAAAAATAAATTAAATGGTTGTGGGATTGAGACACTGTGTGGGAGCCCAGGAATTTTTCTCCCCCTAGTTGTAGATTGTCATGGGAAGCAGGCAGGGGAATGGTGAGACATGAAGCAGGAGCAAGACCCCGAAGGATCCTGTATGTTGCACAGAGAGGTCTCGACTTTCTCCTAGGGCTCCGGGAGGAGACTGGAGGGCTTCAAAGCTAGTAGGAAAGAATGTGCCCGCCAATGCAGGAGACTCAAGAGACTCGGGTTTGATCCCTGGGTCAGGAAAATCCCCTGGAGGAGGGCATGGCAACCCACTCCAGTCTTCTTGCCTGGAGAATCCCATGGACAGAGAAGCCTGGAGGGTACAGTTCATGGGGTTGCAAAGAGTGGGACCTGACTGAGCACCAGAGCACAAGGGTGTGATTTCATCTGGAAGTGGGATCTCACGTTGGCTGCCCTGTCGAGACAGGAAGAGGAAGAGGCAGAGTACAAAGGTTGCCGGTGGACACCAGACTCCATGCTGGGCTTATACTATCTTTGCTAGACATTTTTTTTGTTGCTAGTGGTAGAAATTCCCCTTGAGTACCAACTGTGTCATGCATCCTTTTCTAACAGACTTGGGGCAGATGGTTCCAGATGCCGACTGGAACTGCCGAAACGGGGGCTTGAATAGAACCAGGGCTCTGGCCATCTCATTTTTTCTCACTTCTGCCTGCCAGCTCTCCAAGGTAGAGCAGAGCAGTAGTCCCCAACCTTCTTGGCACCTGGGACAAAATTTTGTGGAAGACAATTTCTCCATGGTTGGGGGCGGGGATGGTTTCAGGCACATTACACTTATTATGCTGCTGTTGATCTGACAGGAGGCGGGGCTCAGGCGGTGATGTGAGCAATGGGGGGCAGCTGTAAATACAGATGAAGCTTCTCTCCCTCACCCACCGCCCACTTCCTGCTGTGCCGCCCAATTCCTAAGGAGCCAGTACAGGTTTGTGGCCGGGAGGCGGGGACCCACGGAATAGAGGCTATGATAATGGATTCTGGAGCCAAATGACCTTAGGCTTTGTTCCTTAATAGCTATGTAATATTGAGCAAGTTACTTAACCCTGCTTTGTCTCAGTTTCCTTCTTTGTAAACAAAAAGATAATCATGTTGTTTCCTCCTGGGCTTGTTGTAAGGGCTAAATAGATTATGGACTAAATGGACTACAAGCACAGAAAGGACTTGGCGTAGTGCCTGGTGCATAGAAGGTACTTAAAAAGTATTAGTTGTTATTATGATTATTTAGTAGCAATCTGGCTTTTTTTTTTTTTTTTAAGTGGGAGGAAAACAGCCTCTGACAGCTCTGAAGTTTTGCATCTGGCTTTGGCTACCAGAGACTGATTGAATTTTCTCTGGACTTTCTCTGCAAGTCCAAACGCTGATGAGAAAAGATCCACAAGCCAGCTTGAATTTGTTTTTTGTTGTTGTTGTTCGGTCACTGAGTCATAGACGACTCTTTGCAACCCCAGGGACAGCAGCACACCAGGCTTCCCTGTCCTTCACTATCTCCCAGAGTTTGCTCAAACTCATGTCCATCGAGTCAGTAATGCCATCCAACCATTGCATCCCCTGTCACCTCCTTCTCCTCCTGCCCTCAATCTTTGCCAGCGTCAGAGTCTTTTCCAATGAGTCAGCTCTGCACATGAGGTGGACAAAGTATTGGAGCTTCAGCTTCAGTCCTTCCAGTGAATGCTGCTGCTGCTGCTGCTAAGTCGCTTCAGTCATGTCCAACTCTGTGTGACCCCATAGATGGCAGCCCACCAGGCTCCCCCGTCCCTAGGATCCTCCAGGCAAGATTACTGGAGTGGGTTGCCATTTCCTTCTCCAATGCATGAAAGTGAAAAGTGAAAGTGAAGTCGCTTACAATGAATATTCAGGGTTAATTTCCTTTAAGATTGACTGATTTGATCTCCTTGCAGTCCAAGGGATTCTCAGGAGTCTTCTCCAACACCACAGTTCAAAAGCATCAGTTCTTCAGTGCTCAGCCTTCCTTATGGTCCAGCTCTCACATTCATACATGACTACTGGTAAAATCATAGCTTTGACTATATGCGCCTTTGTCAGCAAAATGACATCCCTGCTTTTTAATATGCTGTCTAGGTTTGTCATAGCTTTCCTTCCATGGAGCACACATCTTTTAATTTGATTTTACTCATGAGCAAATCAGCCTGGCCCAAAAGTCAAAAGCCATCATTGCTCCACTTTGACCTGTGGTTCCAAAGATAGCTACAAGGACCACCAGGACCAAGCCCCTGACCCCTCTAGTAGAGGAAAAAGCAGAATCCCCAACACCCTCAGGTGATGGGTAGTATGATGGAGGCACTCACCGAATCCACTAGATTCTCTCATTTCAGAGGATATGTGCCAAGGCCTTTGGGACCTCTGAACTTGAGAACTCCTCTATAGCTTCATACTCTTCCACAGAATTCAGAAAAAATATTAATACAACCGAAACATCAGTCTCAATTGGTAGACGTGACAAAGAGCGTGCTTGGCTCCTGAGGTCTCAAGCTCCCACTTGACAGCTGGTGCCTGAGCCCTGGTCTCCAGTCATCAGTGATCAGCCCTGCCCCTGGGTCTTTGGCCATTCTCCCTACTCGGCCTTCCTCTTTCCCGTTTTAGAGGACCTGGCCTACCTCTCCTGATGCCTCCAGACTCCTTTTCTGGGGTTCAGGGACTAGACTCTAATCCTTTGCCCACCCCTTCTCTAAGAGAGTGGGATAAAGGCGAGACTGGACAGGAGTCACCACCACAGTCTGTCCCCTTCCTCCTCCGGGATCTTGTTTATGCTAAACCGTCTCACCAGCCTCTTGATTCCATGATCCTTTCCTGTACTCCAGACTCACAGCAACTGTGATTCAAATTCTATCCTCAACAAAACTCCAAGTTTACCCTGTCTTGGACCTCAGGGTAGTTTGAAACTGTTTGAAATGGAGAGCATTAAAATCTGTCAATGACAAAAGTGTCCATAATACAGATGTGGAGAAGTCCATCCCATCTCTACGTATCAACTGAAGTTTTTTTTGTTGTTGCTGCTGCATTCGCTTGATTTTGATGTGGCGGGAAAGCAGTGTGGATGGTCAGAGTGGGGAAGGTGCAGGGGGAGACAGCAGGCCACATTTTGGAGCTAGTAAGGGTTAGATGCGTCTGAGCCTCAGAGTAAATGGAGAGATTAGTAGGAGACAAAGTTGGAATGGCCTTAAGTCCTCAGAATCTTTAAAACAGTAGTGTTCTCGTCCCCAGCAGCTGCATAGGGTTAAGATTCCGGGTATCACTTGCATGGCAGTCAGCGATGAGTAAGAGTCTTTGTTATGAAGAAATAGGGTAGAGTTGGTGGGACGTGTATGTGCTGTCCTGGTGGGAGTCAAGCTGACCATGGCGTGGAGTGTGGCGGGTCACAGTAGCCTGAAAAATCCCTCACCTCACTAAAAAATTTCCTGTTCTCATTTCACTCTCCAGGAGACGCTCCCAGTGGTGCTCGGTGAACACTTGTGGGAGGAAGATAAGCTCCCTGCAAGGGAGCTTCCCAGCCAGAAGGACCTCCCTTCACAAGCCCTCTTGGACTCCCTGTCTCTGGAGGGAGCTGTGATGATACGTGTGGGAGCTGGAATTTGGGGGGTAAGTTTGGAAAGTGGAAGTCCAGGGGCAGTCTGAGAGGATGTGCAGGGCTCAGGCAGGGTTCAGAGTCAGAAACAACAGAATCTCTCCACCTGGTCCCTGTGCTGGAGGAGGTCCCAGTCCACAGAGGGTCAGGGCACAGACAAGCAGAGTGGCTGAGCGCTGTGACAGAGCTACGCACGGGAAACTCGACCTCACAGAAGGGCCTGGGATGAGAAAAGACTCGAGGGGGAAGGCCACGATGGGCTGAATCTTGAGGGATGTGCAGGAGCCGGCAGGTGTCAAAGGTCAGGCAGGGTGTTCTCGGCAGGGGGGATGACGTGAACAGGGACACAAACAAGGGACGGTGATGGAGATGATAGTAACAGCAGCTCAGCGTCCTGAGTGTGTCCCGCAAACCAGGCTTCGTTCTAAGAACTGTACGTGCATCAGGTCATTTACTCCTTACAAAATCCCGGTGAGACAGGGACTCTGTTCTTTTAATTTTACAAAGAGGAAGCAAAAACAGAATCGTTAATGAATTCCTTGAAGGTCTCAGAGCTGGTGAGTAGCAGAGCATAACAGGGCCAACTTGTCACTTGTCTAAGCGGCTAAGACTTTGACTCAACAAGGGTCCAAGCAAAGAGAACAGGCGGCTCAGGCTCAGAAGACCCCAACTGCCCAATGGTTTTCAGGGAAGGACTTTAAAAGAAAGTTGAGGGAGAGGGTTTCAGGGTGCCTGATCAGCTGGTGGACATTCTTCTGATTGGTTGGTGGTGAGGTAACTGGATAGTATTTCTGATGTCAACATCATCCACCTTCTGGTTTCAATGGGTCTGGGGTCTGTGTGCTGGTGTGTGTGTGTGTGTGTGTGTGTGTGCACTCAGTCATGTCCAACTCTTTGTGACCCCATGGACTAGTAGCCCACCAGACTCCTCCGTCCATGGATTTTCCAGGCAAGAATACTGGAGTGAGTTGCCATTTCCTCTCCAGGGGGAACTTCCTGACCAAGGATTGAACCCCTGTCTCCTGCATTGGCAGGCGGATTCTTTACCACTGTGCCACCTGGGGAGTCCCAGCATGTAGTTCACTTTCTCCTTGTGGGGGTTTGAGTATCTGCAAACAACTCAAGGACATGGCTTAGGACATTATCTTTAGCCCTTGAGGAGGGACTAAAGGTCCTTGACTTTGCTTTATGGCTAAAACTCTTACTATTTTCTCTTGCTTGACTATTTCCCTTCATTTCTGCCTTTTTCTCACTTCTCTGATTAAATTTGCTCTTTGGAAATTGAGGAAGGCTTAGGAGGCTAGAGGTTTTCTATAAACAAACTTTTCTACAAAGCTTGGTCCCTGGGAAACCTCCATAAGGTCCTGCTTGTTTTCACTTTGAACCCATGATCCAGGCTGTGTAGACAAAGTTTGGCCCAGTCTGCATTCATGTTTGCAGTCTCATCTATGGGGTCGCACAGAGTCGGACATGACTGAAGCAACTTAGCAGCAACAGCAGCAGCAGCAAAGCATGTTCTTCAGCTAGACTTTGCCGCACGCTTATTTCCCTCAGGAGTCTTGTGTGTTGGTAGGAGGATGGGATACTATGTCCAACCACCTGCTTTGATAGGTTGTTGAAAATACACACCGTTTGGGATTCCCTGGTGGTCCAATGGTTAAGACTTTGCCTTTCAGTGCAGAGGGTGTGGGTTCAACCCCTGGTAGGGAAGCTAGGATCTTTCATGCCTCTTGGCCAACCCCCCACCCCCCCAAAACATAAAAACAGAAGCAGTATGATAACAAGATTTACCAAAGACTTAAAAATAAATAAAAAATAAGAATTAAAAAAGAAAATACACATTTATTTCTTGTGATACTTCTATAACTAAGTATTCTCATCCCCATTTTACAGATGAGAGAACTGAGGTTTAGTGAAGTTAAATAGCTTGCTCATAGTTTTATAATTAACTATGGTCATAATTGGAATGAGAGTTCCCACTGGTTTTTCAGACATGCTCCACCACAGTCAGCAAATGAAATAAGTAAAGCAAAATGTTTTCAAGGAGCTGGTTGGGAAGTTATTCCTACCAGGATCTTACCCTGGCTGTCCTTTTAATATTTTTATCTTCTTTGGGTAAAAACAGCACAGATTTATAATTTCAACTGCTGCAAGATCTGTTCCCAAATGAAAATAGCCATGACATCTTTTTATACAAATATATATGCATCCTTCCTGAACTGATATGTTTTTACCAGCCTCCAGATACTGGAGTGAAGTGGTTTTAGGAAAATTGTTTTTGGCAGCATTTGCTTTTGAAATAAACGCATTATTGTTATTTTTAAAATCCTTTTGATAAAGCTCCTTAGTCAAAGCAAAGATTTACTTAACTGAATTTTCCTGCAGAGGTGTTAGATATTACGGCAGTTGCAGCCTCTCAGAGTATAGTCATCATGTTCTCCCAGCTGAGGTGAAAAAAAAAAGTCAAAAGAATTCCACTATCTCAAGAAAACAATTATCTACATTTTGGTTTATTTATTTGCAATGTTTTTTTCCTATGAGTTCTTTTCTTTAAAGCATAATTGCCATTAACAACAGTGTACATACAATTATAGCCTACTTTAAAAAATGTAATATTGTCTGTTTATTAACTGCTTAATATAAATTCTTCCTGGTCACCATTTTCTCATGTGGGTACAGAAACTTTGAGCCTTCTTTTATAAACAATATAAAATGTTTACATTTTTTAAGATAGATTACCAGAATTGACATTTTTGGATCAGAGTGTATGCATTTATTATTGCTCCTTAGATACATTGCCAAATTGTTTTATAAATAAGTTGTATAAATTTATTCTGGCAGTTGCACTATTGAAAATACCAGTTTCCCTGTAGCCTAATAAACACTAGATCTTATCATGACAAAACCCATTTTTTTCTTTTCTAATTTTACATATAAAATAGCACCTCACAATCATTTTAGTCTTTATTTCTTTGGTTATTAATGAGGTTGATTATTTTTTTAGATACTTTTTTACTAGTTGTAAGTCCTTTTGTATGAACTTCATGTTCATACTCTTTATCCTGTTATTAATTGGGCTCAAATTTAAAAAAAAATTCTTTGTGTAGTATATGGTATAGGATTTTTCACTGATCTACTAGAGAGATAGTAATCCTTCCTCTAATACATTCTGTGAATATATTTTCATGACCTGTCATTTTTTCTATGTTAATTTTTGAAAATAGTTTTATCTGTGATGGGTCTTCCTTGCGGCATACGAGCTTTCTCTACTTGCCGCGTGTGGGCTCAGTAGTTGTGGTATGTGGACTTAGCTGCCCCAAAGCATATGGGATCTGAGATCCCAGGGATTGCATCCTTTCCCCCTGCGTTGGAAGGTGGAGTCTTCCTCACTGGACCATCAAGGAAGTCCCATGACTCTTTGGTAGTATGTATTATTTTTTTTTTAAAGCTTCAAATGGAATTTTTCATCGAGGATTGCTGGGTCCATGAGGTATCAAAAAATCATGTCACAGGAAACAGGATTGAAGAGACTGTGTAGCATAACTTGGAAAGACCCGGGGAACAGGACTGCATTCTTCATTTATGTGAAGAGCTGCGGTATTAAAGAGGCATCAAACCTCCTCCGCACCAGTGAAGCGCAATAACCCGAGTAAATGACAGGAAGTTGTAGGTAGCAAATAAAACATGATACTGATTGTGTTCTGTACGCCAGACTGTGTGCCAGGCATCCATTAATCCTCACTGCTTTCAAGGAGAAACTCTTACAGCTCTTTTCCAGGAAGCTTAGGGGACCTGCCTTAGGTCATGCGGCACCAGTGGCAGAGGCAGGCTCCAGCCCGGGTCTGGGACGGAGCCCAGATCCCGTGATCATCCCTCGGACTGTGCGATGGCGGCGAGTCCCCTCCACCGGCAGGGCCTCAGTTTCCTCATTAGAGCTTGAGAGGTAGAGCAGATGTCCTCTAGGACTCAGTCCAACTTGAGAGGGGCAGGAGGGTGCTGGGGGGCAGTAGCTGCTCCCCCACGAGCTCCCCCAGTCCTGGCGGACCGAGGAGGAGGTCAGAACTGGAAGGAAGCCTCCCGATCTCTCTCCTAAGAAAACAAGGCACGCGGCTTTCTATTAAACACGCTTCCTACCAAGATATGCTGCTTTGCTTTTCAACTGCGCCCCTTCAGTTTCCTCCAGACCCTGAGACTTTTGCCATGAAAGGGAACAAGGGAAAGCCCTACTGTGCACACGAAATAGTCTGCATGAGGGGTCCTGTCTTAAGGTCATGTGAAACGTTAGAGTTGCCTTTAAAGACAGAGAACTTAATCTTCCAAACAGTCATGGCCTTCCTGGAGCTATTGGAGTAAATTGGATGCTTCTAGTAGGAAAAGTGTGGTGTGTTGTTGTTGTTGTTGTTTTTTTATGCCCAAACTTAATTAAAAGCAAATGAACTAACAAAACCAGCTCTAGGCGTGGGATGGAGACCAGAGGAGAAACCACCCACACAGAGTGCAGAAGAAATTGAGAAGTTGTTTACATCTGAGTGAGCTTCCGTTTTCTTATCTCTACCATGAAAATACCATTCTTCATTGATTCTAAGACACGTTTTCTTTTTAACTTTATTGGCTGTGAAACTGGGATACATGGATTAAAATGGTGGGAACTTTTCTTTCTTGCTGCTGCTGCTGCTAAGTCGCTTCAGTCGTGTCCGACTCTGTGCGACCCCATAGACGGCAGCCCACCAGGCTCCCCCATCCCTGGGATTCTCCAGGCAAGAACACTGGAGTGGGTTGCCATTTCCTTCTCCAATGCATGAAAGTGAAAAGTGAAAGTGAAGTCGGGTACATAAATCAATGGAACTTGTGTAAGGGAAGATGTCTCATACAGGATTTCGTGAATTACATGAGATAATATATACTTTGCACATTCACACAGAGGGTAAGGTTTATACTAAGTAGAATCAGAGAGAGGTTAAGCAATTTGCCCAAGGCCACACAGCTGATAGATGGTAGAGCTGAGATATGAGCCTAGATAGTCTGACTCCAGTGCTTGTGTGCCTAACCAATATACTATACTGCTTTTCATGTTAATTGATTTATTATTCGCCACCCCCCACCCCCACCGCCTGCAGTTTTATAGAATTTTAAGGGGGAAGTAAATACATGTGCTTACTCTTAAATTTTGGGCTCATCTTTGTGTATTTCTCATGGAAGCTCAGATTCTTCTGTATAAACCACTATAGTATAGTGGTTGAGAATGGGGCTACACCAGTCCTAGTATCACAGGCTGTGAAGGTTATTTAATATAGTGTCAGTGTTCTTATTTGTGTAATTGGCATAATAATAGTGTTTTCTGTAAGATTGTTTTAAAGAGGGATAAATGCATTTAAAGCATTTTCACAGTGCTTGACACCATGTAAAAAAGTAGTATTTATTGAGCTATTATGTAATAGCATTACTAGAACTAATAGTATAGCATAACCAGAATTATTTTTATTTCCTACATATGCATCTTTCAGGCCCTCTCAGCCCAGGTCAGACCCTAGAGCTTACACAGCAGAAGCGTAGGCGGGGCTGCTTTCGCTTAATGTCCTTTTCTAGGCTTCTGGAATATTGGTGATGCCAGACCTGGATCCTGTCATTTAGTAGAAACAAAGCTGACAGCAGTCTCACCCCGTGACCTTTTCCATCATTTAAAACAGAGACAAAGGACACTCACCCAAAGAGAAAGATTAGATTAGGCAATTTACCGATTCATGGAATTCATCAACTATCCTGTCCTTTCCCTTTCCGAAGAGCTATGTCCCCACCTGCCTTCTGCAGGCCATGCCCTGGGCAGGCCAGCCTCCCTGTCTGCAGAGTTCCCTGCAGTAAGAGACCCTGCCCAGGGCCTAGGATGCCACTGGAAGTCAAGGTAGAGGGCTCTTTCTGCTGCTAAATGGTGTAGCTGTAGTCTATTCATTTCTCTTGGTCTCAACAAGGCAGCTTGGAGGGATGAGAGAGAGGCAGAGGCAGCTTTTGGTGTCAGAGTTCTCTGACTTACCTGCACCCAGTCTGCTCAGCTCTCCCCATGTCCCCAGAGAAGCAGAAGAAGAGGGACTGTGATTGACAGCTGGGAGAAAGCAGGGCTGGGAGCTGTGTCTACCTCGTGGAGCACCCACGGAGAAGAAGGTTCTAGTTTTTCTAGCCTGTGAATAGTCCTGGGCTTATTCTCTAGAGCATTCAGTTGGGACTCTAGAGAGAAGGTGAAGGGAGAATTCTGCCTTTTTTTTTTTTTTTTTAACGCATTAATTTTATTATAAACGTTTGTTTGGAAATAAAAAAAGTAGGGAAATCTATAGAGTTCAGAATGAAATTATTCTCTAATACCATGTCCTAAAGATAACCACTGTTAACCATTTAGTGTATTTCTTTTCTATTGTGCTGCAATACTTTTTGGTTATACTTGAGACATCTTTCCAAATCAGTACATATGGCTCTATTTCATTCTTCTTACTAAGTAATATTAAATGACTTAGGTAAGACATTCTCCTTCTATTTATTTATTTTTTCTTTTGGCCAAACTACTTGCTATGCAGGATCTTAGTTCCCTGACCAGGGATCGAACCTGTGTCCTGTGAAGAGGAAGCTCAGAGACTTGACCACTGGACTGCCAGGGAAGTCCCAAAACAGTCTCCATGTAACTGGTGTTCCTTTAATGGACACTTAAGTTGTATTTTTTTTTTTTTTCTATTTTAAACAAAGCTGCACCAAAGATTCCTGTAGATATATCCTAGTGCATATGTGAGAATGTTTGTAGGAAGAACTCCTAGAGGTGTAATGGCTGTGCCAAAGAGTTTACACATTTAAAATGTTGAAATAGATTGGCTATTTGTTGTTCAGTCGCTCAGTCATATCTGACTCTTTGCAACTCCATGCACTGCAGCACGCCAGGCTTCCCTGTCCATCACCAACTCCCGGAGCTTGCTCAAACTCATGTCCATTGTCTTGGTGATGCCATCCAACTATCTTGTCTTCTGTTGCTCCCTTCTCCTCCTGCCTTCTATCTTTTCCAGCATCAGGGTCTTTTCCAATGAGTCAGCTCTTCACTAATCACTCTGTGATTAGTTTCAAAAATTTGCGTACTTTTAGGAGAGTGTTAATGTTCAATACCCCTTCCTAGCATTGCTGTTGTTATGTCACTAAGTCATGTCCAGCTCTTTTGAGACCTCACAGACTGTAATATGTAATCACAGATTGGAATCAGCTCCTCTGTCCATGGGATTTCCCAGGCAAGAATACTGGAGTGGGTTGTCATTTCCTTCTCCAGGGGATCTTCCTGATGCAGGGATCAAACCGGCAACTCCTGCATTGGTAGGTGGGTTCTTTACCACTGAGCCACCAAGGAAACCTTCTTATCATCATGCAACCTGTGAATTTCCTCAAGCAATAGCTCCTGGGTTCTCCAGAGATTTGGACAATTCTCAGTAACTCGTTCCCTGCACATCAACACGCTTTTTTTGTGTGCCTGCTATGGATGCAAGGATGGGAAGTTGAATAATACTTCATACTCAGAGGAATTTACAAATAGGAGAAGAGACAAGTAAATGAAAATTAAAAAATAACGGGCCAGGTGTCAGGATGTGAGTTACTACTGAGAGGGCATGGAGAAGTGAGCAAATGCCTGTCTCTGGGGGCCTTTGGGGAAGGCGTCTCAGAGGAAGTGGTTCTTGACGTATGAGTAGGAGTTCTGGTAAAGAAGTGAGGAAGGGCACTCCAGGCAGAGGGACTAGCATGTGCAAAGCTGGGGTGCTCATGTGCGGACTGCGGGATGGCTCCACGGCCTGTGGTGGCCAGGGGCAGTGGGGAGAAGAAATCAATTGAGAGAGAGAAGCTGTAAAGGACTCTGAAGGCCCCAGGAAGGAGAGGTTGTCCCGATCAGGTGGAGAAGGCCAGAGGGCAAGAGCCTGGATTCAGGAAGCGTGATTAAGAGACTAAGAGTGATTAAGCATGGGGTCAGGGTGACTGTGCCCAGGACAGAGAGGAGAGAGCAGGAGGAACGGAGAACATTTGCACACGTTGCTCTGAGATCTCAGACGCAGCCTGGCTTGGTAAGAATCAGCTGTAGAGGCTGTCATCTGGGGCAAATTTATTACACTGGATGGCTAATAAAACGATATTGATTTCATTTTGTTTTGCAACAAGCAATCCCTCTGCTGGGAACAATGTCAAATCTGATGTGTCCAAGTGGAATGAGCAATAAAACTGCTAGCTTGATTCACCTGAAAACTGCTGTCTCAGGCTCAGAGCTGCTTGCACTCTGTGATGGGCCAAGGTGAGGCCTTTATTGGGCTATAATTCCTGTCTTGATTAGGAGGTCTGACCCTGACCTGGGCTAGAGAGATTGGAGAGGTTGCAGGGAGAGAAAATTAAAGGGGAGGGCAATAACCTTGTGAAAGACAAAGCCAGGAGTTACTGTCATTCATTCATTCACTGAAGCTGTATGAGAATTTACTCTGTGCCCAGCAGACTGTGGGCCATTAGAGACACAAAGTGTTTGTCCCCCAGGGACCTGGTCTAGGACCAAAGCCATAAAGCTTACAGATGGGTTTGTTTGGCCTGGTCAGATCTCGTCTCCAATAAAACAATGGAGCTCAAGATGTTTGTTCTGGGAGCCCTTCTCTTCTCTCCTTTTCTTCATCCAACCCCGCCTCAGGCTTCCCCACTGACAGTGTCGTAGTTCAGTGACTAAGACATGGCCAACTCTTTGGGACCCCATGGACTGCAGCACACCAGGGCTCCCTGTCCTGCACTGTTTCCCCAAGTTTGCGCGAACTCATGTCCACTGAGTCAGTGATGCCATCCAACCATCTTCATCTTCTGCCCCCTCTTCTCCTCCTGCCCTCAATCTTTCCCAGCATCAGGGTCTTTTCTGATGAGTCAGTTCTTTGCATCAGGTGGCCAAAGTACTGGAGTTTCAGCTTCAGCATCAGTCCTGCCAATGAATATTCAGGGTTGATTTCCTTTAGGATTGACTGGTTTGATCTCCCTGCAGTCCAAGGGACTCTCAAGAGTCTTCTCAAACACCACAATTCAAAAGCATCAATTCTTTGGTGTTCAACCTTTTTTATGGTCCAACTCTCTCACGCATACATGACTACTGGAAAAACCATAGCTTTGACTATATGCATCTTTGTCAGCAAAGTGATGTCTCTGCTTTTTAATATGCTGTCTAGGTCTGTCATAGTTTTTCTTCCAAGGAGCAAGCGTCTTTTAATTTCATGACTGCAGTCACCATCTGCAGTAATTTTGGAGCCCAAGAAAGTACAATCTGTCATTGTTTCCATAATAGTGGGTTTATGTCATTTCTGTTCTCAGCCAGCTCCTCCTCATTAAAGTGTCAACAGATGATCAGAGCATTTCTAATAATAGCTTAACGCAGAATCCATTCTGATTTCCAAGGTGTGAGAGAGAAAGCCTGGGAAAAATATCTGGTCTTGGCAAAACCAATACAAAATTGTAAAGTAATTAGCCTCCAATTAAATAAATTTATATTAAAAAAATATCTGGTCTTGGTTCTGATTGATCCTAGCCTCACTGCTCATTAGTCTTGTAATTTTGGAAAAATTGTTTAACTTTTCTGAGGCTCGTTTTATTCACCTGAAAGTAGGAAGCTCCATAATTCCTGTCCTGCTCTTCTCATGGGATGGTTGGCAGGCTCAGTAGGACATGGTAGATGTGCTTTGAAAATTGTCGAGAGCAATACAAAAGCCAGAGCCTGTAATGACTCCCGGTGCTCTCTGTTGCTCAGAGACTGAGATTGTTCCTGCAGGGGGCTCCCAATGTGCAGGCCACCCTGCTCTGTGCCCAGCTCTCGAGGGACTGGACACATCACACACAGTTTGGTTCACCTCCTGCCAATCAAAGATCGTGGGATCTGAGGCTCTAATGGGGTTGAACTAATTTCTCCCAAGGAGATACCTGTGTGAAGGCCAAGATGAGTGAGACCTAAAAAGGAATCCCTGAAGATTTCTCTGTAGACGGCAGGATAAGAGTCATTACACTTGAGCTATAGCAGGAGAGATTAGGTCAAACATTGGGAAGAATATACTGGGTTAAGGGTTGGGAGTCACTGGACCGTGCAACCTTGGAACTTTCTAAGACCTAGGTATTTCCCCTGCTGACATGTTGTGTGACTTTGGGCAAATTTACTAAATTTGCCATTTACTAAATTTGCCATTTACTAAATTACCAGGGGTCTCGGGGCCTCCATTGCTTCCTAAGTGTTGTGCAGAGGTAATATGCTGTATATGCCAAAATGTGGGCTGAACTGAATCTTCTTTTTGGGAACTTGTTCTGATAAGAAAGACGGAGGCAGCTCTTCTTGTTTAATTTGCTGGGTAGGAGATAAGTTAGACAACTAGAATCCTAGTATCCTGCAAAGCCCCTATGGAGAATTCACTTTGAAGATAGTTAGAAAAAAACTTTGTAAAAAACCAGCTAGTGATTCTGAACAGAATGTAACTGTTGAACTGCTGAAATGCTCTTTGGGCTCAGTTGGAAGAGATGAAAAAGACTTTTAGCAGGCTGCATATCACCGCCTTGAGTTTTTCCCTACAAAGTGTTTGGTAAAAAGAAAATTTTACCTAATTGTTCAGGACAAAAAGAGAACTAGTAAGGAGTTTGAGACTTATGCTTAAATATAAGGAGTTTGAGACTTACGCTTAAATATGAGAAGGAGACGTACGCTTAAATATGAGAAGGCATGTCTATTGCCACTGATAAGCATATCTTTATAGAAGGGGAGGGCTTTAGCTCATATGGTAATGAATCTACCTGCAATGCAGAAGACATGGGTTCAATCCCGGGTTGGGAAGATCCCCTGGAGAAGGGAATGGCAACCCTCTCCAGTATTCTTACCTGGAGAATCCCATGGACAGAGGAGGTTGGTGGGCTACAGTCCGTGTGGTCACAGAGAGTCGGACACGACTGAGGGACTATGGTTCTGATTCCCAGGTGGCGCTAGTGGCAAAGAATCTGCCTGCCAATACAGGAGATGCACGATATTTGCGATCAATCCCTGGGTTGGGACAATCCCCTGGAGGAGGAAATGGCACCCTACTCCAGAATTCTTGCTTGAACAATTCCATGGAGAGGGGAGCCTGGCGGGCTACAGTCCATGGGGCCACAAAGAATCAGACACGACCGAGAGACTGAGCGTGCATAGAAGGGGAATGAGTTTTTGATTGATTAATCACATCAGGGGTGGAGAGGCTCCTGTTGTGTCTCTCATCAGGAGCACTGGTGCTGAGACCTTCCCAAGTCACGCTCATTGAGTGACGTCACAGGGAGCACGGTTGTGATTAACAGTGATGAAGATGGTGGTGGTGGTGCCGGGAGCGGGCCTTCTCTGGAAAGTGTTTTGTATGGATGACCTCACTGAATTCTCATCACCACACGATGTCTTCTTAGCCTCACTTTATAGATGCAGAAACTGAGGTTAGTGAAGGTAAATACATTACTCAAGGTTGCCTTTCTAGGAAGTGGAAAAAACCCAGGCAATCTCACCCAAGAGCAACAACTAAACATACTGTCTCCTAATCCGAATTATATTCTAGCTTCTGCTCTAATCAGGACCGTAAGTTATAAAATATTTGAATTAAATTGAAGTAGTGTATGGAGATTTCTTTTCTTTTAATGCTGCCAGATGGCTGAGTTTTAAACCTCCTTGAAGAGAATCTCTGACCTTTCAAACTAAGGCATCTTATTGCTTGCAAGATACCTTGCATTTTGGAAAAATAAATTTTTGGAATAATGTCACAAGGTAGGTACTACTATCCCATTTAACAAATAAAGAAATTAAGGTTCAGACAATTTAAATCCTTTTTCCTCAAATTTTAATGTATATATAAACCCAATGGGGATCTTGTTAAAGTCAGATTCTGATTCAGTAGCTTGCAGCTTGAGATTCTGCATTTCCAACAAGGTATTACAGAGGTTGCTCGTCAGGGAGCAAGATAGGTAACCTGCTCGGATGACATAGCACAGAAGAACAAAACCCTGAAAGCCTAGTCTTGTAGCACTATCGGGTGGCTTCGGAGGTGCGGTGTTGGTCGTATTAAAAAGACATGGTTGCCCTTTGTCTGGCGGGACAGGCAGCTGCACAGACATCTAGACCTGAATCTGGCTTTGACCGCTTGTGCCTCTGGGTCATGCTTATCTCCCCTCTGAGCCTCAGTTTCTCTCTCTGCACAGTGTTAAGGGTGAATTACATGACTTCCAAATTGTCTGAGTACCAGGCACATCATGAGGAGAAGTGCCTGGGATGCAGGCTGGAACCCTGGATGGAAAGATCTTTCCCTGAAACGGGAACATTGAAAGGAATGATCTCAGAACACTCATCATTTCTGAGAGAACTTCCTGCCCAGGATCAGTAGGAAAACTATTTTATCTGTGAGAGAGGAGAATGATTAATGCTTCTCAGTGTGCTGATTTTCTAAGGGAGTATGATTGAGCCTCAGAAACCTGGGGGGCTGGAAGGTCCGACTCCCCAGGCCGTCATTTAGACAGTAGGGAGGGAGCAGCCGCTGGATCTCTATCAACCTGGGGGATACCTGGGAAGGTAGGCTCGATTCTCTGAGACAGGAGCCAGATGGGGAAGGCCATTTGTTTATCTTCTTTAGAGAAATGGCTAAGTGGTTTTCTCATTTTTTAGTTTTTGTTTTTTTTAATAATTAATTTTTTTTGTGGCTGGCCTGGGGGTTCATTGTTGGTAACTGGG
>NW_011494896.1:5169392-5174166 GCF_000754665.1 Bison bison bison | reverse complement strand
ATTGCTGCTAACTGGCTTTCTCCCTAGTTGTGGGGAGTGAGGGCTACTCTTTGTCAAATGTGAGGGCTTCTCACTGCAGTGGCTTCTCTTGTTGCTGAGCACAGGCTCTGGGCGTGCAAGCTTCGGTAGCTGTGATACAAAGGCTCCATGGTTGCGGCTCGAGGACTCCAGAGCTCAGGCTCCGTAGCTATGACCAAGGGGCTTAGTTACTCCATGGCGTGTGGAATCTTCCTGGACCAGGGATTGAGCCTGTGTCCTCTGCGTTGGCAGGTGGATTACTATCCCCTGTGACACCAGGGGAGTCCTAGTTGGGTTATTTTGAGTTGTAGGAGTTCTTTACATATTCTGGATATTAACCACTCTTCAGATATATGATTTGCAAATATTTTCTCCCATTTCATGGTTTCCTTTTTTACTCTATTGATTGTGTCCTTTGATGCACAGAGGTTTTAAATTTTTTCCAGTTTACTTCTTTTTACTTTTGTTGCCTATACTTTTTGGCATCATATCCTAAAAATCATTGCCAGATCTGATATCATAAGGTTTTTCCTGTTTCTTCTAAGAGTTTTATAGTTTGAGACTTTGATCCATTTTGAGTTAATGCCATTCTTTTGCATTTTGTTGTTAATATCAGTTATCCCAACACCATTAGTTGAAAAGTCAACCTGATACCATTGTTGAAAAGTCGTTTCTTTTCTTCATTGAATGGTCTTGGCACCCTTGTCAAAAATTTCTGGAGTCTATTCTGTTCAATTGATCTGTGTTTCTCTTTTTATGTCAGTAACACTGCCACCCCCCCCCCCTGCCCACTTTTTAATACCACACTTAATGGTAAAGAGTCTGCCTCCAATGTGGGAGACCCGGGTTTGATACCTGGGTCGGGATGATCCACTGGAGAAGGAACTGGTAACCCACTCCAGTATTCTTGCCTGGAGAATTCCATGGACAGAGGAGCCTGGCAGGCTACAGTCCATGGGGTTGCAAAGACTCGGACATGACTGAGTGACTTCACTTTCTTAAAAAAATTTTTTTTATTTATTTAGTTTTATTTGGAGGATAATTGCCTTACAGTACTGTTTTGGTTTCTGCCATACAAAATGTGAATCAGCCATAAGTATACATATGTCCCCTCCCTCTTGAGCCTCTCTCCAGTACCACACTCTTTTGATTATTGTAACTTTGTAATGAGAGAAGGCAATGGCACCCCACTCTGGTATGCTTGCCTGGAAAATCCCATGGACGGAGGAGCCTGGTGGGCTGCAGTCCATGGAGTTGCTAAGAGTCGGACACAACTGAGCGACTTCACTTTCACTTTTCACTTTCATGCATTGGAGAAGGAAATGGCAACCCACTCCTTGTTTTTGCCTGGAGAATCCCAGGGACCAGGCAGCCTGGTGGGCTTCCGTCTATGGGGTTGCACAGAGTCAAACACGACTGAAGCAACTTAGCAGCAGCAGCAACTTTGTAATAAGTTTCAAAATCAGGAAGTATAAGACTTCCAACCTTGTTCTTTTTCCAGATTGTTTTGGCTATTTGGAGTCCCTTGATATACCAAATGAATTTATGGTGGAGTTTTCTCTTTCTTAAAAAAAAAAAATGCAATTGGGATTTTGATAGGTATTGCATTAAATCTGTAGACTGCTTTGGGTAGCATTCACATCTTAACAATATTAAGTCTTCCAATCCATGAATACAAGATGTCTATCCATTCATTTGTGTCTTTAATTAGTTTGGCAATGTTTTATTGTTTTCAATGTAAAACTCTAAATATTTTAAAGATATTGTTTAATCTTTATAACAACCTAAAGAGGTAGGTGCTATTATAATCTTCATTTATAAATGAGAATACTAAACCAGTCCATCCTAAAGGAAATCACCCCTGAATATTCATTAGAAGGACTGATGCTGAAGCTTCAATACTTTGGCCACCTGATGCAAAGAGCTGACTCATTGGAAAAGTCCCTGATGCTGGGAAAGACTGAGGGCAGGAGTAGAAGGGGATGAGACAGAGGATGAGGTTGTTGGATGGCATCACTGACTCCATGGACAAGAGTCTGAACAAACTCTGGGAGACAGTAAAGGACAGGGAAGTCTGGCAGGCTGTAGTCCATGGGCTTGCAAAGAGTTGGACATGACTGAGTGACTGAGCAACAACAATAATCAAGTGGCTAGTAGGTAGAGGGGCTAGGATTCAAATCTTGGCAATCTGGACACAGGTCCTATGCTCTTCAATGCTTTACTCTATTATTTAGACAACTTTTGGAAACCTGCAGAGGGAGATGACAATAAGCAAAGCTTTCAGTACCTCCAGAAGGGCTCAGGAATTGAAAGTACCAGAGACCTCACAAGGAAGAGGTGAGGGGTGAGGCTAAAAACAAGAGGGTTCTCTTCTGCACCCTAATCAGTTGGACAACCACCTCTCACATCCCAGCAGGCAAGGGGAAGCAGTTCACTCTTTGGAGAAACTGAATCAGACTGGCTCTGCACTCAGGGCACCAGGGGCAGTAGAGGACAGGCATCTTTCTGAAAGCAGTAGAATTAAGTGAAAGTCTACCTGTTGGATGGTGAGGCACAAACCGTCTTATTTCTACTGGGCTATCAGGAAGCAGACTGTCAGACAAGGATAGAGGAGAAGAGAGATGAAATTAGAGGATCAAACCAGAGTTCTATTTGATTTGAGTTCTGATTTGAGCTGATTAATTGGTGTTTCCACAGGAAATGAGGAGAGGGAAGAAATTATTCAAAAGATAAAGCAAAAATTCTAGAATTGAAAGATGAGTTTGCAGATATAAATAATGCACTAAGCGCTTAGAAAAATGAATTAAAAACCCTACTCTAGGCATATAATCATGAAATTCCTGAGCTCCAATTGTAAGAGGTCAGTTGTTGGGGCCCATTTATTTTCTATTCCACTGTACTCTGGATTCACTGTACCTTGGCAATTGGCCAAGTTATGCAGAGTAGTCAGGGCTTTGTCTTCAGGCCATGGTCATGTGTGGTGTGGGATAAATGGAAAAGAATGAAGATATTAAAATATTCATTCTCACGATAGTCCACTGGCTTGAAGGGACATATGGACTGTAATGAGGACCATGACACCTGCATACATCATTGAAAAGGTTTATAATGATGTGTAAAGCCTTCAGGAGTGAGTACTATTTGATAATACACCCTGCTTCCTTGTCCTGTACAGAGCAAAGAGGCCATGGCAGTTTTCCTTGAATTGACTTTTATTCTCTTATTCTCTGTTTTTAGTGGTTACTCTCTGAAGAGGAGATCCTGGGACTCTTATAACTATCTTTACAAGATTCTGTCAGGCTAAACAAGCCCAGGCTCTCTGTTTGGAATTCTACTTGAGAAATGATATGCAAAGATGTAGTTCATGATTAACAAACAAACAAACGCACAAAAACTTTCAGGGGTGGTTTGAGCTCTGACTTTGACAGTCAAGACAAATGAAGCTGGGCTGATTTCCTTGATAAGAGAATTATCTGGTAACCTGTTGAGAAGGGAGATAAATCAAGTAGGAATATGATCTAAGAGTGTAGGCTGAGTTGGTTATTCAATTGTCACTCAACTCCAAATTCCACTTTCTGTATTCTGCCCCTGATGCTGCGGATGGGTGTGCTTAGTCGCTCAGTTGGGTCCGACTCTGTGTGACCCCATGGACTGCAGACCGCCAGGTTCCTCTCTCCAAGGGGATTCTCCAGGCAAGAATACTGGCGTGGGTTGCCATGTCCTCCTCCAGGGGATCTTTCTGACCCAGGGATTGAACCTAGTTCTCCTGTGTCTGGGGCTGGATCTCCGCATAACATTTTTCTTTTGTAGGCTGGCATCTTTTTAGGTTCTGCCACGAGGGGGCACTAGCGGGAAGCCGGAAGGCAGGAGGAGGGGAGAAGTGACTTCCTGTTTGCTTGTGGTTCTGGTCATTGTCATCCCAGCCACAGCTCTTTGCCCAACTGTGGGGACGGTTGGTTCTAGCCTCCAGCTTCTTTTGGGACACCCAGCCCTGGCTTCATCTTGCGGTATCAGCAGGAGCCAGGCTTGCCTCTCCTGGAGGTCTGACTGTAGCTCCAGGAAGCATCTCCTTTTGTCTCTCTCTTTGTTCCCTCACTTAGGCGTGGCAGCTTCCAACTGCAGTTATTAAAACCTCTGGGTACCTCACAGGTTCCCTTTTTTGGCTCTTTTAGCCCCCTAACATCTGTCTAACCAGTTCCTTGAATTAAGTTCCCTCTGTTGAAATGCTTAGACTGGTTTCTGTTTTCCTGACAGATACACAGACTGAAATGAAAATGGATCTATAGACATGATCTGGTTTTCTTATCAGACAGCTGAGAAGCGCTGTGTGATACTTCTGGGTGAAACTTCTTATCCTTCTCCCGCTTCTGACCTATAACACATGAGTTAGTAAATGCTAGAATATATAGTTTTTCAGAAAGGCCAGATGGTACCTGGTCTGGGAAAAACAAAACAAAACAAAACAAAACAGTAATAAAGAGGGATTGCAACCCCTTTCCTTGACTGTTTACTTTTGGAGTCTGGCCACTGAATTGGACAATACTTGGCCACTTAGAAAGTGAAGAGGAACTAAAAAGCCTCTTGATGAAAGTGAAAGTGGAGAGTGAAAAAGTTGGCTTAAAGCTCAACATTCAGAAAACAAAGATCATGGCATCCGGTCCCATCACTTCATGGGAAATAGATGGGGAAACAGTGGAAACAGTGTCAGACTTTATTTTTCTGGGCTCCAAAATCACTACAGATGGTGACTGCAGCC
>NW_011494896.1:5169071-5169292 GCF_000754665.1 Bison bison bison | reverse complement strand
CGTTACCCTGTCGTCCAACCCCGCGGCAACCTGGGACGTGCAGGCCCTGGCCGCTGAGCATGCCGGGAGTTGCGCAGAGCACTTCTGGGAAGTGTAGTCCCCCCAAGGTTCTCGTTTCTCATTTCTTGCTGCTGCAAATCTGGCTGCTTCGCCCTCTAGTGTACGGGAGGACCATATTTATTCGGTTTAGTTGCTGTCTTGCTGTTGCTGCTGCTGCTGCT
>NW_011494896.1:5168263-5168783 GCF_000754665.1 Bison bison bison | reverse complement strand
GTTTTCTATGTCCATGAGTCTATTTTTGTTTTGTGAATAAGTCCATTTGTTTCATATTTTAGGTTTCACGTGTAACTGATACCATATGGCATTTGTCTTTCTCTTTCTGACTTACTTAGTGTGATAATCTCTAAGTTCATCCATGTTGCTGCAAATGGCATTATTTCTTTCTTTTTTATGGATGAATAACATTCCATTGTATATCTGTATATCTGTATCATATAGTCTTTGTCCATTCATCTGTTGATGGACACATAGGTTTCTTCCATGTCTTGGCTTTTGTAAACAGTGCATCTGTCTTTTCAAATTAGAGCTTTCTCTGGATATATGTTCAGGCAGGGTCCTTCTATGTGGTGGTAAAGACGGCTATACACTTTGTTATTAAAGTCTTACATTATTCTTAGAGCTTATCATTCCCCCTGAATATTCATTGGAAGGACTAATGCTGAAACTGAAGCTCCAATACTTTGGCCACCTGAAGCGAAGAGCTGACTCATTTGAAAAGACCCTGATGCTGGGA
>NW_011494896.1:5167540-5168163 GCF_000754665.1 Bison bison bison | reverse complement strand
GACAGGGAGGCCTGGTGTGCTGCGGTTCATGGGGTCGCAAAGAGTCGGACACGACTGAGCGACTGAACTGAACTGAACTGATTCCTTCTATGTATATAGTTCTATACTCTGTTGCATATGATAAAAACCAATTTGAGTTAGAGACAGCAAAAAAGAGACAATGTATCGTTCATGTACTGGAAAATCTGAGAGTAGAGCTAGCTTCAAGTACTGCTGAATTCTGGAGTTCAGTCTTTGCATGTCTGGGTTAGGGTTCCTCTATTGGCTTAATTTTCAGGCAGGGTCTTTTTTTTTAAATGAAATATAGATGATTTACAATGTTGTGTTAGTTGCTGGTATATGCAAAGTAATTTAGTTTTTACATATTTTCCATTATGACTTATGGAAATATACTATTTTATATTTATATATGCTGCTGCTGCTGCTAAGTCGCCTCAGTCGTGTCCCACTCTGTGCGACCCAATGGATGGCAGCCCACCAGGCTCCCCCGTCCCTGGGATTCTCCAGGCAAGAAGACTGGAGTGGGTTGCCATTTTCTTCTCCAATGCATGAAAGTGAAAAGTGAAAGTGAAGTTGCTCAGTCGTGTCCGACCCTCAGCGACCCCATGGACTGCAGCCTGTCT
>NW_011494896.1:5151107-5167440 GCF_000754665.1 Bison bison bison | reverse complement strand
TATATATACTATTTTATATATAGTATTTCTAACTGTTAATCCCAAATTTATCCCTCCCCTACCCCTTTCTCCTTTGGTAACCATACATTTGTTTTCTATGTCCATGAGTCTATTTTTGTTTTGTGAATAAGTCCATTTGTTTCATATTTTAGGTTTCACGTGTAACTGATACCATATGGCATTTGTCTTTCTCTTTCTGACTTACTTAGTGTGATAATCTCTAAGTTCATCCATGTTGCTGCAAATGGCATTATTTCTTTCTTTTTTATGGATGAATAACATTCCATTGTATATCTGTATATCTGTATCATATAGTCTTTGTCCATTCATCTGTTGATGGACACATAGGTTTCTTCCATGTCTTGGCTTTTGTAAACAGTGCATCTGTCTTTTCAAATTAGAGCTTTCTCTGGATATATGTTCAGGCAGGGTCCTTCTATGTGGTGGTAAAGACGGCTATACACTTTGTTATTAAAGTCTTACATTATTCTTAGAGCTTATCATTCCCCCTGAATATTCATTGGAAGGACTGATGCTGAAACTGAAGCTCCAATACTTTGGCCACCTGAAGCGAAGAGCTGACTCATTTGAAAGAGCTGACTCTTTCCCTGATGCTGGGAAAGATTGAAGGCAGGAGGAGAAGGGGACGACAGAGGATGAGATGGTTAGAGAGCATCACTGACTCAATGGACATGAGTTTGAGCAAGCTCCGGGAGATGGTGAAGGACAGGGAAGCCTGGCATGCTGCAGTCCGTGGGGTCACAAAGAGTCAGACATGACTGAGCGGCTGAACAAGAGTCTTATGTAATTCTTAGAGCTTATAATTCTGAAGAAAAGTGAGATCTCACCTTTCATCTTCCATTTTCAAACCATATTGACATTGAATTCGTTTTTTATGCTGGGGCCACATGCCCATTTGTCAACTAATTATAGTGGCCAGGAGGAAAGGATGGAACACTTGGCTGGGTCTGGGTATGTGCCCATCTGCCCCTAGGGTGGGGACCAGCAGATGCAGATAGAGAAAGGGGGTGAATGACAGTGATAATAGCTACTCTTGTTTATCTCATTTAATATATAAAACTCTGCTGTGGTCTGAATGTTTGCCCCCGGCTTCCAAATTCCTATTTTGAAATCTAATGCCCAGTGTGATGGTATTTGGAGGTGAGACCTTTGGAAGTGCATAAGTCATGAGGGTGGAGGCCTGGTGACTTACAAGGACCTTAGAGAGTTCTCTAACCCTTCCACCATGAGAGGACACAAACAGGAGGTGCTGTCTGTGAACCAGGAAGTGGGCTGGGCCCTCATCAGAAACTGAATCTGCCTGGCCTTGATCTTGAATTTTCCAGCCTCTAGGACTATGAGAAACAATAAACGTGTGTTGTTTGTAAGCCACTCAGTATACGGTATTTTATTTTGTAGCAGACCAAGTGGACTAAGACATTCTCTATGGGGTAGGTATTTTTAAATCTGCTTTAACCCATTAAGAAATGTAGGCTCAGGGGCCTAAGGTATCTCAGCTTGTGAGTGGAATTCTAATCTAGGTCTGTTAAGTCCAAAGATCCTGCTCTTCAGATACTGATACACTGCTTATCCAGTAAAACCATGTTCGAGAGGGTCACACTGGGAACTCACATTTGTTTTTAGGTCCTGGAGGTTTGATCTTGGGCCTAGAAACAGAAGACACAGTCAGAAGGAATAGATAAGAAGTGAGGAGCCAAGGTCGGAATGAGATGTGGGAGTCCAGGGCTTTATCTGTGAATATGGTTGGGAGGATGCTTAGAACTCTGATCAAAGGGTGGTGTATAAAGGGCTTATCACCTTCCAGATGCTGTTTGTCCAAGAGGTACAGCTGAGTTGCTTGGCTCAGGGTGAGCTTGGTGATTTTTGGTTCTAGATGGAGCCACAACTTCCCATGACTTAACTAACTCTAGTCAGCTCTGGCTTCACCTTAATCCCTAGGTACCAGTCTTCTTTCAGCAGCTTTCTTCTCTGTGACTTTTCCTTCCCTCATCCTTCATCTAAGCATCAGGTGAAATACTATCCTCTTGGAGGGTATGGGTGTGTGCCTGAGACATGTACAGATTAATCACAAGAGATATGCACACCATCTCTCCTGGGCAGAACTGACTGGATAGACTTGCTCAGTCTGATTTTCGCTAGTTCATTATAACAGGCTCAGAGATGAATTTTGAAACGAGGAGCTCTGATTCAGAGGAAAGAGTACACAGGTGTAAAATCTATCCATCATTTAACCAACAAGTATTAATTAAGTCCCTAAGGAAATGGCAACCCACTCCAGTGTTCTTGCCTGGAGAATCCCAGGGACAGAGGAGCCTTGTAGGAGGTATGGGGTCTCACAGAGTCGGACACGACTGAAGCGACTTAGCAGCAGCAGCAGCAGCAGTGTGTACCCAGCCCTGTACTAGGCCCTAAGATGGGTGGGGGCAGAGAGTAGAAAGGACAACAAAATAGTAGAAGACTAGTCCATGCCGATGAGAGCCTTTCTACCTAGCTGAAGACTTCAGAACAAGAAAAATAGAATACTTGAGGTTGAGATGATGGAACGTAATGGCCAATGTGCTCATTCATTGGACAAATCTTTGCAATGTCTCCTATATGCCAGGCACTGTGCCAAGCACGGGTAAACCAAACATGCAATTATTTTCCTCAAAGAGCTTATATCTAGAAGGAGATGTTTTCAAATAAGTAAAAAGACCATTGCAAACATTTGTTTGATGCTTGCTAAGTGATGGGCACTAAAGTGGGTTTTGTCTTTTGAACTGTGAATACAGAGACAAATAGAGACAAAAATCTAATCCTTTAACCAGGTGGTGTACTAATGGTGATGAAAAGCATGTAAATAGACATATTTTTCATGTGTATATGTGATTGATAGAAGTATGAACTGCATGCCATGGGAACACAGAAAAAGGAAAATGTAGCTCTGTATTGTATGAACTGTCTATAGCCAAAGGGAGCCTGATTGAGAAAAGGGGAAATTTGAAGATGGAGGGGCAAACATTTCCCAGATGGACAAGACATTATTAGCAGAGGAAGCAGAGTGTGACTGTTACTACAATATGAAAAA
The DNA here is from genome assembly GCF_000754665.1 of Bison bison bison. Lineage (NCBI taxonomy): Eukaryota > Metazoa > Chordata > Mammalia > Artiodactyla > Bovidae > Bison > Bison bison. The sequence continues at coordinate 5,164,352 of NW_011494896.1, read as the reverse complement.
CTCATGGCATGTTTGGCCCCTGCAAGTAGCTGTCCAGGTTTGGAATGAGGATGATTGGAGGGACATGAAGGCAGAGAGGCAGCCAGGGGCCAGGTCATGAAGATCCTCAGGCCATGTGTTACGGAGCTTGGGTTTTTGTTTAGAAAACAATGCGGAATCACTGGAGCATTTTAAGATGAAACATGAGTTTAATGGTTTTGAAATGTAAAAAGAGGCTGAACTTGAGGCAAGGCGATCTATTAGGGGACCCTGTTAATAAATCAATTCCTGAATAGAATCAGGTAAGAGACAGTGGTTTTAAAATCAGGTAATAGACATGGTAGTAGGCAAGAGGATGAAGAGGGAGGAACTAAGTCTAGAAATACTCAGGAGGTAGTGTTTTCAGGACTTGGGTTTGTGGGGTGAAGGGAGGGAAAGGATCTAGCAGATCCCAAGCTTCTCACTTGGGCGGTCAGGTGCACGGTGTGACCATTTTTCTAGATTTAGGGTATGGGAGATGTGATGGTTAATTTTATGTGCCAACTTAGCCAGACCGTGGTACTCAGTTGTTTGGTGAAAGACCAATCTGGATGCTGCTGTGAAGGTATTTTTTAGGTATGATTGACATGTAAGTCAGTAGACTTTGAGTACAGAAGGTAATGCTCCATGATTGAGGGGGATGGACCTGATTCAGTCAACTGAAGACCTCAAGAGAGAAGACTGATCCCTTGAGAAAGGAGGCTTCCAGACCCAAGCCTGCAGCCTGACTGTTCCCTCAGCCTTTCCTGCAGATTTCAGCCTTGCAGCCCCCACAATTGCAGGAGCCAAGTCCTTAAAATACATCTCTTCCTATGTATACTTCCTTTGGCTCTATTTCTCTGGAGAACTTTGACGAATACAGGAGGATGTCTTTTTATTCAAGTGTGTGACTCAGAGAGGCTTTACTGAGAAGATGGTTCAGGAGTTTTGAAAGAGAAAGTGAAGGCTTAGTTTCGTTGTTTATGCCAGGGGATATTGTGGTTCAATATTAATGTTGTTATTTCTTCCTTTGAGTTGTTGGACAACATATCCCTTCTAGGTTGTTGTATATTAGAAAGAAAGTAGGATATATTTGTGTAATTCTTACCAGTAATAAAATCCACTGCACACAATAACTTCTAATTATTTTAGTGAAGCCAGAGTTGTCTGATGGTTTCTTTGGAAATTATACAAATGATTTTATCTGTAATAAAAGGTTGGAAATGCCTCTTCAGTGGAGCATTCAGATAGTGTTGAAAAGGATACTAGTTCAACACTATCACTTCACTACTATTACTTCTCTGGGGGAACAAGTGGGTCCTTCTGTGGGTCATAGGAGGTGGGAAAGTAAATTAGATTATCCTGCTGCTGCTGCTTAAGTCGCTTCAGTCGTGTCCGACTCTGTGAGACCCCATAGACGGCAGCCTACCAGGCTCCTCCGTCCATGAGATTTTCCAGGCAAGAGTACTGGAGTGGGGTGCCATTGCCTTCTCCTAGATCATCCTACAAAACTATAATTGAAAGATCTGAAACAGGGAGAATTTTATATGGTTCCTTAAATCTTTACTATTTCTTAATTTTATTTCCTCAAGAGCAAAGATTTGGGTTCAAACAAAACTAGATCCTCCTCTTATTATCCTTGTAACTTTGGACAGGTAAATTTACTGTTTCAAGCCTCATTTGCAATATCCGTAAAACATACCATCTATGGTTTTTGAAGTATTGACTGAGACTTTTTTTTTTTTTAACTAAGTGCTCTGTCCAGGGCTTGGCGCAGAGTTGCATTCAAGTAATAGAAACTGTTTTTATTATTATTTATATTTGTTCCCTCATAGGCTTTAAGCAGGAGGAGGAGGGGACAACAGAGGATGAGATGGTTGGATGGCATCTCCGACTCAATGGTGATGCCATCCAACCATCTCATCCTCTGACTCAATAGACATGAGTTTGAGCAAGCTCCAGGAGATGGTGAAGGGCAGGGAAGCCTGGCATGCTGCAGTCTATGGGCTTGCAAAGAGTTGGGCATGACTGGGCGACTGAACAACAACAGGCTTTCAAATTCCACACTTCCCAAGGATAGTTATATGTTCTTGCTCTCCGGACTTTGTGGAATTCTCTCCTGTACCAATGCAATTCATAGATTCTCAATACCTAAAATTTCTCAAGAATGAAGGGACCTGACAGGAAGTAGACATGACATCTTCATGGCTAAATGATTCAAGCTGAAGAATAAACCTTATTTCACGAGGAATAAAACTGGATCTTCATGTGTATCTCCCCTTTTTTCTCTTGCACATGGCCAGTTCCTACTCATCCCTCAAAACTCAGGTCAATACCATCTTTTTTTGCTATAGGCAAGGTATACCATGTTTTAATGGAATTTTTTCTGTACTAGGTCTTCTTAACACACATCTCTAGGGAGTTCTACAAAGACTTACAAGACCTTCTAGATCTAACACCAAAAAAAGATATCCTTTTCATCATAGGAGACTGGAATGTAAAAGTAGGAAGTCAAAAGATACCTGGGGAAATAGGCAAGTTTGGCCTTAGAATACAAAATGAAGCAGGGCTAACAGAGTTTTGTCAAGAGAACACATTGGCCATAGAAAACACCCTTTTCCAACAACACAAGAGATGATTCTACACATGGATATCACCAGTGATCAATACTGAAGTCAGGTTGATTATATTATTTTCAACTGAAGATGGAGAAACTCTATACAGTCAGCAAAAATAAGCTGACCGGGAGCTGACTGTGGCTCAGATCAGCACCTTATTGCAAAATTCAGACTTACATTGAAGAAAGTAGAGAAAACCACTAGAACATTCAGGTATGACCTAAGTCAAATCCCTTATGATTATACGGTAGAAGTGACAAGTAGATTCAAGGGATTAGATCTGATAGACAGAGTGCCTGAAGAATGATGGACAGAGGTTCATACATTGTACAGGAGGCAATGACCAAAACCATCCCCAAGAAAAAGAATGCAAGAAGGTAAACTGTTTGAGGAGACTTTACAAATAGCTGAGGAAAGAAGAGAAGTGAAAAGCAAGGGAGAGAGGGAAAGATACACCCAACTGCATGCAGAATTCCAGAGAATAGCAAGGAGAGATAAGAAGGCTTCTTCAATGAACAGAGCAAAGAAGTAGAGGAAAACAATAGAATGTGAAAGACTAAAGATCTCTTCAAGAAAATTGGAGATATCAAAGGAACATTTCATATAAGGACAGACATGATAAGGACCTAATAGAGGCAGAAGAGATTAAGAAGACGTGGCAAGAATACACAGAAGAACTATACAAAAATGGTCTTGATGACCCAGATAACCACAATGGTGTGATCACTCACCTAGAGCCAGACATCTTTGAGTGTAAAGTCAAGTCGGCCTTAGGAAGCATTACTACATACAAAGCTATTGGAGATGATGGAATTCCAGCTGAGCTATTTAAAAAAGATGATGCTGTTAAAATGCTGCAGTCAATATGTTAGCAAATTTGGAAAACTCAGCCGTGTCCATGGGATTGGAAAAAGTCAGTTTTCATTCCAATCCCAAAGAAGGGTAGTGCCAAAGAATGGTCAGACTACCATACAACTGTGCTCATTTCACATGCTAGTAAGATTATGTTCAAAATTCTTCAAGCTAGGCTTCAGTAGTACATGAATGAAGAATTTCCAGATGTATAGGCTGGATTTAGAAAAGGCAGAGGAATCAGAGATCAAATTGCCAACATCCACTGGAACATAGAGAAAGCAAGGGAATTCCAGAAAAACATCTACTTCTGCTTCATTGACTATGCTAAAGCCTTTGGCTTTTTGGATCACAACAAACTGTGGAAAATTCTTAAAAAGATGGAACTACCAGACCTCCCTACCTGGCTTCTGAGAAAGCTGTATGCAGGTAAGAAGCAATAGTTAGAATCAGTCATGGAACAACAGACTGGTTCAAAATTGGGAAAGGAATATGACAAGGCTGTATATTGTCTTTCTGTTTATTTAACATATATGCAGAGTACATCATGGAAAATGCTGGGCTGGATGAGTTATAAGCTGGAATCAAGATCGCTAGGAGAAATATCAACAACTCAAATATGCAGATGATATCACTCTAATGGCAGAAAGTGAAGAACTATAGAGCCTCTTGATGAGTATGAAAGAGGAGAGTGAAAAAAAAATTCAAAATACTAAGATCATGGCATCTGGTCCCATCACTTCATGGCAAATAGAAGGGGAAAAAGTAGAAGCAGTGACAGATTTTCTTTTCTTAGACTCCAAAAGCACTGTGAATGGTGACTGCAGCCATGAAATTAAAAGATGGTGCTCCTTGGAAGGAAAACTATGAGAAACCCACACAGTGTATTAAAAAGCAGAGACATCCCTTTGCTGACAAAGGTCCATCTAGTCAAAACTATGGTTTTTCCAGTAGTCATGTATGGATGTGAGAGTTGGACCATAAAGAAGGTTGAGCACTAAAGAACTGATGCTTTTGAAGTGCGGTGTTGGGGAAGACTTGAGAGTCCCTTGAGCTGCAAGGAGATCAAATCAGTTAGTCCTAAAGGAAATCAACCCTAAATATTCATTGGAAGGACTGATGATGAAGCTGAAGCTCCAGTACTTTGCCCACTTGATGTGAAGAACTGACTCATTGGAAAAGACCTGATGTTGGGAAAGATTGAAGGCAAAAGGAGAAGCGGGTGGCAGAGGATGAGATAGTTAGATAGCATCACCAAGTCAGTCGAAATGAATCTGAACATACTCTGGGAGACCGTGGAGGACAGAGGAGCCTGGAGTGCTGCCGTCCATGAGCTCACAAAGAGTTGGGGACAGCTTAGCACTGAACGATAATAGCGCTATTACATTGCTTATAATCATCTCTTCTCTTATTTTATCTCTTTCTAACAGGGAGCTCTTTTACGGGCATGGACCACATTCACCTTTCTACCTCCAATGTCTGGCACAGTGCCCAGAACATCATCTAGATGGATGAAGATACGGAGTGAGTTACAATCAGGACCATATGATAAACATAATTTCCCACCACCAATTGTCTCCAGTTGTGTCTATCTCCCCTAGGTACTGCTGAAGGCACTGCCGTCTACTTATGACGCAGAAGAATTCTGCAATTGCTTTCTCAGGCTCTATACCCACCACAGTCAGATTGAGTAAGGCAGTTTCTATGTGCAAAAGTAGGATGAGATTAGGTATACCATGCGTAGAAACTGTGATTCACTTTTAATGAGGATAACTGTTTTGAATATCAAGCTGGTGCGCATTCTCATTAGCAATTCTCGTTAATTGTCTGAAATGCTCATAAAGTCAGGGTTACAAATTTAGAATGAATCACTCATATCTTGACTTCCCGTTGACTGGAGATTTTTAATTGCATCCTCTCTCATCAGAGGTCCCTATACATCTCCAGCCTTTATTTTTATCCTCGATAGCCAGCTCCTACCTAAACCAATTTCTAATTGGGACATATGAGGTTAAATCTAGGACAAAGGGAGAAGAAAATCTAGAAAACAACAACAGTCCTGTTAGACACAGGTTCAATACTGTGATTTTACAGAGAGGTGATTGCAGGAGGACCATGGCAGCCTCCCCGTTATAATGAGAGCTCATAGCCCCACCTCACACCCCCACCAGCTCCCTTCACACACTCTCTATGGCTCCACGTGGGGGCCTTGCCTACAGAGGCTTCAGCAAGTGTTTTGTGCCAGAGCGCTGCCAACACACCACCCACTCTGTCGGTTTTAATTTGTGGCCCCCCTTCCCCACAGAAGAGCTACCACTCAGACTCTGTTTATGATTCTTTTGCTTTTCGTTGCTCTTTCAGTTACAGGTAAAAATGCATGCATTCCTGCATGATACAGTGTTAGGTTTGTTAGCATTTTAACTCTAGGAAACATGTATCATGCTGAATGTTTTCTTCTGTGACTCTCTTTCATTTCCTAGGCTTTTGGGATTCATCCATGTTGATATGTGTAACTGTAACTCATTCATTTTCATTGCTGATGGAATCCTGCTGTATGACTACACAGGTCCTCAAGGCTTTAGAAAAATCCCTGGGGCCAGAGGTGTTTCCAAATACATGCTTTTTTGCTTGTTTTAATAAAGATAATAGGATGTGTATTCTATCGTAGCCCCCCATTGGGGTCTTGAGAAGCATTTTGTAATCAAATACATGAATATTTCTGATTCAAATGTAGAAAATATTCACACTAAGTGGAATAATAAAGATGCTAAATAGCTTCATGGTAGTTCAAGTCAGGTTCTACCGCCAAATAAGTTTTGAGGTTGCTTTCTGTTTCCAAAGTTTAGGGTTTATGGGCCTCCTCCATGATTGTTTTTCTATTCTCTCTTTGATAGAGACATTTGGTTGGCTTCCAGTTTTTTGTTATCATAAATAATGCTGCTTAAACCATCTGTATATGGCTGCCTCCCCGTACTGGGCTCTTTGAAGGCAGGGCTGGGTCTTAGTCATCTTCATGGCTTAGCACAAGGCCTCAATAAATGTACTTTGAATGAATGAGTAAGTGCTCAGACACTTTTGCTCTTCTTGAAAATTATGGAGCCAGACCAAAACCACAGAAATGAGTCCCAAGGTAGAATTTAAATTCACCAATCTCATTTAAAAAGGGCTGCAATAAAGCAAATAAATAAATCCCCAAGGATCTCTAGGATCATTTTCCTCTATTGCTGCTTAGACAGAATGCCTTCATGTATCTCTCTGTTAAATCGTTATTAGTTATAGGTCTTTCAAGGACATTCTATTACTTCAAAAAATAATTTTAGTATAGTGGCACCTCCAACATCCTTCTTTTCTCACTCTGATTTCAGGGGCCATATAAAAAGTTTGAAGAGTCAAATACAGAGAAAAGGATAGAAAGTGGGGAAGTAGCCTCTGAATTCATTAGACAAATCTTGCACTCCATCTATGGCAGTCTCCACTCATGACTCATGTGGCTTAAGGGCAACAGGGATAGAAGAAATGGTGCAGATTGTGCCCGGGGATTAGTCTGCAAGTCCTTGTTGGATGCCTTTCCATTCCACCTCAGGGGCCCAGGGAAAGAGAAGAGCATAAATGGAAATATTACATGGTCTCAGCTTAGGCAACGGCCTGACATAGCTTTTCTCATTTCTGGACAGAGACTTATTTTTCCCTTCCCTGGATTTGCTCCTATTCTTTTTGCCTATAAGGTTAGATAGACTATGGATCTCTAAATGAAAACTTGCCACTATTGTAAGGGGCTTTTGTAAGTATACAAATAAGTCAAAAAGAAAATGTCAAGTCATCCATACTGAACTGGATATTTCAAGGCTCTGAGAACATTGTTATCTCTTCATTGGACGCTATTCATTCAACAAACACTCTGTATATTAAATTTTTGCTGGGTGCTGAGGATGTCAAAGATATCCCTGTGATGGTTAATTTTACTTGTCAACTGGTCTGGGCCTCTGTGCCCAGATATTTGATCAAATTTTATTCTGGGTGTTTCTGTATTTTTGGATGGGATTTACATTTAAATTGATGGACTTTTAGTAAAGCAGATTGCCCTCCATAATATTGGTGGGCCTCATCCAATCCGTTGAAGGCCTGAATAGCAAAGAGACTGACCTCTTCCCCCAAAGCAAAGGCAATTGGCTAGCAGACAACTTTCAGGTTTCATCTGAAACACTGGCTCTTTCTGGTTCTGTAGCAGACTGCCTCAAACTGCAACTCTTTCTTGAGCCTTCAGTCTGTCTTCCCTATTAGATTCTGGATTCACTAAGGCTCCACCATCCCATGAACCAATTCCTTCACTGAATCACTTTCTCTCTATATATGCACACATCCGATTGATTCTGTTTCTTTGGAGACTTCAACTAACAAAACAGCTGTTTTTAAACACCTCTGTGTCTCTTGAAACAGACATGCAAACAAGCGATTCTAATTCAGTATGAAGCCTGCCCTAAAGGTCGGTCACATGTACTAAGTATTGACAGAGTGAGAGCAGAGACAAAGAAGCACTCGCATTTCTCTAGGGATTCTCGGGGAACTCTTTCAAAAAGATATTTTCTAGGAGAGCAACATCTGAGACAGACAGATTAATATGTAAAGTCCAAAGGGCTAGGAAAACAGACTGTTCTGAGGACCATCTATGCAGGAGGAAGTGGTGCAAAATAGAGATCCAAGGTGTGGTAACTGAACAAAATGCTCAGAAGTTAAGAGAAAAGCAATTAACGTGCCTATGTGCATCTGTGGACAGATGCTCCTTGGGGACAAGGACTGGAAAGGAGGTCACTTTGCTCTAGAGTTCTGTCCTGAAAACAAGGCAAACGAAGGCCAAGAAAGTGCTCCTGTCAGACTCAGAGGAAATTGGCCCGCCTTACAGAACTCCAAAGCTGGGGTGGGGGGCTCTGAGTACAGGCAGTGGCCACGCCATCAGCACCCAGGACTAGGGTGGTCTTCTCTATGTGACACCCGGGGTAGAATCTCACTGCAAATATTTGTTACAAAGCACTGACATTTAAACACTTTGCTTATTGTCTAAAAGCCTTCAGTCCCTGGTTTAGTGAAGCAAGGGCTTATTCTTAAGGCTGTGATTACGTAATGTAAGTAAATAGGCTTAAGAAAAAAGAAGAAAGGGAGAGGGAAATGGTAATCCATTAAGATACAGAGTCAGTTGACAATTCTGCCCCATTTTCTAAGGTAAGCTGAGTAGAAACAGCTGAAAATAGATACTGAGAAGGAAATGATAGAAACGGGAATCAAAAAAGTCCACACCTCTAGGCTAGAGATTGATTAGAATTGAAAGTGGATTCAGTTAACTGAATTATGATGAAATGACTGTAATTAGGTTAAGGGAAATTTAGAGTGTAAACATTTCAGGCACACCTAGAACCTGTATCAGTTTCCAAGTGGAGATGTTAAGCAGAGAGCGAGCACCACTTTGAGGGTCTTATTCATTAGAAGGATAACTGAGAGCCTGGGAGGAGAGTTTTATCTGAGGGCGATCCCTTCCGAGCACCTTATGCACCGCTCCTGCACATTAGCTCCTCCAATCCTTATGTTTATCCCCTGTCCAAAGGCCCTCCTTGTGCTGAGCTCTCTGGTTTGCCTAGTTTCCATCCATGGCTTACAGCAGTGATCACCCATCACCTCCAGCAGATGATCCCCAACAGACCTTTCTTCTTTCCCAGGCCTGCACTCTCACAGAAGCAATTTTAATGACATTTAAAAGTAAATCGAGTGGCGTTTGTAACAGCAACATTATATGATTGTACCTTTCGTGGTCATGTTTTCAGAGCAGGTGGCATATAGAAAAGGGCTTTTCTTGATAAACGACATCCTGTGGGGATGTCGAGGAGAAAATTCAATTTGCCTTCTGTTGTCAGCACCAACAGTATCTACCATGCCCACAGCACACATCTGAAAGCTCAAGCTGCACAAAGCATCCGTGCTGACCTTAGAGTAACTGTGTGTGTTGGTGATATTGAAAATGACTTCGGGATATGGATAACAACCTCTCCTCATCAAGGCATCGTGGAGGAAGATGAAAGTACTGACCACCAAATATAATTTTATTTTATCCATGTGAAGATTAAGACTTGATGGAAGATTTTGCAACTAACTGGATGTTTGGTCTTAGACAAGCCATTTAATGTCTTGGAGCTTTTGGGTCTTCATCTGTAAAATGGGGATACAGAAATTGTCTACCTAATGGGGCGCTTTGACCCAACCATTAGTGGTCTCTTTTGTTTTGTACCCCTTCCCTAAACAAACCCTTGCTCCATCTATACTATGGGCTTCCCATGTGGCTCAGTGGTGGAGAATCTGCCTCCAATGCTGGAGACACAGGAGACGTGGATTTGATCTCGGGTCAGGAAGATATACTGGAGGAGGAAATGGCAACCCACTCCAGCACTCTTGCCTGGAGAATCCCGTGGACAGAGGAGCCTGACAGGCTACAGTCCATAGGGTCACAAAGAGTCTGACATGTCTGAATGACTGAGCACGCATGCACACACGCCATCTCAACTGGTGTGCCCAGGAGATCTTATAAATGTCATGACTTGCCCACTTGGTTTTCCCCTCCTGCAATGCCAACTCCAGTTTTGTCTTTTTTCCTGATTGTTGAAGGAGTACAAAACTTCCAAACAGCCTGAATCTCATCAGTTTCATGAAGCCTTCCTAGACTATCTTAGCTCTCATGAATGTTGCTCCCTTGAACTCTGAACTCCTTTAGCCCCTTATCAAGTGTTTAACACACACCGCTCCTGGGCAGCTTAATGTTTTATGGCTATAACATAAGATATTTAAAAAATAATTCCTCTTACAATTTCACTTCTTGTTAATTCTGTGTATTTTTCTGTAATGTTTTCTCTAACAGGAAAAGACCAAAAGGCTAAAATAAAGAAAGGAGGAGACCATGACCTAAGGAATGTTCTTCTTGGAGGGAAGAGGAAACTGGAAGACCTTCTGCTATTGGGTGAAAGAGGTGAGACCGAGTTCAGATGCAAATGACTTTCCTCTCCTCTCTGAGATCAGAGATTGAGGATGGTGATGGGCCAGTGGACAGGATGATAGAAACATAAGGATAGAAAACACATGATCTGGGGTCTTTCTTTCCTCATACATGACCTGGAGACATTGTAAACTCCAGAGAGAAGCCCAGAATTTGGCATGGCAGACTTGCCTGTATGTATCCAAATGGTAGGGGAAAATTTGCTAAAAGAATTGCCTAAGGGATGAGCCTAGTTCTTTATTGTCTGTGTCCTAGGGGATGCAGAAGTTATACGTGTCCTCTGGCACTGGGGAACTTGGAAGATGCTGATTCTTGAGCCCAGAAGGTCAAGAAGATTGTTCATAGTAGTCAGAAGTGAAGAGATGTTAATACTAAAGCAGAAGGCAGGGCAGGCCACCCACGTGGGGGGCCTCAAAGCAATTGCAGATATCTTGGAAGACCAGTGGTTCCAGTGAAATCCAGGGAACGGTTATGCTATCAATAGTTAGCAAGACATTAGACTTAAACTTCAGTGAGAGAAAGACCCAGAGGAGGCCAGTCACAGGCCCACCAGTAGCAGAGGCAGCAGGAGGTGGAAGGAGGCAAGGGGAAGGAGCGTGGCTCCTAGGTTTAATGTTTCCAACTCTTTCTCTCCCACATCGCCTGATCACACTAGCAGGATGAGAGCTTGAGAACAAGGTGAGATAGATTATAGGAAAGGAGAGCTAAAGATCTCTTTTCCCTGCCCCTCTTCTCTTCCTCCCCTTCTTCCTTTGCACATCTGACAAGGAGTGAGCAAATTCTATCTTGTCTCCACAAATAGATTGGAAGTTGCTGAGCGATGCCTGACACTGTGTTCTGAATACAGTGAGTACTTCATCAGTGTCGTTGGTTCTGTAGAGTTTGAACAAGTAAATTACATCTTCATCTGTGGATGTGGTGGTGGCGGTGATAATCATTGCTCATGTTTGTTCTGAGGGGATCACGTGGGGTAGTGGGATGGAAAGAAAATTCTGGATCCACATTATCTGGTTTGCATCCTGGGTCCGCAATTGACTGGCTGTAGGAGGAATCACTCAAGCTGTCCCTTGGTTTCTTTAACTGTGAGTTGATGATAGTTCATAGGACTGTAGTAAGCACCAAATCTAGTACGTATGAAGAATGTGGAACGGTACTTGGCTCACACTAAACACTTCAAAACATTCTCAACTTAGGGAATTCAAGTGCTAATTTTGTCTCCAGTTTACAGATGAGGAAACAGTGATGCAGAGATATTAAGTGACTTGCACCAGAGCACAGCTAGGAGATGACAGAGCCAGATTCCAAAGCAGGCAGCCTGAGCTCACGGACCACTCCCACTCCTCACTGTCTGGTAGAGAAGACGCCGGATGGAAATCACTTATTTCCTATTGACCCTCAAGTCCGTCACTCTGTGAGCACTTTCTCCTCTACTTGGGTCATTCTGTTCGTGATTTCTTCTCTTCCAAGCCCACTTAGGTAGTGACTATGTACAGGCCCTCAAGAGCCATCCTACTTGGTGTATTATGGATGAGAAAAAGAAAGTTTCTTGTATTGTGTTTATTCTCTCCAGGATTTTAAGTTTCTTACAATTAAAAATTTAAGTTTCCATTATTCTCCCAGGTTATTCATAGTTTTATTAGAATGAAGAATTTTATTTTGGGCCCTTTAGGAAGTTTAGATAGCATAGACTAAGCAGAAAATATCAACAAAATTAGACGCCATTTATTAAGTATACACTACCGAAAAACATGACATTACATCTGGCCTTCACAATGACCTTGAAAGTTCAGTATTACTGTTTAGTTTTAAGGGTGAGGAAACCAAAGTCTTCATAATAGGAATACTGGGGAAAAGTTACATTTATATACATATAAAATCACATAAGTATTGCCAGGAATCCTCTGGAAATATAATTATGAGACACTGATTTTAAACGATTTAAGAAAGTGACGTTGATAGATTATGAAAGAACGGTTTCCATGGCTATGAACACGGAATGACACAGTGCTAATGCAATTTTCTGGCGGCCACTTCAATGTGCTGCCTAATTCAAACTTGAAACCTGCAAGGAGTTAACTTGGTTATTCCCTGGAAAGATCCTTTGCAGATCCTTGCTCTAAGGCAAGACAATAAAATTAGGAAGAGTAATTAAATTAGAAACCCCAAGCTTAGAGGAAGAACAGGGCTCACAAACACACGGATGAAAGGGGCAGATGTTATAGGGTGACAGTTGCTGGGGAACGCCTACTTGTGTTTCTCCCCTGAGGCTCCAGGGGTGGGGTTCAGTGTCTGATAAGCATCATTTTCACAATATTCTGTTAGAAATAGAAGCAGCTGACTTGAAAGCTGCTGGAGCCTCCTCAACTGGGTTATGGAAGGGGCAGTCTTGGGGAGATAATGATGTAAGACAGTGGTTCTCCATTGCTGGCTTGCCTCAGAATCGCTTGGAAGGTTTGTAAAAAACAGATTGCTAGACCCAGATCTCTCAGTTTAGTAAGTCTTGAGGTGGGCCTGAGAATTTGCCTCTCTAACAATTTTCCAGGTGATGCTGAGTTGAGAATCCAGGCACCACTCTTTAAGAATCATTGATTTGGGAGAAGTTTGATTAGCTCTATTCATTTGGGGTAAATTTCCTTCTTCCTTTCCCCTAGTCTCAACTGATTATTCTTTGCAGGGTCTCCTCCTTGTTCTATTGTTGATTTTGTTTTCCTTGTTGATTTTGTTTTTTTTTTATTTTTTTTCTCT